>NW_027040900.1:0-536396 GCF_037179485.1 Ochlerotatus camptorhynchus | reverse complement strand
AACCAAAGTGACACAGACGACGATAGTGTCGGTCGCATGTCAGCCGCAGAGTCACGTGACGCGATAACTTGGGTGAGCAAGCGATGGCCGGACTGCTGGCCGAATAAAAATTAGCCTCGTCATTTCAGCTAAACATGTTATGGCGCAACACTTTTACTCGGGCGTTGTATAGTTTTGTCCTCTGTTAAACTTTTACACCCCATTTGAATCACATTTTACGATTAGCGTAAAATTTGCTTCCTCGCTCACTCGGCGGGAGGATGATCGGGAAAGTTCCCCGCCTTTTAAATGGGCAATTCCGAACCAATCCCCGGAGAAATCCTTCGGGATGCTGTACACACAGCTTGTTCGTTCGCTAAAACACCAATTATGTTTATTGCAAGCCGTGCAAGAGTTGGAAACTGTTTCCTAGCAAGTCGGGTTGCTTGCCGATGTGGAGATGGGAACAGAAAAAAAAGTCCCAGACGGAAGCATTGCACTTAGAATTTTAAGTGGTGGAAAAATGGTTGGAACGAACGCAAAAGGTCCGAAAGTGCTCTCGAAAATGGCAAAAGTGCCATTCATTTCGCGAAAAGATTTCTTTGAGCGGGGAGAAATGTGGTCGGGACCTTTCTTCCGGGAGCCAGCCGGTGCACGCGATTGGTGTAAGTTTTCCGAGTGCAATTTTTCCGGCCGGGTTTGGGTGGCTTGCTGAGTGCGGTTGAGGTTTTGGTGGAAGGCGAAAATCACACGTGGATCCAAGGATCGTTCAGTGGGATTTCCACTTGTTCTTCTTCTAATCTGGCTGTGACGTTTGATCTAGACGAAATTGGTTTGGCCATGCAACCATCTGCAATTCGAAATCCTATAGAACTAAGAAGCCTACAACCCAATCCAAATACTGCCAACTTTTTGTTTTGTGAGTTGCCATCCAATCTAGCCTTGAAGTATTCCACTCACAAAATCCAACATTCCACTTCATACTAGAGACCGGACCGGATTCGTTTCAGCATCTGCCAGGATCTATTTCGCTAGCTATTCTAGATGAACATTTAAAAAGGCCCTCTTCATCCGTTGGTCGATCCGTTTGATAACCACGACTATGAAAACGCATTTCGTGCTATTTGCAACGCACACTTTGATAAAGGAGATTATTATCCGTCACAACGTCCGACCGTCAAACACAACTGAAAATGTTTTTTGCAGCTGAGATATTAACGAAAGAATGAAGCGACTCGATCAAAGCAGACAGTACCTTTTGAAATGTTCATCTAGAATTATTGTTGTCCACACACAAGCACGTCCCACACACGAACGCACGTACATAATCAAGCAAACATACAGGAAAGGAACACAATATTTCTACGGAATTCGTGTCATATCGTCTTCCAGGGCTCATTCCTCCAACAACCGACCAAAGTATGAATGTCCAAACAGAATTGCACACGTTTTCCATGTCTAGTTAGTCGGACTTGAAAAAAAAACATACATTACATTCAGACACATTCAGTGGCGGCCGGTGAGTTGCTTCCACTCACTACGCTATAAAAAAAGCCTGTGGATTTGAGGACATACCTCAAATCTCCCCTTCCATCAACAGTTTTTCTTGAACTGGTGGTCGCC
This sequence comes from Ochlerotatus camptorhynchus, assembly GCF_037179485.1. Classification (NCBI taxonomy): domain Eukaryota; kingdom Metazoa; phylum Arthropoda; class Insecta; order Diptera; family Culicidae; genus Ochlerotatus; species Ochlerotatus camptorhynchus. The sequence continues at coordinate 534,794 of NW_027040900.1, read as the reverse complement.
ATCTTGGATTCCAGAAATATCCATATCCATCCCCTATCCAAAAATATCCATATTGTAGTGTATCTGACAGTTTTTCTTGAACCGATGGCCTCCACCTTAAATTTCAAAATGGCATCTGGATATCTGGCATAGATTTCCGGCCTCTACACGTCACCCCCTTTCCGAAAATACCCATATTGTAGGGTATTTGACAGTTTTTCTTGAACCGATGGTCTCCACCTTGTATTTCAAAATGGCATCCGAAATCGATTAACAACCTCTCTACCCGTCATCCCTATTTCGTTTCGTGTCCTCACATTGCACAGCAACATCTTATTTGGACAAGCTTTCCAGACATACCATATTAAGGAAGATCATGTGCACGCTAGCGCCGCGTAGTGAGAGAGTTCTTAAATAATATGACCACCATCCGAAAGGACTTGGTCACCTGAACAACTTGGCTGAAGACAGCAATGCTCTATATGGCCAGGTTCTCGAGATACAGTTTATATAGGAAGTTCACATGCACACTAGCGCTGCGTAATGAGAGAGTTCTGAACTAATATGAACACCCTACAAAAGGACATGATCACCTGAACAACGTGCTGAAGACAGTCACCTTCTATATGGCCAGGATTGTGAGATACAGCTTATATAGCAAGCTCATGTTCACACTAGTGATGCGTAGTGAGAGAGTTCTGAACTAATATGGCCACTATCCGAAAGGACTTGGTCACTTGAACATCTTTACTCAAGACAGTAACTTTCTATATGGCTAGGATCATGAAATATTCTATGTTGGACCTAAGTTCCACATATTATAGCCCCCGTCAAAAGTAACATAAAAGTGAAGCGCCTCTAGCGGCGTAGTTCCCAATTAAACCTGAATCCAATGACACAAGCTTGTTGGTCTATCCCCGGGACGGGACATGACAATCGAGCTTCTCACTCTTCTTAATGTTTTTGAAGAATTTCCTTCGGAAAGTTGTGCGTGGTGTTTAAAGGAGTAGACCAATGATGCCAGGAATGTAAAATATTTTTCTATTTTAAATTTGGATTTTATCCGGAGTTTCTACCACAGTCTAGCAGCTTGAACATCATTTTTGCTCAACACAATAAAAATAACCATAAACAAACAACAGTATCCATCGCTTAAAACACGCAGTGCACTCAATTTTTCAACTCTCCTTTCGCAAATATAAACAAATAACAACGCCATTGACGTCAACATTGATTCCGGCATCACTGCCAGCCAGATTGATGCGATCCCTCTATCCTTTTTATTCCACGATTGCTACTGTCAAATCGACCAATCAGAAACTGGCTCGGATTTGACAGAAAATTGGCTCGAAATCGCTACCCGATTGTCAAGTCCCGTCCCAGGTCTATCCCAGTACAACAACTTTGTCGAAGACAGTATATATAGCTTTGTATATTGAAATAAATGAGATAATCCACCACAGCCCCCATTAGTGAAAATCCCATAAGCTGTAAGTATTCTTATTCGCGGTTCCTTATTCACGCCCCCGTAACCCCGGCAATCAGGATTCCTGAGTCCTGACTGTAGTCATTTTGAGATATATTTGATTCGTTGTCTTGAGTCATGGTACAGTACTTGATCGCTAACTGGGCGTTCGTTAGCTGGGTTGCTTCGTTAACTGGGCTGTAGTATAGTCACTTTATTCATAGTCTGACGGATAGAATTTCGATCAATCAAAAAGCGGAACCAATTCAATATATTGAAGACCAACAATTGAAAAGGTACTATCAACTTTTATAAACAAAACGTTGATTATTCTTTCCTCGCCAATCGAATGCAAATTACCGGCATCATCGGATAGGGGAAACTTACCTCAACCAAAAGATGGTGTTAGTTTACGTAGGTGAACCTTGAGTCACGAGAAAAGGGTTTCCGAAGTTTTGTTAGCAATAGCTGATGTGCTATTTTCTGTTGTTGGTCGTGATTTGCTCGATATGTTCCGCTATTTGACAGCTGAATTGGTTCCCGAGATTCTACCGGCCAGACTATGAATATAGCGACTATAGGCTGTAGCCCAGTTAAAAATAGACGTCACATGTAGTTTGACATTGTCAAACGTTGACGTTGTCATAATTCGTGAGGGACATTCGCATGGAATATTGGAAATAAATTTGAAATTATTAGCATTTCGCACTGAAATCAAGACTTGAAAGCGTTTTTTGCAAAAGTCTTAAGCCTTTCTAAATGTGCGAGTTTGAATGCTGTGAAAATGACAATAGCAAACCTTACATTGTTTCAATTCAATGCGGGGGAAATGTTTTTAACGTCGATCAAACAATCCATTGAAGTAACTGTTGTTCTCATCAGTGTTGTTTGACGTTTGACAAGCCAGCCCAGTTAGCGAGTGAAATTCGCCAACTGAGCTGCGCCTTTAGTCCAGTTACAAACAAGCACTGTACAAGCGAAGCCATCCCTGTTCCAATTCCGTTGAAGGTATCTAAGAGGTGCGAAAGATTCATGCGAACGTTGATCCCTGAACCCGCTGGCTGTTGTCAGTCAGTCAGCCGTCTGTGTACATTTCCTATTTAACTAACTGGACCGGATCCTCTTAATGTTCTGGTATTTGCTTCCTTGTTTTTCTTCGTGTTTTTCTACGTCGTCTTTCCATTCCCTGTATCGTTGTGCAGTGTAGGACACAGAAGGTATATGGTCATTTTTCCCATGCAGCTTAGTTCATTTGTGCTTCCGGTTGGAGCACACAAACGACTGGCAAGTCAGGGTTGCTTCCACTCACTTCGCTGTAACAAATGTTTTCCGGAATTATGAAATCATTTGAGATGTTATAATGATATTTTGTACTTGTAAGTTACAAGAAGAGGTTGTGAAGTGTGTGTGTTTGGCACTTGAAATCTGTCAAATTGGCTCTGAGTGAACGCTCACCACTGGCGTGCGCAGCCCTCTTCATTTGGTGGGGCCGCCTACCAAAAGGGGGCGCTTCATAGCTTTGAGGGCGCCAATAATTTTGTAGAGTTAATGTTTACTTACTTACATTTTCCTTGAGCTTTCCAGATTTTCACGTTTTTCTTCGAAAAATTTCGAGGTTTAATGAAAACTTTAAAAAACTGTTGTTTGTTAGACACATATCTTAATAAAAATAAAGTTAATAATTTAACACTGAGACGAAGATCTCTAAAAAATAATTCATCCACTGAATTATGTTTAGAACTCCACGTCCAAGTACAAGAGATTTTAGACGCAACTTTAAAACTTTTAATGCACCAAAAATTTAGAAAAAAATCGACGCATCAGATAGATGATTTATTTTAAGTTCGTGATTTTGAAAGAATTTCATAAATAATCCATTCGAATATTATTATTACTATTTTTAATCACAAAAACATTACATATTCCAGAAACTTTAAAAAATCTCTATGTACGGAGAAATTAATCCATAATAAATCTTTTAACATCTAAGCTCGCAAGGTATGGTAAAAAGGCGAGCGAGCTCACGCACTAGGAGCAACAATCAATACGAAACTAACGATTTTAAATTGGCTCACTACTTGACTAGCCTATTGGTCCCAAGCAAATCGATTAACGTACCCCATTCTAGTCGAAATTCTAGTACTACGCAATGTTTGTTTTGATTCGCTATGAAAGTTTGACAGATAAAATGAGGGGTTATTGGTTTTTCTTATGTTTCGAGGGGTGAATCGATTAGCTTGGGACCGAAGAGAGTACCAGAGCTGAGCCAAAAAGTTGAGCTCGTTTCTTCGGGACCTTCTAGTCTTAGAGTTACCTCTATGCTAGGAGGGCGGTTGCATTGATTGCAAAATAATTACTAAAATTTTGGATACATAATAAATCAACTGAATTGTTAAAGTTGCCTTATTTTAAAATTACAATTATGTTTCAGACTAACAAACGTCTTCAAAACAAGCGAGCTCACGCAATATTGCTTTAAAGTACGGCAGACTGGGTAGACTTGATTTCCTTTTTATTTATTTTGAATATATCTCAGCGAAGAAATCAAAACATGATGCGATATTCAATCAGGCTCACAAGGCAATGTCTTTTGTGAGCTTATGCATACTCAAAATGTTCTAAAAGTGTGTATAAATTCTCTCAACTATGTTTTTCCAAATAGACCTTTTTTTAAACCATGTTGAAAAATTAGGGGGGATTAGATCCCCCTTTGGTTACATGCACAGTTATAAGGAAATTTGACTCAGTGAAAAATTCAGAGAATATTTCGGGAACACCTAGAGTATACGTTTAGTAGTATATAACCCTGTATACGTTTCTGGAATATTTTTTTTTTCTTTTCTAAATTTGCTAGAAAACGCTATCCTCAAAGAGATTTTTAATTTTGTCGCATTCATATATCAGGTAGTGTACTCAAAAGTTGGGGGATCAAGTGTACTCAACTTCAAATCAAAGCGAACTAAAATTAAAAAGGAACAACAGCAATTCAATACTTGTAATTGATTTTGCATGTTTACATTTATAAAAAAATCTCCATGTTTTAAAATGAAATGAAAATGCATAAACTGATCTCAAACAAATATGCATTCTAAAATCTGAAAAAAATGTCAGCATTACATTACCTTTCGTCTAGACTGAACTTTGTGGGAATTTACCTAAAAAAATCTGCTCAGGATTTCGAGAAATCAAGGAGGGATCAAGTCTCCCCGGGAAAAAAGTCTATCCAGTCTCCCCTAAGCATTAAACAATAGGTTGACCCTACTTTTCACCACCCTACTTCTGCTGCTAAGTAAAAGAAGCCCCGTAACGTGGGTGGATCACCTTTTCGTGGTACATTACGGGATGTAAGATCTACCACCGATTCCTAGTCCTAACTTCTTCAAACTAGGGGAACAGGATTTTTCAGTAATCAAAGGAACACATCTTAGTCCTTGTTACATTTTATGCCTTGTTGATAGTGATAAGTCCTCGGGTTGCCTGGACCGAGGATGATCTTGAAACAAGGGAAAAATGAGTTAGTTAGTCTTCATCTATGTGATTCCTAATCTTCTAATCGTTGTTCCCTAGTTTGAAGTGGTTAAGACTAGGGTTCTGATGCATGGTCATTATCGGTGTCATAGCTTGTTTTTGTTGTTAAGGAATCCAATTTTGACTGACAAAGGGGCGCGCCTTTGGAGGGTGTTCCAACTCCGAAGGGTATAAATAGCGGAACCTTTCAGTTAGAATCGATTCCTTGCGATGAAGGCAAGAATGACAACTGTATCAAAACCGAATACTTCATCATTTCTCAATAGTGATGGAGTAATACGACATGCACTAAACTAAGGACACGGGATATACTACAATAGATCAAATTACTGGTCGCAGTGGTGTTATGTCCCGAACAGAGGAAAAAAAAGTAAAAGAAGAATACATAACTAAATTTATTCACACAATATCATTGCCTTTTATCTTACTGCTTCAATGATATTACAAAAAATTAAATGTATTATACAGGTTAAACATATTAATATCAGGATCTGAATTAGGTATTCATAAGTCATTTCTTCCTGCTCGGTAAGTGTCATCAAAGTATGAATTAAAATTAAAATAAGGACCGTAGCATAACCTGTTACAAACCAACCATTCCAATTTCAGGATGCAATCTAAACGCCATCAAAATAAAAACAAATTCATTTATAGAACCTTGTGCCCCCTGCTGCTTCAGTTACATTAAACCAGCGATTCCAATTTCATCAAACATTACAAACGCTTTTCAGTTGCATAAGTATCATCAAGGTATGAAAAATAATTGTAATAAGGACTTCCAACGCCCCCTGTTAGAAATCAATAATTACAATTCCAGGAAATAAAAAGTAAAATAATAAAATCAAATTCAATAAATGACCCCTAGTGGCCCCCTGTTGCATCAGAGATATTTTAAACCGCACAAACAAAATACTCATTTTTAAACCGCCCTCGTAAAGCATGTGTTGGGATGCGTTTACCAACTCTTTATAGCTACACTTCGTGAGTTGTGTTTGTGATAGCTTAAAGCTGCAATTTAGAGTTTATTTCAGTAAAGATGCGTAACTTATTAATTTTAAGACTTACAAATTTGGTGTACTTGCTCTGGAAGTGGTATGGCTCGAATTCCCACTCTACTTCTTCAATTTAGACCGTACTATAATTTTAATTTAATACTAGCTTAAGTTCAATGTCCGTTAATTTCATCCGTACTTACAGTGTTAATAATTTATGATTAGATTTAAGCACTACACGGCAAATAATGTGAATATTAGATAAGTAGAATAATAGAATAAGGATAATAATAGATCAACAACTATGTCAACTTTTGTTCTTCGTGTTTGTTCTTCCTCTTTTCGTTTGACGTTATTCTAAGTTCCACCGGTGACGTTTCCCACTGTCATTTGATTCACCGTAAATGCAGGACCGTAGCGTTTGCAGCGCCGCTGCGATGAGGGGTCTCGTCGTGACAGCATGCATATCATCAAAGTAAAAAAAAATCAAGTTAAACTAAAGACCCCTAACGCCCTCTGTCGCTTCAGTCACATTAAATTCAACAATTACAATTTCGTCATCCATTACAAAAGATTTTCAATTGCATCAGTATCATGCAACAAAAAATCAAATAGCTGGCAACAATTAAAATTCAAATAAAAACCCCTAGCACCTCCTGTTACAAACAAACAATTCAAGTTTCAGGAAATAAAAACTAAAAAATAAAATCGAATTCAACTAAAGACCACTTGCGGCCCTGTTGCTTCAGTGACAATAATACCAGTTGTTTCAATTTCATCAAACCATACAAACGCTTTCTATTTGCATTTGTATAACCAAAGTTTTAAAAAATATCAAATTCAATAACAAACCCCTACACAGCAAAACATAAATTTTAATATTATATCCAAGAGGATACACTTCAATTATGTCGAAAATCTCATGTAATTTTTATGTCCACAAAATTAAACAAATGCAGTAAAAGCAGCGTAACGCACTGTATTAATGATGATTTTGTCCTTTTTGGCATGTAATATTACACAATATTTTCGACACGATTGAAGTGTATCCACTTTAATGTGATATTAAAATTAACTTTTTGCTGTTTAGTATCCCCTGGTGCATCAGAGATATTTGAAACTACACATCAAATTTTCTCATTTTTCAAACGCCCTCCAGAAACATGCATATCATCAAAGTAAACAAGAAACAATCAAATTCAAATAAAATTCAATTGCTTCAGTGACATTGAATCCAACAATTACAATTTCATCAAACATTACAAACGCTTTTCAGTTGCATAAGTATCGTGAAGGTATCAAAAAGAAATTAAATAAAGATTCCTAGCGCCTTCTCTTGCAAATCAATAATTACAATTGCAGGAAACAAAAACTAAAAAATCAAATTAAATTCATTTTAAGACCCCTAGCGCCCCTTGTTGCTCCAGGAACATTAAAACCAACCTTTCCAATCTAATCAACAACAGTTGCATTAGTATCACCACCAAAGTATACAAAATATATCAAATTCAATTAAAGACCCCTAGCGTCCCCTGTTGCATCAGAGAAATTTGAAACCACACATTCAATCATCATCAAAATTAACACAAAAATTAAATTCAATTACAGACCCCTAGCGCTAATAGTTTACGTTAAAGCAAAGGCCGCCATCTTCAATTTCAAAATGGCGTCTGGCATCGATATATGATCTCTACACGTCATTCCCTATCCAAAAATGGCATATTGTGGAATTTGACAGTTTCTTTTGAGCCGATGCCCGCCAGCTTTGATTCCAAAATGGTGACTTAAATCGATATCCAGCCTCTACACGTCATATCCTCGCCGAAAATACCCATATTGTGGGGTATTTGACAGTTTTTCTTGAACCGATGGCCGCCATCTTGGATTCCAAAATTGCGTCTGGCATCGATTTCCAGCCTCTCTACACGTCAAAAAAGTTCAACAGTAACAAATTTTTGAAAAAAAGTCATTTTCGAAAAAATAAATTTTTTGAGCCGCTCTTACATGGAAATGGTCACCCTAATGACGAAATAAATAAAAATACGGGTCTAATATTTTGCGATAAGGTACAAAACTACCAATTTTTACGAAATTCTAAGAACCACTATATCGTTTTACTATGGAATGGCTGCATGTATGTGTGAGAGCGGTGCGAGCAGATTTTTTTGGCTGCGTTCTTTTTAAAAATTTGAGATTTTCGCTAATACGCCGAAATCGGCGTATTGAAGTTAAGTCCAAGATTAAAATTGAGGATAATACGGTAAGGTGCTTTACAAAATCGAGCATAATTCGAGATTAGCGTATTATCACTGAATTTCTACAAATTTTGATGAAGTTCCAAAAAGTTATCTGAACTTCTGGAAAAAATTGCTGAACATTTCCAAAATTCGCCGAGCTTCTACAAAATTAGATAAACTTCTTCGAAGTTTCCCGAACTTCTACGCGGTTTTATAAAGATATACGAAGTTTCATGAAGTTCCAAAACGTTCCCTAAACGTTCTGTTTAATTACGGTTAGCGACTTTGCAGTCAATATTAATTGATTATTAGAAGTTAGAAGATGCAGAGAGGTAAGCCCATATCATCGATTCCCTAAGCGTTTTGAAGTTCTCTGAAAACATATTGCCCCTAACTTCTAAATAAGGTCCCTGAACGTCTGCAAACACTCAGTTTAATTAATCTGAAATATTGAACTCCCTGCCCCGTTTTCCAATTTGTAAAGTAGCCGTGAAGATATGTGAAGACATTTCGCTTGGCATCCCCACCATAACGTCACCCCTGTGTCCAATACAGTCTAGAAAGCACCGCCAACAATCACTAGAAGAAAAAAACTCCTCTTCATAAAAGACAACATCCAACAACAAAGCCCGGTTTCTTCCCAACATAGAACCAGCATCGCCCGAAAGACCTACAGCTTTCGTCCGTCAATGTCCTATGGCAGATGCAATAGGCAGATAGGAATGTAGCTACGCAGATATAGGACATAAATACCATGCGACCATTCGCTCATCTCAACTTTTCTCTCGGCACGTGACGGAACTGGAATTTCCTTTCCTGGTTTACACCCACATCCAACGATTCCAATTTTACCAGCAGCGATGGCTTTGTTCATTAGCACAGACGGTCTGCTGCTTCTGCTTTTACTTAATCTGATCGAGAGCTTTAATTTCACAACACACACCAAAAGTCACGCACCGTTGTAGCTTAGCTTGGTCGTCGCAATCGTAGCTACCATCAGTCAAACTTTAATTTAATGTTCTGCCCAGCAGCAGCAGCAAGTTGTACCTAAGTGCGGACGTGGTCGAAAATTGAAAATTTCGGTTCCCTACCTCGGAGAGCTAGAACGTGAGCTCCAACGAACCGGAACCAAGCTGGACGCTGTTGATTACCACTTCACCAAAAAAAAAAAGAGTATGAACGTAAAGTGTAAGGGAGCAGAAGAAAGTCCGGAACAGTTTAACTGACAGTTGCAGTTTTCTACGTTTTGCTCCTGTGCTGGATGATCCGGAGCACCACCGGAGTCCGACCATTGATAGGTTGAGTTGATTCCATTTAATGAACTTCCACACACGTGCTCAATTAAAACGAACACGGGACACTTTTTCAATGTTCACGTCAATTCACTTCCGGTAATTGAATCAATTTAGCGCACGATTGGAAGCTAAGCCAGGATGTGCCCGTGGTCAACGGGGGGTACTGGGGTTTGGTGAATAAACAATGAATTTCATCGATAGTTCAGCTGGGGCATCCGAGCAAAAGTGCATGACGTAGTAAACAAATACCACGATAGCTCAGATGGTACTTCAAATAGTTTAGTTGATACTTCGAATTAAGCACTTGATATAGTTATTTTCTATCAGGGATTAGTTGGGATTCACGTAAGCCGCAATTGAATTTCAATTTTCAAACAATCATTTTAACTCGGGATAACACGCTTCTCAAATGGTTATTCCCTTTTTTGTACCCATTGCATTGCATTGCCGCCGGTCACCGCTAGTGCAGTGGATGGCTGTGCTGGGCTGCTCAGTGCCGGTTTAAAATATACGAGCTGACATGTTTTCTGAATGGGAAATAAATTGTTTAGATAAACTAATTGGATCAATAATAATAATAACAATTATTGATATGTGCGGCATCGGCGTCGGTCAGCGTCGGTAATCTCTAAATTGCTCATCCAGGAGCCATCGCTCACATGCAAGGGCACATATTTGGAGTTATGTTTTTCTGATTATTATCAATTGGATTGATTGGGTTAATAATGATGATCCCCACTGTTCTATCATTTCATTTCAACAACTATCCTAGCAAGTGCTTGTTTGTTTCGAATAATGCTGGAGCCGAGCTGCGAACTCCGATTACGTCAACCAAAGTATGCTGATATGACGACCATCGCGCTCGGTTGCGTGATTAGAGAAGTAAAAAAAAAAACAATGATTAATTGAGATTGACGCAATGTGTTTATAAATAGATAAATGTACAATCAGAAACGAATGGGATTCACAGCATTCAGGGCGAACCCATGACCTCCACCGGAAAGATTGTATTTTATGTTTTAATGTTCAAATCTGCTGATACGTGAGTTAATAGAGCACATGCGCATAATTTTCTGATAACGTGCAAATCTGACGTCTTTCCGAAAAGACGAATGATTTGCGATGCACAGGAGTTGTAGCATGATGAAATAAACAGGTTTGGAAATTTGGCAGAACACAATGAGCGCTATCAAAGGGCAAGAGGAAGCTAATTGGCGTGGTCATTTTGTCTAGTTGTAGTTTCAATTATTTTACAAAATTGTAACGGTTCATTTCTGCTTGACTAAGCCAACGGCTTAAGCGTCAACTTACCGAAAGAAGAGCCGTAAACTCTGCTGAAATATCCCGGTATGAGACGGAAACGTTCCTCATGACCAAAAATGCCATTTTACATCTTCAGGTCACCATTTTAAATCGAGCTTTAATTTGGAAAAAGGCCTATAGAAAAATGTTAAGCTTATCTGCAGATAACTATTGCTCGAAAAATGTTTGTCCAATCGGTTTGGTACCTAGGGCAATATTGTAGGAAACATCTGGAAGTATTTGAAAAAAAAATGCACTCTAAAAAGAATTTTTGTATTTTTTTTAAACTCCAACAATGTACAATGAATCCCAACTATTGCACTATAGGTCAAGATAGAGAAATAGAGCCACCAAGAGAATTGTTATTGCATATTTTCTGATCTTTTGGGAAAAAATACTGTCGGAACAGGAGAACCACAAAATACATTCAAAAATGGCGAAAAACAACTAACATTTAAAAACAATATTTCTTTCAAACCGCTGCATCGCGAAAACGGTGTGCCTAAGCAAAATTTCATGAATGATCATTTGATTTCAAGATGGCGTTGGACATCGATTTCTGGCCTCTAGATGTCACCCTGATTCCAAAAATATCGACATTGATCGCATTGGCGTAGCTAATGGGGCTGCCAGGGGGGCCAGGCCCCCTCCAGAATTGTTGGTGTTTTTTTTTTGACTCACCGGTATTTTGTCAAGCTTGTTAAGTTCGATGCTACTATTTAACATTGATTAATAAAATTGGACCACCTACAAAGATTTTTTTTAAAGTCCTTTATGTTGATTATGTTCTGGAAACCTCATTGACCTTCAGAAAAAATCATAGAAACAAGGAACTTGGAAAAGTTCTGAAAACTGCGTAGAAGTAGAGAATTCATTTAAATTTGAGGAGTTTTGTAGAAGTTAAAGGAACATTATTTTATTTTAGGGAGGCTCATTATTGATCGGGAACCTCTACATAATTTCAGTTTTTTTTTGGTCTTATGAACCTGGAATAGTTGTGGAAATTACGTACAAATTCAAAAAATTTCGTTCATGTTCGCGGAAAATCAACGAGAAACGAATAAGTGCAAAAAACATTGTAGAAGGTTGTTGAATTTCGTAGCATTTTGAAGAGCTGTGTAAAACTTCATATAAGTGAAAGGAATTTTGAAAAAGTTCAGGGAATTTTGTAAAAGATATAAAAATAGTTCAATAAACTTCTAAGAACTTTAGGAATCTTCGCTTCAGCTTAGGGAACTTCGTTGCAGTTTGTCAGAGATCTTAGCTCCATCAAAGCTCCATGAACTTCTCGGAGGTTTTGGGAACTTCGCAAAATTTCAAGGAACTTTCTAGGTGTTCAAGAATTTTTGTAGGTGTCTTTCCAGAAGTGCAAAGATGTTCAGAGATCTTTGTAGAATTAAGAGGGATGAAAAAAAATGGAATTTGGAATAAATTCAGGGACCTTGGTCGAAGTTGAGGAAATTTTGTAAAATTTAAGTTTTGTAGATGTTCAGGAAACGTTGCATAAGTTTACAGCTAATGGAATCAGACGGAATCTTGAATGATGAATCTTGATGTTATGGTCATATTTGTACATTCTCTATAGGGAAGACCCGTGCCTTGGTGATTAAGCTATATTGTCAAAAATTTTAATTTCTGCATAAGGGGAAATGGATGTAATGTGAGCCTAAATGCCTCTTATTAACTATTTAGTTATAAACAGGCACACAATCATTCAAGTTTCGAGTTCATTCCTTTCGATTAAAAATATAGTTAAATCTTGATTTTATATATAACTCCGAATGTTATTTAGTCCGATGCATCGAATAAAAAATTGTTCTGGGTAAATGCTTCATTACTTTTTTTCTCTTCAAATATCAGAACTATGACATTCAAAATCCAGTATCAGGTTGTTAGATGAAAATAAATTATAACCTGATTATTCAGAATTTTTGCCACATGTCAAGATTTTTCGAAATTTTTTAATCTTAATTTTTCTTACTTTCTTATCTCGAAGAATTTTTCTCTCGAGAAATGCTGTGAGTCTCAGAATCTAGGTATGTTTTCTAAGATCTTGAATTACGAATCTTGTAGACCAGGAGATTCAAACTTGTCTAAGCCAATAATATCGAAAACTTTTTTTAAATCCATTTAATTTATTTTGAACAAAATTTCATCGAATTTTTTTTATCAGGCACATTGATTTTGAGGATTTTTTTTACTATTGATTAGGTCAAACATATTATATTTATTAAAATTCGTATTTGTTTTTAACATTAATATACTAGATTTATTATGAAATCTTGAAATTTTATCTTAGTGTTATAATTAGGACAATTGATCTTAATTCGTTGTCTTTCATTTGCATTTGTATTCGAAGAATTTATACTGACAAGCTGTATCAGAGATATCCTTTTTTATTAGTTTCAAAATCTTGAAAACTTATGGGTTTGGGATCCCAAAACTATTTTTATTTTAACATTCACAATGTTAAGAATTGTGCATTTGCAGTATATGCATGTACGTAATTGGTGGATTTGTTAGTTATTTTGACGCTTTCGGAAAATTCTTGACGTTTACCATTTTTTCAATAGTGTCTTGAAAAAATCAACAGTCGGAAGTATTGCGGATGCGTAGAAATATTTCTAATCGATTGGTGATAAAATTATTGAAATTGGTCCAAGGGCAGCTTAGTTATTAACGTTCAAAATCTTTCATAATTTCATTACATCTTCAACATTTTCCTACGTCCTAAATTATTCTTAGTGCACTTTACCTTGAAACAGCCAGAATTTTATAAAATTATTAAATTGAAACACCTAGAATTTAATGTTGGTTCCTTTGCCTGAGATTTGACTGATGGTGAAATATTCAAAATTAAAAAAGCTAGTTACAAAATTCATGAAATCACCTAACTCTGATAATTTTCTTAAGTTTGAGATGCTTACATTTACAAGATCCGGACTGTGATTTCAATACAAAAACCATGAACAAACGATCATTGCTTGTTCATAATCGGTAAGCGCTTAAGGCTCTCCCAATCGAGGTCCCAATCGTTGTTATAGAATAAATATATATATATATTTTTTATTATAGAGGTTTTAAACCTGAAGGTTCATTCGCCTCTGATTAATACTTTAGTTTATAATTCTTATAGTGCATTGAACAGTTTACATTTTCTTAAGAATTTCAGTAATTTTGTCTCGTTTTCTTTCGTGTTGCTTAGAATAATATGAAGGTTGTTACTTAATCCTATTTCTTCCCTGATATGATCAAATTTTATACAATCAAGCAGTATATGCTCAACGGAGAGTTCAGAGTTACATACTTCGCAATTGGGGGAACTGATTCTATCGAATAGATGTTTCTTCGTCAGCCATGTATGTCCTATGCGATGCCGGGTTAAAATTCGTTGTTCTCGTCGGTCGTCCCTGTCCGTCCATTTTTCAACCGATGGCTTACATTTCTGAAGGAAGAGTGATCCATTGTTCTGAAAACCTTCGACGGAAAAGTCCTTGGATCCATTGCGAAACATCAGATGCAGGAACTGATCGGGAAACGTTCTAGCAGTCCGTCCTCGGTCTGCTGCTTGGTCTGCTTTTTCGTTTCCTGGAATTTCTGAGTGACCAGGCAGCCAGCAAACCACAATGTCTTTTGTTGCAGCTACTTTTTCGAATGCTTGTAAAAACGGATGATGAAGTTCGCCGCTATCGAGGGCAGCGACGGAACTGGCAGAGTCTGACAAGATTACTGTGGGTGTCCTAGGAGCGTAATGCGCAGCAGCTAAGATGGCTGCAGATTCTGCAGTATACATGCTGCATTGAGATTGAAGGCTTCTTTCGACAAGAATGCCGGGTCCAATGACTCCAATGCCAACTTCGTTATAGGTTTTTGATCCATCCGTATAAATTTTGGTGTACTCGCAATATTTGGTGCTGAGGCGCTCTCGAGTGATGATCCTGGAGTTATTCGTGTTCTGTCCCTTTTTGAAGGCCCTCTTGATGGTCCAATCCACCTTGGTACGAGGAAGATTCCAGGGACGGCAACCAACGCGTTGAAGTTTGGCTATAGTTGGGATGTTTTCTCCGCCAATATTAAAGAGTATAGTGTTTGCAGCTCTACGGAAGTGTGGGTATTCGTGGTTGCTTTTTTCTGCTAATCGACAATATTTGCGTATGAACAATTCGGCTAGTCGTAAATCTAGTGGGAGTTCGCCAGCTTCAACGGACAAGCTAAGGATTTGGGAGGATCGAGAAGCTCCTGATGAGACTCTCATCAACTGATTGAAAATAGGCTGCAGTAGACTGCACAGCGTTTATAATTTTCCATAGGGAGGACCTGCTTGCCCTTTGTGCCAAATCTTTGATGAAGTTTATTCGATTGCGAAGGATTTCTTTTGTTTTTGCGCCATGAATGGTAAACTGGCCTTTCTTGTTAATCCATACTCCCAGGAAGCGAGCAACGTTGGCCTCTGGTATGTTTTCACAATCAATAACTATCGCTGTTCTCGAGTTAGCCCATCTGTGTTTGGATCTTTGGTAGACGTGTAGAAGACATGATTTGGAGGCCGATAGAGATTTACAGATTTACAGAAATTTACAGATTATGCCCATGTATTCACCGCGTCAACAGCATTCGAAAGACGTCGACGTACCGTTGGTAGTTGTTTTGACGATGCAACCAGAACAATGTCGTCAGCGTACACTAGAATGCGGATCTTCTTAGGCACAACTTTAAATACTGTATTTATGGCTAGTAAAAATAACGTTGCTGCTAGTACCGAGCTTTGAGGGACGCCATTGTCTTGAGTTTTCTCTGATGAATATGAACCACCGTAGCTGACACAAAATCGTCGATTTTTAAGGAATTCAGTGATACACATTTTAACACGGCGCCCAACATTGAGTTGATTAAGTTGATTTAATATATGTGGGCGCCAAGTTTGATCATATGCCTTCCGAATGTCCAGTAGTGCGAATTCCAGGTGGGTTTTTGAGCGTTTGGCCTTTTCTAAGATTTCTCTTAGCTTGGCAAAGTATGTTGACGTTCCTCGACCAGCTCAAAAGGCATGCTGGTTGGGATGTAGGATATTATTGTCTTCAATTAATGATATTAACCGATGGTTCACCATGCGTTCGTATATCTTACCAATACAGCTCAGGAGCGTCATGGGACGGTAGTTTTCGACTGAGCTTTGTGAAGTGCCAGGTTTTGGTATGGGTATTACTACACCTTCTCTCCAGCGTTGTGGGAACTTACCCTCGGCCCAGATACGGTTGAAACATCGTAACATCGCCAGTTTGCCAGTGATAGGGAGATGGCGAATCATTGGAAATCCAACGTTGTCGCTGCCAGTAGAGTACCCTTTAGCCGAGTCGATGGCTCGTAGAAGTTCTTGAATTGTGAAGTCTGCGTTCATAGCGACATCTTCCTCGGTCTCTAAACCTGAATCCATGTCCTCGTCGTCTGGTGTACCATCCAAATCAGGAGTTGTTGTTGTTGATGCTTCCTGGAAGTAATTTGCGAATTGTTCAGCGATGACTGCAGGATCCTGTCCGTGTTTATCGTCTATCACCAAGCCTCTTTGTCCTGTTTTCCTTTTGCCACATAGTTTATTGAAGTTGTTCCAAAGGATGTCGGCTGACGTATGTGGGTTGAAACTTTGGCAGAAATCATTCCATGATTTAAGTTTAGCTTCTGCAACCACTTTCCTGGCAGCAATCCGAGCTTGTTGAATTTTTTTCCGGGTTTCTTCCATATTGGGATCTGTTGCTGAGGTTCGCTTCAGGTTACGTAGTGCTTTCCGACGTGATTTGACTGCAACTTTTACTTCGTCAGTCCACCAGATTTCTGCTTTCCTGGAGGGTCGGCTAGATGTTTTTGGTATAGAAGCTTCAGCGCCTTCAATGATAACATCACTTATCTGGTCAATTGAGAGGTCTGTGTCTGATTTCAAGGAATCAATAATGGTATTCTCGAATCGGGCCCAATCGGCGTTCTTGTATAGCCAGCGTCTGCGGTGTCCTGTTTCGGAGACTCGGTCTTGGGAGTATACTTTGATAGGAAAGAGGTCGCTGCCACACCACCGTTAGATCTATCCAAGATGCATTGCCATGGGAAGAGCTTATAAATGTGGGTTCTCCGTTGTTGATGACCACTAGTTGATTATCGACGAACCAGCTTAGTAGTCTTAGACCTCTGCGTGTTGACTTGGGGCTGCCCCAGGCCTCGGGAGCAGCGTTGAAATCACCGCCAATGATATAGGGTGGTTCCATGTTGGTTGTAATGTCATCAAGAGTGTTAATGATGTCTGCGTCAGCGCTGTTCGGTGGAATGTAGATAGACACTATAGTAATGTTGTAAGGACTATGCAGACGGGCAGCACACACAGGAATTTGAGAGCTTGTGTTAATAACGTGATGGGGAACTCCGTTTAGGATTCCGAGCCCTGCTGCACCAGCGCCTTGATTATAATGTCTATTAGCAAGATTCCAAGTATATTGCTTTTGAGGGCTCTGTTTGCATCTTTGCACATCATCTCTTGCAAACCAATAGCAATAGGAGGGTTCTGGAGTACAAGATGTCGTAGTTCTGAATGATTACACCACAAACCGCGGATATTCCATCGAAAGAACAGCATCTTCATGCTGCGCTCGTCGGTGGGGGAGCTGCTGCTACTGTCGTCGTTTTGTGTATTTGATCGTTCGTGGTGCGTCGGTATTGCCGTAGATTCCTAGATTGTTGGAGAGAACGATGGGATATGACTGGTGTGTGGGTACTTGCCCGGGGGGATGAGTAGCCCACGTCAACTGCCGCCAGAGGCTCTTCGGATCGAGCCGGAACATCCCTGGTCAGGGTCGACGTGGGAGATCTCGCAATTGGCGAAAGAGCAGGAAGTACATTTGATGCTTTATCGATTTGTCTGCTGCTAGAAGGTTGAATCCGCATTTTATAATAACGATCGTATGATTCGGAATCGTTGAAGGCAGCTGCAGGAAGCGGCCGTGGTGCACTATGCCTTCTTGTTGCTTCAATGTGTAGTTTAGTTCCATTGGTTGTTGGCTGAAGCTGGGGCGTTGTTTCTCCGGTTTCGTTGAGAGCAGCCGAGCTAGTAGTTTGGCAATCAACGGGTAGGAGAAAGACGTCCCGGACTGCCTCCCTATCTAGACTCGCTTCCATCCTAGCAAGTGAGGGGGGTAATACACATTCCCCTCCCCCAAGCTGCTTATTGGTTGACATCGAAGAGATATCGTTTATGGGTAATGTGTTGTTTACGAGAATTCCAATTTCGTTGTCCGTGTCGATGCAGTGGTTGGTATGCATTACTATTGGAGATTTTCGTAGATTTTCCATGTCGTAGTCCGTGTCCATAGCAGGGTTAAAATCATTTGTGGCCATAGTAATCTTTGATGAAAGATAGGAGTCTATAAGCTTGTTCAGGTGTGTTATTTACCGCTATCGTCAGGGAGCAGATGGCGTCGTTTACCCTTCGGATTCCCTTCGTTATCGAGTGATGTGTTCATGCGTTTGTCACTACGGCTCCTATTTCGTGGCTCCATTGCTCGTAGGGAGCTAGAGCTTCTGGTGTTTCTATAGTCCTTGGGTGGCGATGTAGATAGTTTGTCTTTTCGAGATTTCCTGTTGTTATTTTGGCTGCTATTTGTAGTGGTACATGTTGGTTCTTTTTCGTTACTATTTTTGTATCCTGATGCCGAATTGGTCTGGTTTGCGTGATGGGAGCCATCAGGTGTGATATGATGATTTTTCTTGCCGTTAGAACATTGTGTTGTGCCTTTTTGTGCAGTCATTTCTTGTTTATCGTTTACTTGTGGGTCGTTCTTTTGCGCAGCTTTTTCAGAAGTTCTAGTTCAGCTTTTAGCGTGTCGAGTTCCATTTTCAGTTTGTGTATAATGGTGTCCTTTTCTAATTCGACTTGAGCTAGACGTTGTTGAAGGACGCTGGCGTACGAGTCCTTCGAGGATTCTCGGAACACACGACGAGCTTCACCGAATGATACTCTGTTATCTGTTTTGTGTTTCACAATCTTAACTTCCTGCTGATACATGGGACAGTCGCGAGAGGTGATTGAATGATTAGCCTTGCAGTGCAGACAAAACGCAGGGTTTTGGCACTGTTCCCATTCGACTACATGAAGTTGCTGAGAGTAACGTAGGCAAATCGAAAGCTGTTTACAGACCTTTTCAGGATGACCATAGATGCCGCAGTTGTAACATATAAGTGGTGATGGGTAATATGTACGAATCTCAACCCGAAGCAGACCAAAACGGACAACTTCCGGAAGAACAGCACCTTTCAGCGTCAGCACCAGCAGTGGCGTATTTTGGAGTTTACCGTTAACCCGTTTGCGGATACGACGAAAGTTGATAACTCCTTGGGACTTAAGGTAGTTCATGATGTCTTTCTCATCATCGTGGATAGAATCAGGTTCGTAGACTATGCCTTGGATTGAGTTTAAACTAGGATGAGTAAACACTTCAACTGGACTCCCGTTGATTAATTCGGTAATTGTCAGCAGTTTTTTTGCAGTGGAATATGAGTTCGTGCGCAGTAAATACCAGGTGCCTCGATTCTCTTTCGATGCGTTAACTTTTTTTGCTTCCTGTAGTCCAATGACTTGTTCAACCGATGCTCCGATGACGAATGGTCTCGGAAGGGGCGTCATTGGTCTGTTGTGATTCTGTTCCTGTGATCCGTTTTCCTGTCGAACTTGCATAACGAGCACAATTTCATATCCTATTTCATCTGAGCTCAGTAACCAGTTTGGTAGCGGAGCTCCTAGGGAAAAATCTAGGGGATCACCAGTGCCACCCCCCTCTCCGGGGGGCTGACTGGCTCCGGCCATAACCGAAGCCGAGTAAACGGTTTTTGTTCTTAACTTGTACGCTGCTGGATATTATCCCAAAGTAGAACGGGTTTTTTGCTAGTTCAACACAAAGCTTGTGCTGACAGCCGACGTGAGTCTTTTATCAAAGTTAGATATCGTTCCCACTGCGGTAATATGATACCAATGAAGTGATTAACACATATCACGTGTAGCCACTACACAAACGTCCGATTTCAGTAGAAGTAACTGATTAAATACGGTATTTTACACCCGAAAAACCGGTTGTATTTGACGAGGCGCGAATATAAATACACCAGTATTGTCGCTTTGTAATAATGAACTGATATGGAATAAATATAATCAAATTTATTGTTTCACGATTAAAATAATAGTAAACCTCAATGTCACATTATTAGTTACAGAAAAAAATGTACCCAAGCATGACGTAATTTGAGTGAGTTTTTATGTAACCTTAGTTTTGAAAAACTAAAAAAGTGCAGCAGGCCCCCCTTAGGCCCCCTCCAGACAAATTTTCTAGCTACGCAAATGATTGATCGGTATTTGACAGTATTTCACACTTTTTCTGAACCAAACCCGCCATGTTAGATTTTGACTTGGCTCTGTAAAGTTTATTCGAATGAGCCTGTACAAATAAAGTAATTAACAAAAATGTTAGATTTTGAAACGGCGTCAAACATTGGTTTCTGGCCTCTAGACGTTACTGGGATATCGAAAATACCCACATCGATTGGTATTTGACAGTATTTTCCACTTCTTTCACGATATAGGATTTCAAAATGGCGTCGTATATCGATTTTCTTTCTCTAGACATCATTCCGATTCCAAAAATATCCATATTGATGGGTATTTGACAGTATTTTCCGCATTTTCTCAAACCGGACGCCGCCATCTTGGATTTCAAAATGGTGTCGCATATCTATTTCCAATCTCTATGCCGTTTCCAAAAAAAACTTATATTGATAGGTATTTTTCACAATTTTCCACTTTTTCTTATATCGGAAGCCACCATCTTGGATTTCAAAATGGCGTGGGAATTAAATTTTCATTCTCTAGACAGCATCCCGGTTCCAAAAATACCCATATTGATGGGCATTCGACAGTATTACCCACTTTTTCTTAAACTGGAAGCCACCATCTTGAATTTAGAAATGGCGTCGCATATCAATTTTCGATCTCTAGACTTCACCCCGATTCCAAAAATACCCATATTGATTTGTAAACAAACCACCCGACAATGATAAATTTGACATCCTCGTGAACAGATCTATGCGCAGGCGCTTAAATGAACCGAGTGAACAATCAACCGAAGTCAGAAAAACTGCGCGAATTAGGATCGAACAGATTCGCTTCAACTCTACAGCTTCACGATGTAGCTACATGGGTCTTCCTCCGGGATCATGTTGAAGCCCCCTTTTGTATAATTTCTACGTCAGAGAAATTGACAATTGTCTTAGTGAGAACTGCACGCTGAGAATACTTGCAGATGACGGCGTAGTGTCTGTCACAGGGCCCAAAGGGGTCGACCTACAAGGATCCTTACAGGATACCTTAGACAATTTGTCTACTTGGGCTATTCAGCTAGGTATTGAAAACAGAGTTGGTCGTTTTTTTCTTCTAGGAAACATAGCCCAGCACAACCGGAGCTTCAAATTTTGGTTAAACCGATCACTCATTCCATGTCTTTCAAATATCTTGGGGTCTGGTTCGATTCCAAATGCACCTGGAGATCCCACATTGAGTATCTGAAACGGAAATGCCAACAAAGGATCAATTTTCTCCATACAATTACCGGAACGTGGTGGAGAGCCCATCCACAAGATCTTCTAACGTTGTACCGGACAACGATTCTATCGGTTTTAGAGTACGGTAGTTTTTACTTCAAGTCGGCGGCTAAAACGCACATCATCAAACTGGAACGGATCCTGTATCGCTGTCTTCGTATCGCGTTAGGATGCATGCATTCGACTCATACGATGAGTCTCAAAGTGTCGGCGAGCATGTTGCCACTATCTGTCCGTTTTTCAGAGTTATCTCTGAGGCTCCTCACCCGTTGCGAAGTAATGAACCCACTGGTGATCGAAAACTTTGAGAAGCTTCTAGAGCTAAATCCTCAAACATGTTTTATGACTTTGTACTACCTATATTTAACACAGGATGTCAGCCCTTCAAGAAATATTCCCAATCGTGTAGTCTTCTCCGATTTCGACAATTCAGTGAATTTTGATTTATCTATGACGCAGGAAATCCGCGGAATTCCAGAGCATCATCGTCCTATGATTGCTCCGTCATTATACTCTGCAAAGTTTGTTTTTTTTTTTTTCCTTTGGTTTTGTTTTTTTCGTCGATCTTGTTTTCCGTGTTGAGCACCAATGCTACCGACGTGCCAGGAAGGCAGCTCCCACACCTGGACCCTACCTATCGACCCATCAACTCATGAACCGGGGACCAACGGCTTTACTTCCCATCCGAAGGAAGGCGTGATCAGAGATGTATGCCTCAGAACGTCCCGGCGGCGCCGACTGGGATTGAACCCAGGCCTGCTGGGGGGAGAGGTAAAACGCTGCAAAGTTTGGCCATGTTGATTCTGCAAGAACGTTTTTCACAGCTGGATCTCTTATAGAGGAGTCCGCTGGTTTTGGTGTATTTAATGAATTTCATAGCGCCTCTCGAAAACTTGAAGCTCCTTGTTCTGTGTATGTGGCTGAACTGGCAGCAATTCACTACACTTTGGAAACTATTGCTTCACTTCTTCCAGACCACTATTTTATTTTTACGGATAGTCTCAGTTCTGTCGAGGCTATCCGTTCCATGAGGCCGGTAAAGCACTCCTCGTATTTTCTTATGAAAATACAAGAGCTTCTAGTGCTTTATCTTTAAGATCTTTTGTCATCATCTTTGCATGGGTCCCATCTCATTGCTCGATTCCGGGCAATGAGAAAGCGGACTCACTTGCAAAGGTGGGCGCTATGGAAGGCGATATTTACGATCGACAAATCACCTACGATGAATTTTTCTTCATTTATCGTCAACAGTCACTCGTCAGCTGGCAGAATAAATGGAGCGAAAGTAGTTTGGGACGATGGTTACACTCGATCATCCCTAAGGTGTCGAAGAGTCCTTGGTTCAAGGGGTTGGATGTGGGTCGAGACTTCATTCGTATGAAGTCTCGCCTCATGTCCAATCACTACTTGTTAAACACTCACTTGTTCCGTGTTGGGCTGGGGGACAGTAATCTCTGTGAATGTGGACAAGGCTACCAGGACGCAGATCACATCATTTGGTCTTGTGCTAAGCATCGTGGAGTCAGATCTGAGCTGGACGATTCCCTTCGGACTCGAGGTAGACAACCTACCCAAGTAACAGTTCAATAACCATTTGGCATTCACTCTGATTTATGATGGTTTTATAACGGCAATGAACAATCCATTGAGTTTAAATACAGCATTTCAAAGTGTAAAACATTCTTGCTTAGTAATTCAGCCTTTTGTTGTTTTAAAAACCTTTTATATTCTGACAAGAAAGTCGAAAACTGTCTTGTTTTAAAAATAAATTTAAAACAGTTTTCAATCCCTCCTTAAAACTGCTCTGTAATTCAAGCATAAACGTCATTAGCAATTGTTTATAAATGTCTTGATAAAATACTTTATAAACGTGTTCTGTCATTATAAAAGCAACCATAAACCCATTAGGTTTTTCATTAGAGCAAAAAGCATTTAATGTTGCTTTTAAGGTTTTTTAAAGTGCATCATAAACTCCCCACTTACTCTGTTTACAAATTGAGCTTAAAAGATGGTTCCCCATAGTTAATAAGAGTCAAATTTATGACAAGGAAGTCTCGAAGGATTCGTCTAGCATGAAAAATTCCAGTCGACTTCAGAAAAATTTACTTCTTTAGAAGAACCAGTACACCATCAACGACTGACCATCTGGTGGAGAAGAGTAAAGTGAACGTGGCCCTCGAATTCATAAAACATTGACGAAAGTTTAAAAATAGACCAGCCTTCTCCAGATCTTGCGAATAGATGACCCAAGTAGCAATTTGGGTTTTATGAGGGTTCTGAAGACCATGATTTAAACTTCTAGAACACTTTAAAACCACGATAAAACTTGAAATGTTACTCGAGGACAATCGAAATAACAACCGACAGCAAACAACTGAAACTGTTAGTTTTTTTTTCTGTTAGTAATTTGATCTATTGTAGTATATCCCGAGTCCTTAGTTTAGTGCATGTCGTATTACTCCATCACTATTGAGAAATGATGAAGTATTCCATTTTGATACAGCTGTCATTCTTGCCTTCATCGCAAAGAATCGATTCTTATTGAAAGGTCCCGCTATTTATACCCTTCGGAGTTTTGAAACACCCTCTAAAGGCGCGCCCCTTTGTCAGTCAAAATTGGATTCCTTAGCAACAAAATTAAGGTATGACACCGATAATGACCATGCATCAGAACCCTATTCTTAACCACTTTAAACAAGAGAACAACAAATAGAAGATTAGGAATCACATAGATGAAGACTAACTAACTCATTTTTTAGCTTGTTTCAAGATCATCATCGGTGGACAAAGCCAAATCTTGTCACTATCAAAGTAACAATGACTACACAGAGTAAAATTCTGAATTTTAATTGTGATGTAAACATTCAATCACGTAGACTTGTATTTCATTTCACACAACCGAGCAACTTGCAAACAATGTTGTTTACAAAGATGGGCTTTTGTATACAATATTTGCTACATTGCATGAAATGTGTCAGAACTTTACATGATCTATAATGTAAACGTTTATGATATGTGACGCTCCATTTATGTGCATCATATTGAACAGAAATTTACACTACTTTTTCGAACTGTGTAAGATGTGTTCCTTGGATTACTGAAAATATCTGTTCCCCTAATTTGAAGTAGTCAGGAATAGGAATCGGTGGCAGATCTTACATCCCGTAACGTACCACGAAAAGGTGATCTACCCACGTTACGGGGCAAAAAACTGTTAGTTACCAGAGATTGACTGGTTTCCGATCCGTATCAGCGTTTTTATTCGGCGAAAGAATCAACTCTTCGAAAATATCATTCAAGTGTATATCCCTGCATCGTTGGATGGTGCACTTCTGTAACCATCCGGAAGAAGGGGATCTTCTTCGGGGACGATTGCGCTTCCAGCTGTTCGAAATGCGAAATGTTGTAAAACAGAAGCGCAAACTATCTGAGTAACTGCTCCCAATCCATCGGGAGAAAACTGCCTGGAAGAATTCTGGATCCCACAGCGCAACTATCGAAAGATAAACAAACTTTGACGTTTAACTTTTAAATGCTGCCATAAATCTGAACGGGTTAGGATCAAGCAAAATGGCTTTAGATAAATACAATTCAGCCTACAATTTTACTTTATAAAAGCCATTTTAAAACCTTATGAGTTTGTTAAGGATTTCTTGAAGAGTTGGTTGGAAATGCTAACATGAAGCTTTAGTGTGATGATTTATTAGCTAGAGAATGATCTTTAGAAGAGGGTAGGTGGATAGTTCCGTTAGAGTACGGCAGTATGAAAATTGAATAGAAGTTGAAAATGAGCGAAGGGCCATTAATGCGACAGTTTTTAAAGATAGACGCACATTTTTGCCTAACCCGTACGATGTACGCGGGGACTTGAAGTATGTCTCCAAGTCCACAGGCAAAAATGTGCGTCCCTATTTTTGCTCATAAACTGACTGCGGCTGTGGAATAGTTCTAGCGACGTTTTCATCACTACCTAAGGCCCCACGTTGCGAGAGCATTTCCAGTCGATGGTGTGTTATAATGCAATTCTTCTTTACCCAACTATTGTGTTGCTCCTCTCGTCATGACCAGCGTGATCATCTCAGAGAGAAAGCAGTAGGCAGTCTTGAAGCAAAACAACTTTTTCACAAATGACCCATACAAATCAACTTTTTTGCCACCGCTATGTTACAATTAGTTTGCTTGTTTTTTACAAAATTCGATTTTTCCATGAATATAACTATATTTTGGTAAATTTAGCAATTAGGAAACACTTAAATGCGAAAATCATTAAAAAATATCTCGGCCTAGCTCGATCTGAAGATTTTTTTTTTTTTCAATGTAAAATAATTAGTCAATTCGACATTTTACGAGGGAGGACTTTTTTTTTTCGATGTTTTCACGTACATTTCACATAACATTTAATAAGGAACTAAGACTAGGCCACACAATGAGAACTATTGAAATAAATATGGATATTCAACCAGATTTTTATACCATCAGTTTCTATTTTAATTATTTTGATAAGATCGGATTCCTAAATCTATTTCTATCTTGATCAATGCTTTTCCAGTGGATTTAGCAAGCGGCTAGGGGAAATAGCTCGAAAAGGGTTTTTATTGTTGCTAAATAGCTTTTGTTGTAGCTTTCAAATGGTTGTCAATGCGTTCGTCATACAACCTTTTGTAGTAAATCAATCTTGAAGAGCTTCGAGAATACACCCTTCAGAACCTTCTCCAGGGTGGGCCAACTAGACATATTCTAGTCTTAATGAGGTTTTGGTGGATGCATTAATGACAAAATAGCCTTGACCAGCGTTTTATGAATATTGTTTCATAAAGCTTAAAATGTTACTTGGGTAATGTTCCAGTTCGGGATATTTTGGGTAGACGCGATCTGGAGCTCATGAAACTTATATATTTTTTCTGTAAGAATATTAACCTTAGATTGTAAGTTTGATTAACTTTGTGTGTGTGTGTGTGTGTGTGTGTGTGTGTGTGTGTGTGTGTGTGTGTATGTGTGTCTGTGTGTGTCTGTCTCTGTGTGTGTGTGTGTGTGTGTGTGTGTGTGTGTGTGTGTGTGTGTGTGTGTGTGTGTGTGTGTGTGTGTGTGTGTGTGTTTTTTTTTTTTTTTTTTTTTTTTTTTTTTTTTTTTTTTTTATAGTAAGGTTTAGGAAAGCTTCAAGAAGCCTGGCCTGCAGTGAAGGTGGCACGGTGTGGTATCCACTAGTTGCCTAGTGCAGCTCCACTAAAACCCATTCCTTACTCTCTCCTCTGCCTGGATCCCCCCGGGACCACTGTGAAGCGACTACTTCGGGGGGTGGCTGTGCTCATGCACTTGTCGTACTCTCAGCGCTAGCTGGCGTTACTAGATCGCTGCTCTTCTCTCCATTTACGCTGCAGCTCTGACATAATCTGTGTGACTGCCCTGCTGACGGCATTCCAAGAGTCCTCCTCTCGACACATTTCATCGACGACATTATCCACGTTAAGGACGGGCATCTCCGTTCGCACTGCCTCGAACCTTGGACAGTCAAAGACCACATGCTCCGGCGTTTCATCGACGTTGCCACACTCCGGACAGAGGGGTGACGCTGCGTGTCCGAACCGATGCAGGTATTTCCTGAAGCAGCCGTGGCCAGACAGGAACTGCGTTAGGTGGAAATTGACTTCTCCGTGTTTTCTGTTCACCCAGGTCGAAAGAATCGGTATTAGTCTATGTGTCCATCTACCGTTCTCCGTCGTGTTCCACTCCTGTTGCCACTTAGCCAATGACTCCACTCTCACAACTTTCCGTACTCTTCCGGCTTCTCTCTGCCTGTAGCACTCACTGTCCTCCGCCAGGGTGATGCCGATAGGGATCATACCGGCGATAACGCATACTGCTTCCGACGAGATGGTTCTGTACGCACTCACGACTCGCATGGCCATGAGCCGGAACGTACTGCTCAGTTTCCTTTGGTTCTGCTTCGTTTCCAGCGCTGGAACCCAGGCTGGACCTCCATATCTCAGTATCGATGATGACACGCTGGCCAGAAGACGCCTCTTGCTACTGCTGGGACCAGCGTTGTTCGGCATGATTCTAGCTATCGCGTTGATGGCCTTCGAAGCCTTCTCACAGGCATATTCGACGTGGCTGTTGAAGTTTAGCCGGTCATCGATCATCACTCCCAGGTATTTTAACACACGCTTCGAGGCTATGGTGTGCTCCCCGACGGTGATTTCCGCCCGCTGTACCGCTTTACAGTTACTGACCAATAACACTTCCGTTTTGTGGTGGGCTATTTGCAGCTTCGCTCCTTTCATCCAGTTACCAATCATGTCGATTGCCTCGGTTGACAACACTTCCACCTCTTCCAGCGTCTCGCCTGTTACCGTCAAGACGACGTCGTCCGCAAAGCCAACGATCTCAACTCCTTTGGGCAGTTTCAGCGTTAGCACGCCGTTGTACATCCCGTTCCAGACCGTTGGACCAAGGATGGAGCCTTGTGGAACTCCCGCTGTGATCCTAATCGATCTCTGTCCCATGTCTGTCTCGTAGACCAGAACCCGGTTCTGGAAATAACTCCTCAGGATCCTGCACAGGTAGTCAGGGACCCTCATTCTATGCAGTGCTTCGGCGATGGCCTCCCAGCTGGCGCTGTTGAACGCATTCTTGACGTCGATCGTTATGACGGCGCAATATCGATCTCCTCTCCGCTTCTGTTTGGACGCCTTCTCGGCTCTCTCGACCACTGTCCGAATTGCATCCACCGTCGATCTCCCTTTCCGGAATCCGAACTGCCTCTCCGACAATCCGTGCTCACTCTCCGTGTATTTCGTCAGCCTGTTTAGGATGATCCTCTCCAAGAGTTTTCCGAGTGTATCCAGCAGGCATATAGGCCTGTATGATGCTGGATCCCCCGGCGGTTTTCCTGGTTTCGGCAGCAACACTAGCTTCTGTATCTTCCACCTGTCAGGGAAGTGACCCTCATTCAGGCATTTCTGCAGCACCATCCTGAACATGTCCGGGGATGACTGGATCGCCGCTTTCAACGCTACGTTGGGGATTCCATCCGGACCGGGAGCTTTCTTCACCTTCAATCCTTTCGCCACTACTACGAGCTCCTCGTTGGTGATTTCGACGTTATCTCCCTCTCTTTCTCCGTACGGTGTAGGTGGCCAGGTTGTTGGGTCGTGCTTCGGGAAAAGTCCTTCCACGATTACTTTCAGCTTCTCTGGGCACATTTCAGCGGGCATCGTTGGACCTCTGATCTTCGCCATCACGACTCGGTATGCGTCGCCCCAGGGGTTGGCATCAGCGTCTTGACACAGCTCCTTAAAACAGTTCGACTTGCTCTGATTAATCACTCGTTTAAAAGCGGCCCTGGCCGCTCGAAACACTTCTGTGTGTGTGTGTGTGTGTGTGTGTGTGTGTGTGTGTGTGTGTGTGTGTGTGTGTGTGTGTGTGTGTGTGTGTGTGTGTGTGTGTGTGTGTGTGTGTGTGTGTGTGTGTGTGTGTGTGTGTGTGTGTGTGTGTGTGTGTGTGTGTGTGTGTGTGTGTGTGTGTGTGTGTGTGTGTGTGTGTGTGTGTGTGTGTGTGTGTGTGTGTGTGTGTGTGTGTGTGTGTGCGTGTGTGTGTGTGTGTGTGTGTGTGTGAGTGTGTGTGTGTGAGTGTGTGTGTGTGTGTGTGTGTGTGTGTGTGTGTGTGTGTGTGTATAATTACAGAGTTGATATAACGTTGATAGGATTAAGTACATGTTTTAGAAATAGTGAAATTTTTTAATCATAAATCATATTCCAAATCTCGTTCTCCCTCTCCCGATCCATACAATTGTAAAAAAGTAATCGGTTCAAAACCTTTAACCTTAGATTTAAGATATTAATAATGTATAACGAAAATGATAACTTGGCTCTGTAAAGTTTATTCGATTGAGCCTGTCCAGATAAAGTAATTAACAAAAAAAAATAATCAACTCAGTTGAATTTAATTGGCTTGAAAAGTTGAGTCTGGTTCAACTTTTTTCAATTCAAGTGAGTTGATCAAGTCAGTTGAATGACATGGTTTACACGTTCAATTCGTGTTCAAGTCAGTTGAAATCAACTGACTCGATCAATTGACTTTCCCTGTCTTAACCCAGCTTTACTGTTTATTTACATTGGTACAACATTCGTTTTATTTATGTTTCTGTGTGGTCATTCCTATTCTCTCTCCTACTGTGTGCGGTTTTCCTCTCTCCCTATCATACTCTCATTCTCGATTTTGTTCCTCATGTCAAGCCGAATATTGCATTAGGTCCTAAGTAACATTGATCAATTCTCTTCGTCGATTTTCTCTTTCGTTAATAATTTAAGCACATAGCCGTTTCTTGTTGTATTTGTCATATTAAATGCTAGATAAAAGCTTCTTTTATCGATCTGTGTTATGAAAATACCTGGGAATGTCTTTACATGGCCGTGGGGATACAAAGAGAAAGCCGACGAAGAGAATCGGTCAATGTTACTTAGGACTTAATGCAATGTTCAGCATGATGTGCTCAATTTCGGGACAGGACTAGACAATCGAGCTTCTCATTTTCTTAATGTTTTTAAAGAATGCCCTTCGGAAAGTTGGGCGTTGGTTTGACGGAGTTGATCAACCCATGTAACACATAAAACGTCTATTCTGAAAAAGAATTAGAACGACTTGTTCCCGTGTTTTAAATGAGGTTTATAGATGTTATCTTCATACTTCCTAGAACTCAACATTTTCCAACATAGTTTTCTTCTGCTATTATCTCTAAATGTTACTTAAACGTGCATCTAACTGTTTTAATGCCACTATAAACTTGTCGTTTGCAAAATCAATCTTAGTTGAAATTATAAAGCTCTTGAAGAGATTCTGTACTTTCCGGATTGGCGTGGACATTGATGGCGCCATTGAGCCGAACTGTCTCTTCACGCAGTGATTGACAATTTCGTATGAGGTTTTTGGCGGTTTGTTATAAAGAAAGTTGAAAAAACTTTGTTATGACATCTCATAAACAAATACAACTGAAAAGGTACAGGTTGTCTTATAAGGAGTTGAAAATACTTTCAAATAACACTCTGGCAATTAAATGAAGGCTTTGCTGAGGCTAACAAAACGTCTTTATGACGGATCGAAGGCGTGTTGTACGCGATTATTAGAGCGCTACTTTGTCGTAATCGCCCATTTCCGTTCCATCGATCAGAAAAGATCAATAATATCAATGATTTCACCGTGCAAAAATCAATAATAGGTTTGTTCCGATGCGTTAGTTAATTAGCTATAACATAAATCCTGTTAGAGCGCATTGTATGAATATTTACGCTCATTGTTCTCAAAACAAAAGAAGCGCTCCTAGCGAATCCCCTTTTTCTACGTTTATCCGTAGGACGAAGAAAATCTAATAGCGTGTCAATGCGTTAGGACGGAATTGAAACTCGTAGAACGAATTTAGAATCAAGAAGCAGTATTAGATTTTAAACAATATCTCAACAATTTGTTACTCTTTATCAAATCCAATGGTACGTATGGAATGGTGAATAAATTTAAAAGTCATCTTTGACAGAAACATTCCATTTTTTGTTGGTCTAGTTGGGAAGTAATAAGTCTATCACGCCAAGGACCAGTGTTCGGATTCCATACTCCCATCCCATAATTCCGGCATCACTGAAAGTCAGATTGATGCGATCTCTCTGTCCTTTTTTATTCCACGATTGCTACTGTCAAATCGACCAATCAGAAACTGGCTTAGATTTGACAGCAAATTGGCTCGAAATCGCTACCCGATTGTCAAGTCCCGTCCTGGGGGAACGTGCTGTCAAATCAGCCTACTTATCATTCTTGCATGAAATTGGTTCCAAACGTAAACAAACCCTGTAGGTTTCTTATGGCTTGTTTACGTTTGGAACCAGTTATGCGAGGAAGGCGACGATTGTTCATATTTGACAGCCACTACCCCTCCCCCCCCTTGGCACCGTCCCAGGGTGTTATGTGTTGTTGGGTGTCGGTAGCGCAGCTCTACAAAGGCATTTGCTCCTGGTGACAAGGCTTTGCCGCGTTCAACTACGCGCGCATGCTTTTGGCGGAGTCACAAGTTCCGGCAAGTGAGAGAATTTGAGAATTCCCTGAGTAATGATAAAATTCGCTGAGAACTCCAGGTTTTTCCAGGAAAAAATAAACTTCCCTAGGAATTAAAGGTTTTAAAGATAGTAGAAACCCTGTTATCTTCGAATTCAAATGTAAACATATCAAATAAATCATTTTAGAACCATCCCTTATAAATAATTGTTGATTCCCAAGTAACATTACAAGTTTTATCGAAGTTTTAAAGCATTCTACAAGTCTTAATTATGGTCTACATAATACCAAAATTGTTACTTGGGTTGTTAAGTAATAATTGTGGAAAATAGCACCAACAGAGAATATTCAAATAATTACATTTAAATTAGTCTAATTCACAGAATTTGTTATGTAGATTTGTTATTAGTAAATATCAAATGCAAATCTACATTAAAAGAGTTACTAATCAGAGTTGGTTGGAAAAGCTATCTAACATGAAGCTTTAGTGTGATAATGATTTGGTCTTAGAAGAGGGTAGGTAGAAAGTTCCGTTAGAGTACGGCAGTATGAAAATTGAATGAAAGTTGAAAAGGAGCGAAGTGTGCGTTTGACTTGCACTGTCGCATTAATGGCCCTGAAATGTTTGACCTATGATCCTTACGTAAAATTGTGCGCTGAAGCCAAAAATGTAGTCAGAAAATCTCAGTAAGATAGTTTTCTAGACACAGCTAAAAAACGATTTTTCACTTTAATGAAAGTTTGTTTTCTAAAATACAAATATCTCCGGCTGTAATAATGATTAATCAATTATTTTAACGCCAAATAAAAGGTGATTTTTTTTTCTTTCGATGAACTGCACATCATTTTGACGTAGGATTACGCCTTTCGGCAACATATTGGGAGTACAATTTGACCACTTATAACTCTGTTAATAGCGGATGGATATTAATTCTAAACAAGCCAATCGATTGGAATATCATCTACAAATCTGCTAAAATGAACACTTTATCAATTTTCAAAAGGTCACTATTGAAAATTGCACGAATGAGCAACTGTTGCTATAATAATGAAAATTATCAGCCATTGACTGCGAAAAGCGCTTTCCCTAACACAGTTTTAAAAATCGAAATCACTTCGGTCTCACCGAACGGTGTTTATTCAATCACCACGTGAGTGGTAGTGTCCAGTAGTCATCATCAGCAGCAGCAGCAGTAGTGCTCTCGGCGCGTAGTGTTATAGATTGTTCTCCAGTACACGACGAAAGGTTGCCCGCAAGCTGCCCACTAAGCGGTCCTTTCGCTCGTTTTTGAAGAAGGAGGAAGAAGTTGCACCGCTACTGATCGGATTTGAGTTGCTCGCCGTGAGCCGCTGTGGGCCATCTATGCCAAGCGCGTCACCGTTCCAAACAACATACAGCTCGCCAGCCTTTTCTGTGTAAAAAACCGTCACGAAAAGTGGTCACCAAACTGTTCACCAATCGATACAGGTGCAAGGCATGAGCACAGCTATCATCTCCAAGAACTCGAGGAAAGAATTTTACAGCATTGTTCTAAACTGGATTCCAAGCTTTCAACCAATTTCAGGACCACAAATGGCTTATAAAAGAGTTAACTGAAGACTTCAAGTAAGAGCTCGTATCCAAGACACCTCATCCAGGATTGGCTTCATGGACACCGACAGAGCATCTCAAAAACAGAACTTTCAAACTGCTTCCGAATTTCAACCTGTCGAACTTTGTCACTGATAACGAGTTGAGAAATCAATTTAATATTAATTTTACTTTTGCTGTGACATCAAAACTACCTTTCGTAATCCTACGTCAAATCTACGGTCGTGTCTTTGATACAACCTCTTACTTGTTTTTTTTTTTAGTTAGACAAGTGGTATTGTTGTAAATTAAGCGTTTGTTTAATATTGTTTTAAGTTTTTGCATGTTTCCAAAAAAAATGGATTTCAGCTATGTTTTTAAGCAAGGTCAATATTTTTTTTGTAATGGTTATGCCAACAATACCAATAATTTAACTGAAAGATGTTGTCCAGTTGATCAAACCTTTAATTTGGCGTTAAATAAGTGATATAGCTTCATTGCAGCCGGAGATATTTGTATTTTAATAAACAAACTTTTTTGAGTGACGTTTCATTTTTAGCTGTATCTAGAAAACTATCCTACTGAATTTTTTTCTGACTACATTTTTGGATTCAGCACACGATTTTACATGGGAAATGACCATCAGCGTACAAAGTTCAAATATGCTGTAAACTAGTGTAATCAGTAATGCCACAACTTATTCGGCCGGTATTGATTCAAAGTCTTTCGGTTCCGTAAAGTTGTGTTTACCAGTAGAGTCTTACCATTTGGAGAATATTGAATCAAATTTGACACATGAAAAAATTCAAATAAACCTGCTATTCCACCAGACTTATTTCTGACACTCAGGGAATCAATTTTGACAAAAACCATCTCGAAAATCCGACGATCAACCACAGAGGGATATTCGAACGTAGTCCCGTAAGGGCGTCACAGAAACATCAAATATATTAATGATTTCTACGTGAACGAATCAATCATGCGATACGATACGAAAGTTTGGTTCAAAAGCTGCATAAGAAAATCAATAAGAACGCATAGTATGATTGTTATTCATATACAGTACTTGTTTGCTAACTGGGCTAAACGCGCAGTCCAGTTAGCGAATTCCACTCGATATCTGGGCTGACTAGTCAAACGTCAAAAAACACTGATGGGAACTTCGATGAATTGTTTGATCAGCGTTAAAAAATTTAATGTGCATTAAATTGAAACAGGGTAAAGATTGTTATCATTATTTCCACAGCATTCAATTTCGCGAGTTTAGAAAGGCTTAACGCTTTCGCTAAAAACGCATTCAAGTCCTGCTTTCAGAGTGAAATGAAAATAATTACTAATTTATTTATATTAACATTTTATATTCCATTCGAATGTCCCTCATCAATTTTGACAACGAAGTGTCAAACTAAATGTGACGTCTATTTTTGACGTATGACTGCTTTTTAACTGGGACCAGTTAAAGAACGCCCAGTTACCGAACAAATACTGTACTTAGACATTAATTATTCTCAAACACCTTTATCTGCCATCATCCGTATGCCGAAGTTAATCAAATGACGTTTCGATGTGTTTGGACGGAATTGAAACTCGTATGACGGAATTGGAATCAGAAGCAGTGCTATAGATAATTCGTTTATTATTCCTGGATTCCTCGATCGGGCATAAAGATTGGGTCTGCTTGTTTTCTGACAAACGTCAGTTTGATCGTTTGTTTTTAAAATCTACCTCAGGTTGAGGTTTTCACTGACGAACAGTTCCCGACAATAAACCAATTCGCTGTTAGAATTTTAACAATATCTCAACAATTTGAAACTCTTCATTACATCCAGCGGATCGTATGGAAAGGTACCTATATAAATGTTGAATCATCTTTGATAGAAATCTTCCACCTTTTGTTAAAACCCGTTCGAAAAATATAGGGAAAGTGCAGGATGCGCTTAGTATGATGGAAATCAGATCTCAACATTACCTACTTGATACTTCAAGACGATTTGCAGGCAATAAGCTTGTTTTCATAAAGTGTATCATTGTTATTCAATTAACAAAAAAAAAACACCTTTATTCATCTGTGCAGATCCATGCTGCCGACTGTCGTCTCCACTGACTTCTGCATCAACTGTTATGACTTTTGAACCGGCAAACTCTTAAAACAAAATTGCTTAATGCTCCAGGCTCAGCAAAAGACTCGTCATGATTTCAGAACTTATTCGCGTCGGCAAATTCGGAGTTTGTTCAATGAATGCTACTATTAGTCATAAACTGGATTAAAACCATGGCTTGTTTAATCCGCTTTAAAGCGCAACATTTAAAAAAATCCATTACAAACTTATCAGTCAATAATCAATACTGCAAATCCCATCAAAAGTCATCCTCTTCTGAAAACCACTTCAGATTACTTTAAACAGACAGCAGCAAAAAACGAAAATCTCCAAGTTACACTAAGCCCCGCTCCATCCGACCACATCATCGTTCATGGGCACTTATGGTAGCAATAAAGCATTTTCCTCCCCCCTCCCTTCCCCCTCCCGCAGACGTCCGTTACCATCCATCAATTCATCATTCCGGACGATTTGCTTCGGTTCCATCAAAAAGTATAATTTTTCATAGTGGCCTGTCACCAAAACCCCCATCGGAGGCAGAGCAACAGCAGTAGCAACAACATCAGTAGAAAACATCATCCCCACGAGGAGTGCGGATGACGAGAGATGATGGCGATGGGGCGCAGGCAGGCTGGGGACACAAAACTGACAGTGGCAAAACAGTTGTACAATACATCCCAGTAGTGTAGGTACTTTGTATCTACAAGCGAAAAATATCGCTGGATTCATGTTTTGCATCGTTCCTCGGCACCCGCCCCCATCCCGCTTCCCGTTCCGCCGTGCAATCCCAGAAGCGTAACTGTGTTTGTATCTGCTCTACACGTACATAAATACGAAGGGATACCAAAATAAGAGGGATCCAAACTGCGAATCTTGCTCGCAATCGGATTTCGCTCCTAAATGTATGCATGACTTTTCTCGTGCTTTGCTTTGTGATGGCACAGGGAAGTCCACGACTTACCGATTCGGATTACGTCCGGAAGGGCTTCACTGGACACCGCTGCCAGCAGAATCCATCCGACTGGGACGGCCACTGTCAAAAACGAAGTCAACTGCTTCATCGTTTCACTTCCTCAGAGATAAAAAAAAGAGGATCGAAAATCACAACACACACATTCACTTGTAAAATGTAAGCACACGCGAACCTGCCCGCCCCCTTCCGACCTACTAAAAACAACGGCACTATTTCTTCAGGGCTCAATTCTCTGCCAGCTCTATCTTCGGACACTCCGATAGCCGTGTTAATCTTCACACACTACGCCCCGCAAAAACAGGACATCAATCTTTTCCAGCCAGGGGCATCCTCCTCTTGAACCCCGTTTTTCGGAAGCTCCAGCATCCAACGAGGTGCCACTACCTTTCTTCAAACTTCACTTCCTGTCCAATCATTCAGAACGACGACAACCGCGACGACGACGACGACGACACCGAACAAGACCGTTTGAATGTCCAGGATTTTCCCCGCAAGACAAGAATCCGATTTCCCGATTATTCCTTCCAACTCGAAACGTCAGAACATGAAAAATCACACACTTTTTTGACACTTTGACTTTACCACCAGCAGCCTACAGCTCGTTTCTTTTTTTTCTTCTCTCTAGCTGGAGGATTCCTTCCTTTGCCCAGCATCCACTAGGCCCCCAGCGGCACCAACACTCGCGAGCCGCACCAAGTCCACACACAGCCAGCGGGAAATATTCACAACGTCAACCCGGAAAAATGGCGCTTGTGATTCAACACACCAGACGGGAAAATTCTGACTGAAACTCGAGACTCCGACCAAAAAAATCCAGAAGCGAAGCGAAGATTCTCTCACCGCGAGCGTCTATCTCGGACTGAGGATGCTGCGAGTGGTCCTTGTTGACGAAAGGTCGCTTCCGTCGTTACGTCCATTACACACACACACAAGGAAGGAAAGCTCTCTGTTTACGTTCTCTCGCCCATCAATAGTGTAGCCACCCAGGCAGCAGGGGGTGGTGGGGGGTGGTCGCATGCGCGTGTTGAAAGAGGTCCATGTGGCTGTGGCTGTCAGATGCTGCTGTTTTGTAGCTACACAGTTCAAATCCCTGCTGATAAGGGTTGTTTATCTACAACTGCGATTGTGGCCGGGATGTGGCGCTACGTTTGTGTGAGTGCTGTGGTGGGTGTTTGTGTGGGTTAGTAATCAGGTGGAACTCGGAAGAGAACGGTTGAACTAGCTAGAAGCTTTTGAGCTATAAAAGCTTATTTTTCTTTGTTAAATTGGAAAGGTGGGAAAGCTTTTCAGTGTTATACTCGGTTTTAGCCAAATTACACATCCGGTGTAATGTCGATAAAAGATGATTGTATTGAGGTCTCTCCCCAAAATGGTGCTCGCAGTTTATTCCTTGTTGTTATTCGATCCTTGTGGGGGCCTTTCAGGAGGTGCGGTTGTTCATTTCGAGAAGCGAAGGCCGCGTGAAATTTAATAAGCTACATTTGCAATTTGGGCGTTCGTATAAACTCTCAATATCGTGGAGACGCATGGTCCTTGGTCATCCATTTCGTGGTGGATGACGTTATCTTTACATCAAGTGTTCCAGTGTAAATTGAATAGTGTAGGATCTGCAAATAGGTACCCAGAATGAATGTGTCTAGTTGAACCACAGATAGACATTCAAGCTTGCATCTCCGCGTACGTAAAACTCCGTAACCGTCATTTAAAATAAGATATTCAAGTGGCAATAAGCATTAAGGTGGCGCAATTTTCATTCACCTGTCAGAAGTAAGTTTTCATTTTTGACTTGAACTTGGACGCTAAGGAACAAAGCTGCGAGATGTTTCATCCGGTAACGATTTGGTTTGTTTAGGTGAAACTACCTTCTTCGGGTATGGGAATTTTAGTTCTAGTAGTCCCAATTGGGTCCATATTCAGAGTCCTCGTTGAATTGATTTTGTACCACCAAAATCCACTCCTTCCACAAACA
Organism: Ochlerotatus camptorhynchus; assembly: GCF_037179485.1. Taxonomy (NCBI): domain Eukaryota; kingdom Metazoa; phylum Arthropoda; class Insecta; order Diptera; family Culicidae; genus Ochlerotatus; species Ochlerotatus camptorhynchus. The sequence goes on along the minus strand of NW_027040900.1, from coordinate 496,721 downwards.
GGTTTTCCCAGCTGTACGCAGTGTCCAGTGGTCAAAAATCGGAAGCGGAGCTGCGGCCAATTTTACACAATGCTGTCTATTAGGTTTTTCCGAGAATTTGACTAATCTACTTCTGTTGTAGGGATTTAAGCTGGATGCAACATTAGAAACTAGCAGTATACATAATCATTCAGCGCTGTACATGTTGTGATTGTGAAAAGGTCTGCCTTTCTATTTGGTAGTAGTATTAGTACTACGGTACACAGATAGTAATTTCTATAGTTAGGTTCTTGCCATTTTAGGAGACCCGTAGCATGACCGATGGTTAAATTTTGGTCTCGATGTTGATAGGTACATACGAATTAAAAAAATAAAAAACAGCTCGCATAGAACGGTGCAGTAACAATAGGATCTTACGTTGTTTTTAGGTGCGTGCAGTGATAGCGAGAGTGGGTGGCATCTGTCAGTTTTACTGTAGCAATAAGTAACCTACGTGGCGCAAGTAAGCAAGCCATTTCTAACCTATTTCAATTTGAAAAGTTACACAACATTTTCAACAAAATTTGTTCCCCCTTGAACGTCTGTCTGTGGTTGAACCAATCCGTCGGTGTTTCGCACCATTTTGTTCTAAATGCAACACCAATGAAGCAAGCCATCATCGATATTTACGAAGCACTGAAATCCATCCGAACGGCCCTCCATACAAAACCTCAAACATGGCCACAAATAATTTAAATTGATAGATAATCGCTGTACTTGCCTGGAAACTGGTGCTCCTGACCGCTGCTGGGCTTCGACAATTAATCATATCGTTACGCCATTTTTTCACAGAGATGGCGCTGTTCCGCCGGTAAGAAGTAATAAAAATCTACACATAGAAATTGAGAGAAGTGGGAATAAGGTGATCCAAGAGACGTTTCTCAGTGGAACTGACAGCTAGAAATCTAGAGTGTGTGAGTGATCTGGTGTTAATGGTGCTGAATGTAAACACAAACAAAGAAGAAATTCATATGAGAATAAACTACCAGTTCTATTGTGTCGGTAAAAAATTATTGGTATACAAAAAAGTCAGTATAATCAGGTATAAAAGGGAACGACAACCTAAAGAAATCAGGTTTTTTTGTCCTCGAATTTGTAAGGAAGGATTGACTCCGCATATATAGAGGTACCATATACGTTTTGACCACACTGCCCTCTGTTAACAATTAAAGGAACTAAGCGTATGCGTAATTTCCATAAGATGTTACCATTAAAAACAGCAGTGACATCTGTAGGAAACGCAGAAGCATGGAAGCATGATTAATTTCTGCTCTTCAGCTAGTCTTGTTGATTGCTGTGGGAGTGCAACATGCGGTTCAGCATCAGTAAACTCTTGGTGACTCTTGGTGACCACAACCTCTTCTTCCGGAACGTTAGGGTCTCGACTCACTGCACACGCTAGCAACAACTAAATTATCCTTTGACTTATGTTTTGTATTACTCCTGCGTGAAGTCAACGATTTACATAGTTGAAGATGCTAATTTCAAATAACAGACTAAAGTGGTAATTTTTATACGATAGATGAGGAGATGAAAGTATAGAGTTGATAGTTCCGATAGAGTACAGTAGTGTGAAAATTGTATATAGAGAGTAGAAAGCGAGCAAGGCAACTTTTTATGAATGTACAAATCGGTTTGATCATCTCTCTTTACCAAACTCCCCCGTTAGAGAGGGATGGTGAGGGGTATTCCCCCCGCCACCACTGGCAAAAAGAGAGTGTTTGAAACAGTTCTATCGATTTTACCGCTCTAAAATTGTTATCTGAAAGAATGCATCCAGTCGTAGGTTTTGGAAATTGCAGCTACTGTTACCTCTAGAACGGTATGTGCTCCTGTCATCGTCGACTTGACGATCACGAGGAGACACGAGTAGGGTAGGTGCTGCTACTGTACCTTTCGACCAATGACAGTAATTGATGGTAAGCTCCCATCCAGAGTTCGATCCACGAATATCTATGAAATGGACTGTTGTCCCAACTAACATTTTCAGCTTTATAAGCCAACTTTTCTAGCGTTGTGCTGTAAAATAGCTGAAACAAAGCTGCAGATACAGCTACAAGCAGAAGCTATCAAAATAGTTTTGGAGAGCGTTTACTCAACTTGGCCGCAACCATTATTCAATTTTTCAGTCGCACTCAATAACATCAACATCATCCAATAAACGATAATGTAACTTATATGCAAATATTAATCAACTTTCAACTTTTAGCTTAAAAACAAAGCTAATAAAGCGAATATATTACTTATTTGATGGCTTCTATACAACCAACCACTCTTGCTGAATAACATAAACATCAATAGTGCTTTTTCAACAACCATACAACCTGTACTCAACTAATAAACAGTGTTAGCGCTAGTTTGGAAGCTGTTTTACTGTCAACTAGGTTTATTTTTAGACTTGTGCAGTTTTACAGCTTTTACTCTGCTTCTTTACAAAGCTGAATTAACTAGTCGAGAAAAGTGATTCATGTGCCTTTACTTAGCAATCTTGTTGTAGAAGGGCATGTAGATTATTTTACGTCAGTTCAAAGTGTTGGCTTAGCGAAGTTGGTAGTATCAAGGTTCGCCACTGTGGTCGTCTCGTGTTCGATTACAGGTACAGTGTAAATAATTTGGTGGTTTGCTTATAACTAATTCCGATTAGTTTGATTCGCAGTAAATAAACATGACAAATTTCTCCCACAAAAAAAAGCGTAAACAATATTTATCTTAGCGTCAAGAGAAAGCTGTGTAGTGATTATTGGATGATCGGGTAAAAGTCAAGTATGCGCCTTTCAAGTTCACACACTACTAAACAGCAGGATAAAAGCTGTATAGAAGCGTAAATAGATATGCAATACGAGCTTGCCCAAACCGTCTTAACAGCCATAAGTATAGTTGAAGATGCTAATTTCAAATAACAGACTGTAGTGGTAATTTTTATACGATAGATGGAGTAGATGAAAGCATAGAGTTGATAGTTCCGTTAGAGTACGGCAGTGTGAAGATTGTAAATAGATATTAGAATAGCGAACTAGGACAACTTTTAAGGAAGGTACAAATCGGTCAAGTCGACGATGACAGGAGCACATATCGTGGTAGGGGTAAACAATAGTTGCAATTTCCAAACCTACGACTGGATGCCTTCCTTCAAATAACAATTGAAGTGCGGTAAAAATCGGTAGAACTGTTTCAAACACACAGTTGGTACTTGAACGGGTCGGTTTTCATCTCTTTTTGCCAGTGGTGGCGGGGGGGACACCCCTCACCATCCCTCTCCAAAGGGGGAGTTTGGTAAAGAGAGATGAAAAAACCGATTTGTACCTTCCTTAAAAGTTGTCCTAGTTCGCTATTCTAATATCTATTTACAATCTTCACACTGCCGTACTCTAACGCAACTATCAACTCTATGCTTTCATCTACTCCATCTATCGTATAAAAATTACCACTACAGTCTGTTATTTGAAATTAGCATCTTCAACTATGTAAATCGTTGACTTCACGTAGAAGTAATACAAAAAACATATAGTCAAAGCCATAAGTAGTTGACTAAGTTCGCCAGATTTGCTTGAATAGAGGTTGAGTAAAGGTTTCTTCATATCGTATAACATTTGAATACAGCTTGAGGCTGTATAAAAGAAATGAGTAAAGCGTTTACATTGCGAAAATTGTTAGTTGGGGTATCCTGTTTGCAAACCACCATGGAAGAAGAATGACCTTCATTAATAAACTTCACCTCACAACTTATTGCGATGCTGTTGCCGGCAAGCGGCTAATAGCGAAAGAGGAAAAGGCGGCTTGATTGTTTGTCATTTCAGGCAAGTGTTCCAAAATTTCTCCGCTTCGCCGGCACAAGTGCTGGATGCTACTGTTGGGATGCCACTTGATGTGTTTAGTATCGATATTCCGCGCATTTCAGAAGTCATGGTGATAGCCGCAACACTTAAGCTCTCGTTCGCCGCCGGACCTGACGGCATTCCGTCATCAGTTCTAGAACGTTGTGTAGCCAATCTCTACCTTCCACTTGCGAGGCAGACTTGCCGCTGGAAACTTTCTGTTGCCAGTCTACAACAAAGGAGATAAACGGAATGTCGCAAATTATCGTGGAATCACCTCCCTGTGTGCCTGCTCAAAACTGTTCGAGATTATCATAAATGATGCCTTGTTCGTGTGTTGTAAAACTTATATCGATACAGAACAACACGGCTTTTACCCGAAGCGCTCCATGTCCACGAACCTGGTGTAGTTTACTTCTATCTTGCTTGCCAAGCTGGAGATACTTGGCGTCTCGTCAACGACTGTGGATTGGTTCAGATCTTACTTGGTGAATCGCTATGTACGGGTTAAGACTGGCACGTCGGAATCTGATGTTTTCTTTAACAACTCGGGAGTTCCGCAAGGCAGTAACCTAGGACCAATACCGTTTTTGATCTTTTTAAACGACGTCGCCTTTCTGATACCATCAGGATGCCGCGTTTTCTATGCAGACTTTGTTCTCTACGGACGCTGTCTTGCTCGTGTAGAGCACATAAAGGATCTCGGCGTTACCTTGGACTGCAGACTTACTTTCAGAATCCACTACAATGACATCATCTCCAGAGCTAATCGACAAATGGGATTTATTTTCAAAATTGCTGACGAGTTCCGTGACCCGCTATGCCTCAGGTCACTCTACTGCTCGCTTGTGTGATCCTTATTGGAGTCCATTTTAGTTACATTCAAAGTGTTTTTTATGTTACTTCATACGCGAAGTTAACGATTTTCAGAGTTGGTTGGAAATGCTAACATGAAACTTTAGTGTGATGATTTATTAGCTAGAGAATGATCTTTAGAAGAGTGTAGGTGGATAGTTCCGTTAGAGTACGGCAGTATGAAAATTGAATAGAAGTTGAAAATGAGCGAAGGGCCATTGAAGCGACAGTTTTCAAGATAGACGCACATTTTTGCCTAGCCCGTACGATGTACGCGGGGACTTGAAGTATGTCTCCAAGTCCACAGGCAAAAATGTGCGTCCCTCTTGTTGCTCATAAACTGACTGCGGCTGTGGAATAGTTCTAGCGACGTTTTCATCACTACCTAAAGCCCCACGCTGCGAGAGCATTTCCAGTCGATGGTGTGTTATAATGCAGTTCTTCTTTACCCAACTATTGTGTTGCTCCTCTCGTCATGACCAACGTGATCATCTCAGAGAGAAAGCAGTAGGGTGGTTGTTGCGTGCTGTACCATCATCAGCATTGTTGACGGCTACTCCCGCCTTGAGTTGTTACATTCAAAGTGTTTTTTATGTTACTTCATACGCGAAGTTAACGATTTTCAGAGTTGGTTGGAAATGCTAACATGAAGCTTTAGTGTGATGATTTATTAGCTAGAGAATGATCTTTTAGAAGAGGGTAGGTGGATAGTTCCGTTAGAGTACGGCAGTATGAAAATTGAATAGAAGTTGAAAATGAGCGAAGGGCTAGGCAAAAATGTGCGTCTATCTTGAAAACTGTCGCTTCAATGGCCCTTCGCTCATTTTCAACTTCTATTCAATTTTCATACTGCCGTACTCTAACGGAACTATCCACCTACCCTCTTCTAAAAGATCATTCTCTAGCTAATAAATCATCACACTAAAGCTTCATGTTAGCATTTCCAACCAACTCCATTTTAGTTAGTTGGTGCCCTTTCCATGCTAGCTGGATCACTAGAATTGAATCCGGTCAACGCAAGTTTGTGAGATATGCTCTTCGTTTCCTCAACTGGCGTGACCCAACAAACTTGCCACCGTACGAGGAACGTTGCCGTCTTTTGGGAATCGAACCATTAGAGGTAAGACGGACGGTCTCTCAAGCTATGTTCACTGGAAAGCTGCTTACGGGTGACATTGACTGTCCAAAACTGCTGGCTCAGCTAAATATGTATGCCCTTGAGAGGCCTCTTCGTCAACGCGACTTTCTGTTTGTGGCGCCGAAATTATACACAACACGAGCCAATTCGTGCAATCAGCCGGCAATTCAACAACTTATTTTATATATTGGACTTCAATGTATCAGCTGACGTGTTTCGTCATCGGCTACTTGGCCTTTTCCGTACCGTTGACCGTAATTATTTAGTTAAAGTTTTATTCATTTAGACAATAATTGTCAGTTGAATTTTTCAATATACAAATAAACAAATATAAATAAACAAATAAACCAGATTGAAAATCCGGTATCCTTTTGACGTCTTTGCATACCCGACCCCCCTTAGATCCCTTCCTTGACTTTCGGGTCAGGCTTTCATCATTTCTGCTTAAGCACGTGAATCATTGCTGTGGAACCAAATATATTATAGGGCTTTTGTTTACCAGATATGCTGCAGTTGAAATTTCTTCTACCCGGGACTTCATAGGGAGTTTGGCATAATGCTTGGCATGCACAGTTGTACACACCAACTGCTCATTTGTTAGTAACTTGCTGTAATTTGGTTTTCTTAGATTAGGATCATAGTTTACTATAGATATGCAAAAAGTAGGTAAATCTTGAAATGGTTTCTGATAACCACATTAAGTAATACGGAACAAATACGGATTAATTTCAACTTCGATAAAAACGCGTGAAGTTTATTATATAGTCTTTTGTATGAAAAGTAAAAAGGTAAACATCATATTATACACTTCTGGTCATAAGACAAAAAAAGGCACAGAAGGTGCACACTCTAGGAAATAATAATAGGGCTGCTCACTACTAGAGATTGTATCGCCAACACCCCTGCTCAAATACTGGAGCTAGCTAGCCCGATGCTAGCACAATGCTTCCGAAACGCCGCAACAGGAAGACTCTTGGTCATCATGTCTGCCTGCTGATTTGACGATGTTACGTACCGAAGAACGATCTTCTTTGACTTCACCAGATCTCGGAGATAATGAAACTTAACGTCCACATGCCCCGTAATGTGGGTAGATCACCTTTTCGTGGTACGTTACGGGATGTAAGATCTACCACCGATTCCTAGTCCTGACTACTTCAAACTAGGGGAACAGGATTTTCCAGTAATCCAAGGAACACATTTTAGTCCTTGTTACTTTTTATGCCTTGTTGATAGTGACAAGACTCGGCTTTGTCTACCGAGGATGATCTTTAAACAAGGAAAAAAATGAGTTAGTTGTCTTCATCTATGTGATTGCTTATCTTCTATTCGTTGTTCCCTAGTTCCTGACTAGGGGAACAGGATTTTTCAGTAATCCAAGGAACACATCTTAGTCCTTGTTACTTTTTATGCCTTGTTGATAGTGACAAGACTCGGCTTTGTCTACCGAGGATGATCTTGAAAGAAGGAAAAAAAATGAGTTAGTTGTCTTCATCTATGTGATTCCTAATCTTCTATTCGTTGTTCCCTAGTTTGAAGTGGTTAAGACTAGGGTTCTGATGCATGGTCATTATCGGTGTCATACCTTAATTTTGTTGCTAAGGAATCCAATTTTGATTGACAAAGGGGCGCGCCTTTGGAGGGTGTTCCAACACTCCGAAGGGTATAAATAGCGGGACCTTTCAATTAAAGTCGGATCCTTGCGGTAAATGCAAGAGTGACAACTGTAAAAAAATCGAATACTTCATCATTTCTCAATAGTGATGGAGTAATACGACATGCACTAAACTAAGGACACGGGATATACTACAATAGATCAATTTACTGGTCGCAGTAGTGTTAGGTCCCGAACAGAGGAAAAAAAAACGTCCACATGCTTGAGCCGACCGAAATCCTTAGACTCTTCAGCAATACGCATCGTTGACTGGTTTTCTTCGAGAAACTCAACCGGTTCTTCTGGATCACATTTGAGGTCACGCAACAGTCTTACCAGCCACTGCTCATGGCATGCTGCCATACAAAGTGCAGCAAGTTCCGCCTCCGATGACATAGAGACGGTTTGTTGCTTTCTTGTAATCCACGCTATGGTACCGTTCCGATTCAAATTTCGGACACTTTCATTTTTAATTAAATATTACATCCAGTTAGAAACAAAGTAATAATGTTAGATGATCGTGGAGGGCACTAGTCAAAAAAATTTTAAATTTACAAGACATGTGGATCATATTCGACCGAGATAATCAACTTTTAAAAGTGTCCGAAATTCGAATTTAAGTGTCCGAAATTTGAATCGGCACGGTACATCCAAACACCTTAAAAATGGCACCGCTAACAGATCGCCTGTCTGTAACATCGTTGGTCCAGTCTGCATCGGAGAACACTGTGAAAATCCGCCGATATTAATTATGGGCAAATCACCCACGACGCAGCTTATCAATGACCAACTTACCCGTGCAGCAGCTTGAATCCAAATGACTTTTCACCAACTGTCAGGAAATGTGTATGAAAGGTCATGACCTACCTAGTTATTATCCATCTCATATCTTCCCTCTGCTTCGGTATAAAAGTTTTAAATGTTTTTTTAAACAATAATTAATGGTAATGAATCACTGAATGCTGTCAGTTTTAATTTCACTAATATCATGGCGCCACCCACCTTTCTATTGGCATTGTGTTAATACAAAAATGTATGGAGAGTTGATTTTATTTCCATATTTTTTTTTAATATTTTTTTTCGAGTTTTTTTAGCGTAATCAAAGAAAACAATATTTTGTAGTTGTGTTCCACAAAAAATGTGTTGAACCACCAGTGACAATTTTTACATTAAAACCAGTATTTCCCGGAGTTGGTTGGAAATGCTAACATGAAGCTTTAGTGTGATGATTTATTAGCTAGAGAATGATCTTTTTAGAAGAGAGTAGGTGGATAGTTCCGTTAGAGTACGGCAGTATGAAAATTGAATAGAAGTTGAAAATGAGCGAAGAGCCATTAATGCGACAGTTTTTAAAGATAGACGCACATTTTTTGCCTAACCCGTACGATGTACGCGGAGACTTGAAGTACGTATTTCCCATTTTTTCATATAAGCAAAACAAATCGCCGTATCTTTTTCAAGCGACATCGGCGGCATTGGCTGCGTCTAGAATTAAAACTCACTTTGACAACGTTAATCGACTGGAGATTTTCACAGCAATATAGAACCAGATCACAGTATCTGCTGTTCGACTCGGACAATTTCTGCAGCAAAGCCTCAACGCGATCATTGTTGGACACAGGGGTTGAAACGGTTGACGTTTGTTACTACACTCGCTACGTTGTCGTGCGCGACATTCTGTTTTTATTCATACACTCATGCTCTACCGTCGTCTCTCGAGCAAAAAGAAAATTATCAAATAACTATCATATGCAAGAAGTATTCAACTCTGCACACCTCAATCTGTACCGAGAACTTTATCTGTGCCGAAAACTGTGGCAAGCGTTGGGTCGAGTGTGCCAAAGTGTGGCAATCAAGCTGTCGATCTCAGTATCCCATGAGTTTGACAACCCTGCAGTTATGACTTTTGTGATTGTTTGTTTACATTGCCAAGTTCTCATGGATGGTTAAACGAGCTATATCTGTGTATATTCCATAGTATATACGAGGGTAATCACTGTGCCTGTCCTGTTAATAAGTAAAACGTGCATCAAATATTACTAATGTGAGTTTTTCTTTGTACAACATCCATTCCTCTTGCTTTAACGATGATAAGATTGGTAAGCGCGAGATCGTCGGCCACTGCTGGAACTGTTAGCCAGTATACGCTGACCGTTGCCAACCATTAAGTTCAACTCCTCCACGAGAAGGAGAAGGGTGAGTGATGGCAGAAGCTGTCCATCCAGGACAAGAAATTTCTTTACCGTGTCTCATTCTGGTAGACGTTTGCCGAAACCTGTACTTATGACCCACCCGGCAAGTGGAAAATGTACCTCTACATTATCATCATGGTACTCGGACAATGCTACAACCTAGAAATCAAGAAGGATTCGACCTAAAATTCCCACTGGCGATAGTAGAAGCAGCAATAGACCTTCAGTTACTTCCTAGTGTTAGCCTTAACTTTTGGGTACTGAATTCATCTATGTTTGCTAAACATGTTTTGGTGAGAGAGTTAATCGACTGCCTCCATGGTTTTGAACTTTTGAACAGTCTAATAAATAAACAGGAGATCCTGGAAATCACTGAGATTGTTCAATAACAACACAAAAATAAATAGTGCTGCTCTTCTTCATTCCCATGACTCTCAACTATTTATTTTTAATCAAATAATTTCCAGCAGCATACAAATGCGTATCTTGGATTTAGATACCAGTTGTCAACGTTTGATTACTGCCTTCTCTTTGTATTTGCTTGTTGTTCCTTCAAAACTTTCATCCTTACGTGGTTTTGCCGGAATTGCATACTTATCCCCTGCTGGTGGTTCCGATCGTGTTTATAAATACCGCGATTCAGATTGGCTCCGTCGAGGGCTCCGTTACCTCCGGTGTGATTACCTTTACAATTCTGTTAGCAGCATTAAGAAGGACTCACTCGTTTTATCAGAACGGCCGTCCCGGTCACGTTCTCTCCTGTGGCTTTGCCACGGCGAGGAGACGATTTTTGCAAATCCGTCCTCACTCGCATTCAGAACGGCGTTCAGAAGTCGCGTTCTTATCCTATTTTCCTTGCAAGTGGGTGATTTGCCCTTTTATTACCTATCGGGGTTCTCCAAGATTCCAGGTTCGGCTCCTGGCAGGATCGCCAGAATGTGAAAATCCGCCGATATTAATTATGGGCAAATCACCATGGGCTTATCAATGTCCAACTTACCCGTGCAGCCGCTTGAATCCAAATGAGTATGAAAGGTCATGACCTACCTAGTTATTATCCATCTCATAAACACTTTCATCGTAGCAGCATCCGGATTCCTTTTGAACAACAGACCCATGTCTAACGTCCCTTTTACATAGCGCAAGATTCGTTTCAGGTGCGCCCAATGTAGATCCGTTGGACAGCTTTGATATTGGCTTAAGAAGTTTACAGATGCTGCCAAATCCGGTCTGGTCGTTATCGCTGCGTAGGTTAAACATCCGATCAACTCTCTGTAGGGTTGTGTAGTCCGATCCTTTTCTTCAACGCGTTTAAGCTTCAACCGATTTTCCATGGGTGTTGAAATCTGCTTGGAATTGTCCATTTTGAATCGCTTCAGCAAATCCTCGAGATACTGCTTCTGACTTATATGCATCCAACCGTTATTCACGTCACGATCGATTCGTAATCCGAGGAAATATTTGATTTATCCTGCGTCCGTCATCTCAAACTCACGAGCCAAGCAATATTTTACTGATTCAACAAGCTTCAACGACGTACCAGCAATCACGATATTATCAACGTATATCACCAACATTACTGTTTGCTTACCGGTCTTCCACACGTACAGTCATTGATTATTCTGGCTTCTCTCAAACTTCAGACGTTTCTTCACAAAATTGTGGAAACGCTCGTTCCAAGCACGAGAAGCCTGTTTGAGCCCGTACAAGCACTTCGTTAGGCGACATACCTGATTTTCACCAGTTTGGTATCCTTCTGGCTGAGGCATAAAAATTTCCTCCGAAAGCTCTCCATTCAAGAGGACCGTTTTCTTGATTGGCAATTACTAGAACTGTTTGCAATGTGTTTAGTTTAGCTACTGGTGAATATGTTTCGCCATAGTCAAACCCTCGTCGTTGGCTAAAACCGCGTGCCACCAAGCGGGCCTTATAGCGGTCAGGCTGTCCGTTAATCCCTCGCTTGATGCGGAACACCCACTTGCAGGTAATAGGGGTCCGATTCTCAGACAACTTCGTGAGAACCCAAGTACTGTTCTTTCGAAGCGATTCCATTTCATCCTCCACAGCGGCTTTCCACTTTCGCCAGTCCGATCGCTTTTGGGCCTCTGCTAAGGAATTCTGAACTTTATCAACATATCCTGTCGCGTTCAGGGCATATGCTGCATATTTTACCTCGTAGTCATCATGCCACTTCGGCAAGGTTCGCTGGCGTTGTTGTCGTGGTTCACCTTGACGAGCACTGCTCGCTTCATTCTCCGGTTCAACAGGTGCATCTTCACTTCCGGTGCTCAAACTTCTGAACTCATCATCCGTCTCTCCGACTTTATCATCGTTATCAACCGATTGCACGTAACTCTCAGCTGAATTATCGCATGACTTTTCTTCCTCCGGATACTGGAAAACATCACAATACGGAACCTCTGTGAATAGTGATTGGACATGAGGCGAGACATCACACGAATAAAGTCTCGACATACCTCCAAACCTTTGAACCAAGGAATGTTGCACGATACTCTCGGACAAGTTTATCGAACTGCAAAAAGTGTTGCTGCAAACTTCCACTGTCGAAACAAAGAGTCAGCATCTTTCGTTTGAGGTGCATCCTACTCGCGATGCTGCGTCGTTCAAAAACCCGTCGCAGTGCATCCCAAATGTCCTTGGGATGTTTCTTGTCCTGGATATACTCGAGTTGTGAGTCATGGATCCGGGAAACAAGGAGTGACTTACATTTCCGATCGAGTTTTGCTCGCTTTTCTCGCTCGACTTCTTTCCGCTTCTTTACCTCCTGAGTGTCACTTGCCACGTCCTTCAGCGTTTCCACCTCACTGGCAAGTGTCCGAACAGAAACAGAAACTCCATCAGCCTTCCTTAACCATTAGTTCTTTCTTCTTCGAACCCTTGACCAGCATCAGCAACGAGTTCAACTTGGGCCGATTGGAAAAAAATGACTTGAATTCCTTTTCCACCTGCTTGACGTAGGGAGTTTCATTGTCCGTTGAGGCTTTTCCTAGGGCTAAGATCAGCAGTTCGAACGGCAACTTCGATGGAAGTGGATGTGCGTTGCCGTCTCCTCCATTATGCACTTGATGTGTGTGGCCCCCACTTCGGTTTCTCGTTGGCTAAGTGTTTTATGAACAGCGCTGACGATATCGAGTGATTGGTAGCGATCTTGTGAGCTCAATCACGTCTCATGACGATCCTGTATTTGGTCTTAACACGGCCGTCGACGAAGATAATCTGTCGGCTTGATTTGTTCTTCGTCTTCCTGACCGGTTTTCACTTCGATTTCTTCCGGTTGTTCGTTGATGGGTTTGAAGTCCGGACGAGGATGGCACTCACCGGAAACATTGGTAGCGGTTACTTCAACGTCCTCCTCCTCTTCGGCTTCGGAAATGACGGTGGCTGCTCTGGCTGAACATTCCGCGGGGTAATGGTTGGTAGCATTGCCGTTGGAGCTGGAATTGAGTGCTAATCGGTTGTTGTCGAACCGGGGAGATGTTTTCTAAATCGGAAACTGTAGCGGCAGATTTTATTGGAGGGGCCACTTTCAATGGGACTGCTGTTACGACTACTGGATCAGTCGATGCTGATGGGATCGTTGCATTATAGGTGAAATTCCAAATGTTCAAAAGAATAACAGTTTGGAGAGCTTGTTTGATCAGCGATGATCCTTTTGAAGTGACTGGCTGCTGATGAGGAAGAACAACTGCTGAAAGCTGGCTGGAACTGTAAGTTCTTGCTGGTAGTAAGCAGGCACCGGCCATAATACACTGAAACCTCCATTAACGAAGTCTTTTTTTTACGCAGTATTCAATTTACGTCCATCTTTTTACGAAGTAAATCCCAAAAAAACGAGTTTTCTTTTTACGAAGTAAATTCCAAATAACGAGTTTTTTTTGCGATTATTGGAATCTGGGAAAAACTGTGAAATATCCCACAATATGGGTATCTTTGGGATTGCAGTGACATGTAGGAACTGGAAATCTATGTCTGACGCCATTTTGAAATTCAAGATGGCGGCATCCGGTTACATAAAAACTGGAAAATACTTTTAATATCCCACAATATATTTCACAGTTTTTCATGAACCGATGCCACAATCTTGGATTTCAAAATGGCGTCAGACATACAGGGTTATTCTGCGTGGCGAATGAGATGAGGTGACTTGAGTAACTCGTGTCACCCGATTCCAGCTGGTGAGTGAGGTGAGAAAAGTCACTTGGGATGAACCCGATGAACTCTCACCTTATTCTCACAGTCGTATTTCGGTGACAAAAGTCGTACTGAAGTGACGATTTTATCGTCGAGTCGTAACCTCCGCTGCAGTCGATGGATGTGAACGTTAGAGTTATATAGGCGATGGTTGTTGTTTTCGGTTTTTATTACTTCTAAATTTGTTTCAATCAACTTTTTTATTGTTTCCAGCCAATAATTTCTTCGGCTTCCTCAATATGGGTATTTTTGGAGTCGGGGTGACGTGTAGATACCGGAAATTCATGTGAGGTATTTGAGAGAATTTACAAGTTTTTCTCTAACTGGAAGCCGCCAAATTGAATGGCTTCAGACATCGATTTCCGGTCCACCGTTCTAAAAATACCCATATTGAGGGTAATTTTGCAGTATTTTCTTTAACCGGAAGCTGGTATATGGGTCATTCCAGCTCAAGTGGGTACACCACCTGTGGTCGATGTCACCGATTTTAGCCAAACTTGGTCAAGGCGCTTATTTTGGAATTCTGAACAAACAAACAAATTCTGATTTTGCTCTAAAGTACCTAGATCCTTCTGGGCTACAACCCTGGATTTTCGAGATTTTTAAAAAATTCAACTTTCAGGTGAGATTACTCCACAACCAAATGAGCTATTCGTGATCTAAGAACGTCAACTTGAAGTTTTTTTTTTAATAAACAATACATACTTTTGGTTGCATCGCCAACTTGAGGTGAATCCTAACCGAATACCCTTCCCAACCCTCCAACTCCGTAGCACTTATGAGGGTGTCGCTAAGTCGGTGGCCTCTCGTTAAGTAAGTACTACATCAACATTTCCTTCCCTATCCCTAGTTATGGTAAAGATGGGCGTGGCCGGGAATAGCGACAGTCATGCTTCTGTTACTCTTGTTTAGATTGGAACCAATGTTTACTCCCCAGCATTATTCCTGAAAGTAGTCTAACTGAGAATTCCAGAAGGGACGTGAGTGTCGCTAGTATCCAATCTACGAAGTATATCATAACAACGCTAACGCTAACGCTAACGCTAAGAACGTCAACTTGAAGGTTTTTTAATGTACATTCTTATATGTGTAAAAACATTTTGTTTTTGTTATAGTACTTACAGTAAACAGACTGATTATCGGCAGGTATCCAAATTGTCATAAAATGGCCTATTTTCACCATGCGCGAGATTTTTTGTTTCTTAATATTTTGGGCTCAAACTTTCACCACACTTTGGAAAACTCTTCTACTTTATGTGTTTCCAAGGGCAAATGATTTGGACAAATAGTTTTTGAGTTATCGCCAGATGAGTGAGAGGTAGTTTTGACTTTTATGGTGAAAAATCAATGTATTTAATATATTTTTATTTTTCTTGAATTCCTTCGCGCTTATGGCACAATAATATTTTTATGTTATTTTTCACATGTTCTTGGCTGAATTCTCATTCTATGAAATCATAACTACCTCATTTATTTACTTCTGTCCATAATTGAATTGTGGTCCTAAAAGTGAAAAATACGTTCCTATGGAATACAGCCATAGATTGGCAGGTATATAAAATTACAGTTGTGGATGACAGCTGCTACTTGGATAATACCCTTATTTGAGTATATTTACCCTGTACCCTGTCTGGAATGACCCATATTGAATTCAGGTTTCCAGTCCTTACACTTGACCAAGATTCCTAAAATACCCATACTAAGAGATATTTGACTTAATTGACAGACATCGATTTCCAGCCCTTACACGTCACCCCGACTCCAAAAATACCAATATTGTGCGATATTTGACAAAATTTCCAAGTTTTTTTCCAACCGGAAGCCGCCATATTGAATTTAAAAAACCCGAATTTATCCACCTATGGTGTGATCAGATCCTTCTTACTTATTCAAGTTTATTTATTTTATTGTCATTATCAGTGACCAAGCCCCCCACCCCCGTGTCATCCAGTGACGCTACGCCACTGCCTGGGGGTACCCGGAATATATCCGGGTGTAGTCTATTTGGTGAGGCTACACCCGGAACATGTCCAAGTGTGTCCAATGTGGTCTGGAACACTTAACACGACTTGCATTGATCTTATTTTTGAATTCTGTAGTAATTTGATGTGTCGCATGATGGTTTTGATACGTTTTCCGTTAAATCCAGCGTGAAGGTCCATATTCACCGGATCTTATTCCGGCCATATCTCCGGAACCGGTTCACCGATTCCAAAACCGTTCAATAGCGTTTAATGGGACCCCAAGACCTATCATTTGGCGCCGAGTTTGTCCAAATCGGTTGAGCGGTTGCTGAGAAACGTGAGCGCATTAATTTTGTTACATACACACACACATACACACATACACACATACACACGTAACACACACACACACACACACACAGACATGTTCCGATCTCGTCGAGCTGAGTCGAATGGTATATGATGGTTTTGATACGTTTTCCGTTAAATCCAGCGTGAAGGCCCATATTCACCGGATCTTATTCCGGCCATATCTCCGGAACCAGTTCACCGATTCCAAAACCGTTCAATAGCGTTCAATGAGACCTCAAGACCTATCATTTGGCACCGAGTTTGTCCAAATCGGTTGAGCGGTTGCTAAGAAACGTGAGCATTCATTTCGTTACACACACACACACACACACATACACACACACACACATACACACATACACACGTACACACACACACACACAGACATGTTCCGATATCGTCGAGCTGAGTCGAATGGTATATGACACTCGGCCCTCCGGGCCTCGGATCGATAGTCGGTTTTTCAAGTGTAAGAAGGGTAAAAGGCGTCAGACATCGATTTCCGGTCCTCAAACGTCACCATGACTTCAAAAATACCCATATTGATGAGTATTTGACAGAATTTTTAAGTTTTTCTCGCACCGGAAGCCGCCATATTGAAATTCAAAAAGGCTTCAGACATCGATTTCCAGTCCCTACAAGTCACCCAGATACCAAAAAATACCCATATTGTGGGGTATTCGACAAAACTTTCAAAAAATCTTTTTTATGAAGTAAAACCCAAATGTTTTTTTACGCCTGTTTCGATGTACGAACCTCCGGTGTGGTTCGTAAATGGAGGAATACACTGGAACCTGGAACCTAATTTAAAAAAAAAAACACGATTGGAACGATCCCAATTTTTCAAATCTTTGTCCGCAATCGAAAACAACAAACAGCCAAAACTGAAAGGGCCTAGCACAGGCCGAACATTTTCAATCTATTTTATGTCGTTTTCGTTTTTGCGGTGTAGCACTGGTGTAGTGTAAGCAGGAATAAGCGCGAGTCTTTGACAGCTCAACATCATTTGTTTGTAAACAAAGGTGCATTCTATATCTACACCCTAAAATATTTCGGTGTACGGCAGTGTAGCACCGGTGTAACTACACCGCAAAAACGAAAACGACATTAATGATGTGTTTATGCATGATGCCCTTTTCGAAAAACAAAGCAAACTGACATTTCGGCGAATGAACACCGAGTCACTTTGCAACTCACATAATAATGAACCTCTCACGTCACCCAAGTCGACTGTCGGAATCGAGTGAGAAGAGTGATGTGACTGCGAGGTGACAATTGTCGTCTCACTTCATTCGCCACGCAGAATAACCCTGATAGATTTTCAGTTCCTACACGTCACCCTGATTCCAAAAATACCCATATTGTGGGGACTTGACAGTATTTTTCAGTTTTTCATGAACCGGATGCCGCCATCTTGGATTTCAAAATGGCGTCCGACATAGATTTTTAGTTCTTTCACGTCACCCTGATTCAAAAAATACCCATATTGTGAGATATTTGACAATATTTTCAAAAACCTCTTTTTACGAAGTAAATCCCAAATAACGAGTTTTCTTTTTACGAAGTAACTAAATCCCAAATAACGAAGTTTTTTTTACGCACTAATTCGATTTACGAACCCCCGGTTTGGTTCGTAAATGGAGGTTCTAGTGTATTCAAGCTATTCGAAAGCCTCAGGATACACTTGGGCTTACTTTGTTTAAAAACAAAACTGACGTTTAATATGAGAAGCATATTCTTAAGCGTAAATGGAGTAAGCAGAGAAAAAAATCGATGAACGCCTATTAAATGTTGAGGTACAATGAGTAACTCGCGAGTTACTCGCTGCAAAAAAGCAACTCAGAGTAAACCTGTCTCACCCCTTGATTTAGACCAATGTGACGTACGCCTGATCCGGTTCTTTAACTACTTTGGAGGATTTCATGTCATTGCAATAGCTTCTTGTAACCGATAATGAACGATCGTCGGTCGTAGCTTGTTGTGATGTAAGGGGCACGGTGGCCTAAGAGCGACTGTTTTTTCTTATTGAGCAGAAGATCGTGGGTTAGAACCCAAGCATTACTGTGTTGATAGGGTCGCGTCATTTGCTTAACAGGCTTTAACAGATCGCATCACTTCCCAATGTGAATCCAAATCTAACTTACCCTTCCCACTAACAAAAACGTCCTTTCCGTAACAACCGTGGAGATGCAAAGGTAGACTCGGTATCTTGTAAAAACGGCTGTTGAAATAACAATCCTTTCCCTCCCAGATGACGTGGCCGTGACGTAACGTAAGGACGTGGCCGGCACCGTTATTGACCTCAAAAATAAGAATTCTCTGGATTTTGTACACTAAATCTGGTCAATCACGGAGTAGCAACTACTGAAATGTATCGTCATCAATGGTCATGCTCATGCTCATGCTCGGCAAAGTTGTTCAAGTGAATAAGCCTTATTGGATGGTGTTCATCACACTAAAATAATGTCTCACCAAGTGGCGCTAATGTGTCATTTAGTGGACAAAAGCTCAAAATGTTCTCACCAGACGGCGCAAAAACAACTTTACACGGCGATTCACCCGCTAGTAAGCGTGCGCCAAACGTCACTAATAATGTTTGCAAATTTAAATTTAACCCTATGCAATTGTGTTAACGGGGATAGATCAGTTCTGTTGTGAGTTTAAAATATTTCACTATGAATAAATTAAATTGACTTTTTGATAACTATTTGATAAATTGTTATTTGAACACAGATAAAAGTCAAACTCAAATGAGATTCAGTTTATCGTAATTCTGCAACATATAATAAATGGAGCACTTTGAAGTATTTTAAACCGGTTTGTTATATGAAATGCATTTAAATCGGCGAATTGCCACTCCAGTTTCTTAAGTAGAACTAACATTATTCAGTTATTCAGCCTAAAGCCACGGATTAATTATATCACAGGAAATTGCATTCTTTTGCAGAGGGTAACCAAGCGTCTCCATAATACTGCACCACTCAGAAGCTTTGCCCGGTGCATTGTTCTTTGTGAGTGAGAATGAAAGAGTCTCCGAGTCGGACGAATAAAAACATTCCAAATCAAAACTATTTTTGAAAATTCATCCTGCCAACGTAGAATGTATGCATCATATTCGTCGAAGGACGAGTGGGATCAATTTACCATCTCTTCTCTATCTCAAATTCAAATTAAAATTGTACCGGAAATAACCATCCAATTGAGTTTTATCCTTTCCATCCACCAGTAGGTCAAAATACATTCATCTCAATCATATTAGATGACCGTTTTCTAAATACCCATCAGCCAGGCAGATGTAGATCTAACCTTCACTCCTATATGCCTAAGAGCAAAAGCACATCTGCACCATATGCAATCATTTAGCTTCATCATCAGTGTTTACCAACATTCGGATTTATAAATAAACTCCTATGTTTTCTGTCGCACCTTTCCGTCTCTTCCTTACGAGTAAATCACCGGCTTTGCATCGTTTGTTGCATCCTACATTGCCTCCCGGCGGCCTCTGCCATAAAAACTCAGTCACTCGGTCAAAGTCTTCCACCTTCTTCACCGTCTACTCCTTATTTCCTTCGCATATTAAATGCGACACGACGCCAGCGACGCCGTCGTTGTCGTGAAAAAGCATTTTCCCAACCACTTTTCACGATCAGTCGGTCGGTGATCGTCACAGGCGAAACACCACAGCGAAAAACCCGTTTCAAGTGAGCGAAAATGCTACACTTTTAAGTGACAGGTGACAAAAGAAAAAAAAAACAATAAGAAAACGACAAAGGAGATTCGGACGCCATATTGGAAAGTTTTTCGAAATGATTCGATTCCGGCTACTTATCGTTGGTTTGCTGCTCTGGCTTGCCGAAGGCAAGCGGGAAATCCCAGTGGGTAAGTCCGTTGATGATTGTTTATCCCAGATCGGGCGTCGTAATCGATCGTAATTGGCTGGAAATCGATTAATCGGCGATTTGTGATTGTGGAGGAAAATGGCGTCACTGGGATGGGTTTAGTCGGGTGAAAACGGGAGGGAAATTAATTTTCCATTAATTTTCTAACCTTATCAATGCAAATAGCAGTGCTCGATTGATGTAGGATACGTTTCTATTCAATTCGCCAAAAGTTATCCAGCGAAATGTGACAAAAGGAATGCGAGTCGCCATTTTTTCTGCGAAAAATGCGCGCGCAACTTTTACCGACACAAAGAACCGAAGTAGGCCGAGTAAGCACGTGCTTCGTACGAACTCAGTCGAACGGTTTGTTTATAAACAAAACGAAGGCAGTACCGCTTGCGCATTGGGATCATGTTTTTCCATCGCCTGCCGTTGTCTTATTGATCTGTTGGTTCTGTTATGTTACCACTGGGGACTTTACGCCAACTCTTAACTTAGTGTTCTTTGTGCACTTTCACAGTTGTTAATCGAGAGCTTTCTATGCCTGTACCGTTTTTGCATTAGTATTATTATGTGGCAAGTGCAATCATATTCTATGTCCAGGGAAGCCGAGAAATTTCCAACCCGAAAAATCCTTGCCCAGAGGGTCTCAAGCAGTGCTGATAAAAATCGTTTCTTTTAACCAAGGTTGCAAATACTCATTTCAGCTAAAACAATGTTTTGTTCAATTATGACATAATTAGATGCTATGATCATGTTTTGAATAGGTAAGAGACAAGAAGAGGTTGCAAAGAATGTGTTTGACATTTTAAACCTGTTTATTTCACTTCATTAGAGTCACAATCAGCGATTTTTCACACACTCACTCACTCACTCACTCAGCGATCAGCAAATCGCTGATTGTGACTCATAGAAAGCAAAATTTACAGGTTTTATGTTTTAAACGCATACTGTGTAACCTCTTCTTGTAAGTTACAAGTAAAACATGTCATCATACCATCTTTTGGTTTTATTATTCCGAAAAACATTATTTTAGCTGAAATGAGTATTTGCAACCTTGCACTCAATTTGACTGAAAATGAAGACAACTTAAACAGATAGACCAACTACCTGAAAGAATTTGAATTTTGACATAACAGCATTCTATTGATCAAGGCTGGTTGGATGTTCATTATCGCCTCTATGTTGTCAATATTAATATTCGTCTTCATCTTGGTGCGGATGATTTTGAGGATCAAATGCTAAATGATTATTTTAATTTGTCACAAATATAGCGCTCAAGAACGTGTCGTGTTGGTTTTTACACACTGATCGATTGCAAATTATTGCCTCATGCTGAATTGATGTTAATATTTAGGTTTAGGTTTTTGCTCAAAATGAATTTGATTATTTTACATTTGAGGATCGCTTCTGATTTTTACAATTTTGGGTTGGATAATCAAGCACTGGTGAATATCAACAAACGCGTATTCGTTGATGCATGATGAATTCATTTGTTCATTTCGCTCGTACGTAACAGTGAAGATTTTCAAAACAAACGCAATTCATCTACACTCGGTTGAAGCGCTACTCCTTGTTTGTGATGGTAAACAATAAAATCAGACATTGGTCCCAAGACCGGGAACCGATTCCAGCCGCCTCCAGCATGGTCTTACTTTATAGTTGCGCCTTTACTGACTGAGTTATAATCAGGGATATTCTACATCTGTCAAAACACCTACACGGTAAGGAAAAAGTACCCCAAAGTAAGTTCTTTTCACTCATCTCGGCACTATAGTGAAAGAACCCAAAAGTAGGTAAAGCGGGTCAAAGTATTTTTCATTTACTTCTGTGCAATTCTTATGGAATTTTAGACTAGCTTTCTACCCAAAAGTAAGTTAGTTGTACCCAAAAGTAGGTAAATATGATTATACTCAACGTAGCCAAAACACAGCACGGCACACTGTTCGGAACGATAGGGCACACTTTGACTAGTAGGGCACAAACGATATAATATAAAATGGCATAACCGTTGAGTGTTGACGTTTTGCCAATCGTTGCTAATAGTACGTTCAGACTACAGAGTTTTAACATTTTATAGCGCTATCTTGATGGTGGTTTCTGTGTTGCAATTATTTGACAACCGTTATAACATGTTATTACTCTCCAGTCTGTACAGCGTTTAAGGTTGACTACTCGGTTGAATACTTTGTTTACTAAAAAGTGAAGCTAGTGAGAGAATTTTTCATGTATAAAACTGGTAAACGCTCCGAAAAAATCCTGTAAGTATTCTCTGAACCGTGAATCTCTTTAAATCTAGCAAAACTCAGTCCGTCTCATCCAATTCACAGCAAAAATCCCAGCGGCTCGTGATTTACTCCAGAACAGCTTCTATTCGAGATTGACTTCAATCTAGCTCATCCACACCATGACCGGTCGAGAAGGTCTTGTCGATACGGCAGTCAAGACGGCTGAAACTGGTTACCTCCAGTGACCAACGGTTGGTCAAAAGCTACCTATGGTGCAAATTAGTTGGATCCCGTGATCATGGAAATCAAAACCAAACCTGGAGATAATGAACGTCAGTTTATACACGTTCACAGTCATTGATCTCAATTGATATTGGCTACGATGGGATATCCACAGGACTTTAAAAGAATGTCCATATAATTTTGAATGAAGTCCCAGTACTGCTGGAGGAAGCCAATAGGTATTAACCCCACATATTCCATCAGACCTGGATCGGAGTACGATTGCCTTAGTGCAATAGTATAGGATTTATAGGAACGGATCATTGCAGTTAAAAATGCAATTACATTGTATTCCACGAGTCCGACATCAAGCATATTCCCTTCACCACATCCAGTAATTTTGCTGATGCATCATTTTTCTGTTAAACTAGTTCGTATTAAGAGACCCCAGAACGATGGGTGGTCTACCGATCGGATTTCAGGCATTATTAAAAACTGGCCCGAGGATGTTGCTCCTAGGGTGGGATTGAATTCTCGCCCGTTCAAATTCTGATTTACTTTAGTCGTGAATAATTTGACAGGGAGCAGGTTGTAATTTCATCCATCATAGATCGGGTTACGCCTTCGTTTCTGTACATCTGCAAGGAATCAGCAGCAGGGACATCGAGCCGGAATCTGGTGGACGGATTGAACACCGTACATGTTTGATGGCTTCCACTTCCTCTTCCACCTCCCGATCCGTAAACGCACTAATGAGAATGAAGGGAAGCTGAATGCTTGCCTTGATCCATCTGATAAATTGAGAATGTAAACACAATAAAAACAAGTCATAACTCTCGGGGTTGCCAAACTCATGGAATATTGACACATTGATAGGCACACTTTGATTGAAACCACGTTCGGCATAGCGCTTGGCACAGCTTTCGGCACTGCTCAATCGCTCGGCACGGATTAAGGTGTGCAGAGTTGAATACCCCTTGGTTCCCACACTTTACTACTCCTGTTGGGTTGTTTTGCTCCTCTGTTTTTGACAACATTAGAAGGAGAAAAGGAGACAAACTAGTCAAAGGGTGTGTACTTTTTTCTAACCATCAGGCTGTGTTCTATTTCTGGATCAACAATAGAAAAGGGCCCATCAGCATTTGTAAAAAAAAACCGTTCCAAAGCCCTTTACTTACAAAGCGAAGACCACCCACGCAAACCAACACCATCATCGGATAGGGGAAATTTCTACCTACACGATGATGGTGTTGGTTTGTGTGGGTGGCCTTCGATTTGTGAACGGTTTGTTTACAAATGCTGCTGGGCCCTTTTCTATTGTTGATCCAGAATTTGGTGAATTTTCACTTAAATTTGGCGGATGGAAAATTTTCAAATAAACCTGATTTTCCAGTAGACTAATTTCTGACCGACAAGGAATCAACTTTGAAAAACACTTTCTCGAAAATCGGTCGATCAACAACAGTAGGATTTTCGAACATCTTAATTAATTTTTGAAGTGTTAAATTTAAGTGAAAATTTTCCAAATGGAACACACCCTCAGTTTGAATCCAACATGTCTTCGATTTTGACGTTCTGGTGCCTATGAGATTTAACTTTTCGGTATAGATGCATATTAAAGCCCTCTAGTTGAAGTATGGACGACTGTCACCACAAAACTGAAAAAAAGCTGTTCCAATCGAGCAAAGCGGTGCATTTTGACGGTTCGATTGTGTTATCGAAGTAGCAATCGGCTTGCTCAGACCATCCTGCCTAGCAACGTGTTTTCCCTAGCAACGAATTTGTTTGAGGACTAATTATTCATTATTCCTAACGTGTAAACCGTGCGAACAGGACGTGTTTCAATAAAGCTCTAATTTAGTTTAGCACAAGTAGTTCTCCCGTTTTCTTTCGAGTCCCGTTCCGGTAACCGAAACCCAATAGGTTATGGGCACCACACAGAAGGAATTGGCGCAAGGAATTCCGCAGTTCCGCGGGAATGCAAGCGAGTGCCAAAATTAGAGTTACCGGGTGAAGCTGTACCTCGAAGCCGTTGGCGTATCGGAAGTGCTCACCGGGGTGGCCCCGGCAGTAGCAGCTGAGCAAGCGAAGTTCGTCGAATTGGACCTGTTGGAATATCAACGAAGAGAAAATACAAACGTGTTAACTTTGCAAGCGTCACTTTATTAATCGTCCCATAGGTTACAAGGTTGCCAGTCATCACAACATTATCTCTCTTTATTTCATTTTGAAAATGATAAAATATCGGAAGGACATTATTCCATTGAATAATCTTCGTAACGCTTAGGACGTACAATCTTCCGGCGGGGCCTTGCATCCGACGATGCACTCACTGTTGGTAACACGGCACTTCCGAATTCAGTTACCTTTGGATTTTCCGGGATTCCGTTGTCGGATGAGTTCAAGGTTTTCAGGTGGGAAGTGTTACGCTTGTACCTTTGTCCACTAGGAGTTTCAACGGTCGCCATACTACCGTTTTTCTCTACGACCGTTGCAGACGTGGACAAAAATGTAGGGGTTAGCTTATTATGCGGTTGCATATTCCTCATCAAAACTTCGTCACCAACCTTGATCGTAGTTTCCTTAGCTCCAACCCTCTTGTCTCGGTTCTCCTTGGCTCCGTGTTTTACTATGGCATCACGATCTCGCAGTTCTTCATCGAAGATTACTTCATCCTGCATGTGTGGAAATAGGTCTCGAAATCGACGTTCAAACATCAAAGTCGCTGGGGCAACTCCAGTAACACTATGAGGTGTCACCGAATACATATACAAATATTCTTGAAGCGCGTGTTCCATATTGGTCCTTTGGTGTTGACTGATCTTGAGCACCTTCATGAGTGAACGATTCTGCCGTTCCACTTCTCCGTTCGCAGCAGGCCAGTAAGGTGTCGTGTGAGCGAGTTTTATGCCGTAGTCAACACAGTAGTCCTTGAGCTCTTGACTTGAAAAGTTTTTCGCGTTGTCTGTTGTCAACACAAACGGCAGTCCCATTCTCGTGAAAATTTGCTTCAAGACTCGTATTACATCAGAAGATGTAGTGTGGGACATGAACTCGGCAATCACGAAACGGCTATACAAATCAACTAGCACAAAAATGTATTTACCATTCGGGAGAGGACCAAGAAAATCAGCACTCAAATGCACCCATGGGGCTGACGGCATTTCACGTAAACGCAGCGGTTCCGGTTTGTTCAATGGTCCAACCATTTGGCACTCCACACAGTTTCTGCAGGACCTTTCAACATCGGCATCTAGTCCTGGCCACCAAACAGCCGAGCGCAAACGACGTTTCATTTTCTCCTTCCCCGGGTGTCCAATGTGCGAAAGCTCTAGCAGTGCAGCCCGCAGGCCCTCAGGAATCACTATTTTATTCTTCCTCAGCAGAATTTCCTTGATGAAACAGAATTCGGTCTTGAACGGCACAAATTTCTTCAAGCTTTCATCCCAGCGATCATCTAGAAGAGCTTGTTTCACTTTCTGGATCTCTTCGTCCTCTTGCGAATTGAGTATTATCTCGTTCATCGTGATAGCAGCAGGTTTGTTCATCTCAACAATCAATCCCAATGAATCCTCCGTCGTCTTGTCAAACGTTGTAGAGCTGATTGTATCACACAACCTCGATAACGGATCTGCAATATTGATTTCACCCGGAACATGAACCACAGAAAAACGAAAAGATTGCATACGCAGTATCCATCTTTCTTGACGCTGATTTGGGTGTGATGATTCGTTAAAGATGTGTACCAGCGGCTTGTGATCCGTGACGACAGTGAACTCCAAACCTCTCAGGTACATTGCAAAGCGTTCAGTAGCCCAGACTATGGCAAGAGCCTCTTTATCCAGCGTTGAATACTTCTGCTCCGTTTTGGTTAGACTTTTACTAGCGTAGCATACGGGTCTTGATTTCGATTTAGTGGTTTGCAACAAGACAGCCCCAAGGCCTTTCTCACTAGCATCTGTTACCAGCATGGTTGGATAACTAGGATTATAGAAAGCCAGATTTCGTGGATTCGACATAACGTTCTTAATTTCGTTGAATGATCTCTTTGCATCTTTGGACCAATGAAATTTATTCCCTTTTACGATCATTTCCCTCAGGGGGGCAGTCGCATTAGATAGCTTAGGAATAAACTTCCCTACGTAGTTTACTAGACCCAAGAAGCTACGCATTTCGGTCACGCTCTGAGGACGACGAAAGTTCTGGATCGCGTTCACCTTGTCATTTGTAGGCAGAATCCCATCAGCAGAAAGTTGATGCCCCATGAAGCAAACCGTAAATTTACCGAACTCGCATTTCGATTCGTTGATAGTGAGGCCATGTTCACGTAGACGATCAAGGACAGCTTTGAGCCTTTTATCGTGTTCTTCTTGAGAAGACCCATAGACCAGCATATCATCTATGAAGACTTTAACACCTTTCAAACCTTTCAGCACTCTCTCGATACAGCGTTGAAAAATCTCGGGGGCAACGCTCATGCCGAACATTAGTCTTTTGTAGCGGTAATAAGCATCTTGCGTCACAAACGTCGTAATGTCTCGCGAATTTGGCGATAGTTCAATTTGATGGAATGTCTTCACGAGATCCACTTTGCTAAATACTTTACAGCCTTCCAGGTGCGGCATTATTTCCTCGAAGGTTGGTAAAGGATGTTTCTCCGGAATAATAGCCCTGTTCGCTTTTCTCATATCCACACAAAGTCGCACATTCTTGCCGTGGTCTTTGATAGTTACTACTAACGGCGATGCCCAAGTGATATTCAGGGGCGCGAGTTCGATGATATCCTGTTTCAATAAATCTTCGATCCGTTCGTCGACTAGTTTCTTTAACGGAATCGGCAACCGTCGACAGGGTTGTTGAACAGGTGGTACGGAATGGTCAATCTTGATGTCAACCTGTACATGCTTCAGCTTTCCGATCGAGAGTTTCCCCGCATCACTAACATTGCACAATTCGCTGTGGATTTCGAGGATGCCCAAGTCCATTGACGTTTTCTTGCTCAAAAGGTTTCCTCCTTTGTTTCCCTCGACGACATAGATTTCATGATGCACTGTAGCATTCTTCGTTGCAATATCAGCTTTAATTATTTTCTCCACTTTCAGCTTCCCATCACCATACGCCCTCAATACCTTGTCCGACTTTTCTTCCTTGCTCACTACACATTCTTGTCCTTTTAGCCATTTCCAGGTTCCACGAGTAATTACATTTACGTGAGCTCCGGAGTCC
Organism: Ochlerotatus camptorhynchus; assembly: GCF_037179485.1. Lineage (NCBI taxonomy): Eukaryota > Metazoa > Arthropoda > Insecta > Diptera > Culicidae > Ochlerotatus > Ochlerotatus camptorhynchus. The sequence continues at coordinate 468,965 of NW_027040900.1, read as the reverse complement.
ACAATCCAACGTAGTTCCACGCCACCAACGTAACATGTTACTTTGTCTGCATCAGTGCTGGTTGCATATACGTGCTGCACATCGTTCTGCGCTGCTTCACAGCTCTCGCTCTCCGATGAATCCGATACAGAATCATAGTCTTCACGGACTTGACGTACTCGAGATTTGCTTGTTGTTGCCTTCACAGTTTTGGTCTTGCACATTTTTTTAAAATGACCCACGATTCCGCATTTGTCGCATACTTTACTTTTGGCCGGACAGCTTTTGTCGTTTGCGAAATGTCCTGGGTTTCCGCATCGGAAACATGTTTCGTGGCGATCCAGGTGGCGAGCAACTTTCTTCACCAAATTGACAGAATCCTCTTCGACAGACTTCTTCATTTGCTCTCTATTCCTCATTACCGTTTCCAAAATCCGACCTTCATCTGCTATTTCCTGCACCATCATCAGCTTTTTCTTCAATATCGATTCCCGCAGAGAATCCAAACAACACTTATCGAAGACCTGTTCGGTAATCCGCATTTCCAGGGCCACTCCATAATCGCAAAGTCTGCCCTGATCCCGAAGACGATGGATGAACTTCTCGACTGTTTCACTATTCAACTGTTCCATTTTCCGGAAAACACATCTTTCATATGGTACGTTATTCAACGGAGCAAAATGAGCATCAAGCAAACCGATAGCTTGTTTATATACATCAGAACCCGCAGGGGGAGCAGCGTTGTGTCCTTCGATGTTGAAAAATATGTCTTGTACTTCCGGACCTGCGTAGTGAAGCAGATAAGACCGCTTCCTAGAAGGCAGAGCTACGCAATTAACATCAAGGAACAGTTCAAACGAGCGTTTCCATTTTGTCCATCGGCTCCCGATGGAGGCACTGTCCGCCACGTCGAAGGGTGGTACCGTCGATTTGTTTACATCCATTTTTTTTCACTTTTTGTTTCTCCTTCTATTTTTTTTGCAACTATGACGTGTATACTTTTCACTGATTTAGGTTAGGCATCTCCGGCCTCCAGAAACGATCCGCTGTCAGCTATTTTTTTTTTGTTTTTCCACTGATTTTCGTCTTTCGTTTGGTTTGTCCGTATCAAAACACCAAGATCTACGCATTTAAGCAAATTTTTCCGAATTTAATCCCATCTTCAGTCGCCAAAATGTTGGAATATCAACGAAGAGAAAATACAAACGTGTTAACTTTGCAAGCGTCACTTTATTAATCGTCCCATAGGTTACAAGGTTGCCAGTCATCACAACAGGACCGGAAAGGAAAAGCGATACTGGTGAGTTGCATTTCGGACGATTGCCTGGAAGTCGTGCGCGAAAAAACGACCACCAAGGAGATGTGGGAGAGTCTCGAAGCTACGTACGCGAAAAAGTCCGTGGCGTAGTAGGCCTAGATGTAGTAGGCCTTGCCTGACTGTCATAAGTTAGAGATTGATTCTTTTTCCGACCACCAACCAAGATAGACGTAATAAATAGTAGCTCTTAACAACAGCTTGTTTTACTTGTTGGCCTTGGTTACGGATATAACAATAACGAAAAAAATTTGGAAGCACCTCGAACCTCGAAGCAAGAAAATGTCTGACGAGGAGCTTCAGAACGCCATCCTGTAGCTAACGAATCTCATCACGAGGCAGCAGCAGCAGATTGAAAACCTGGAAAATCGGGGAAATCCGACTGCTGGCAGTGAGAAGATAATTGAGTCCTTGGCAAGCGGGATCCAGGATTTCCAGTACGATCCGGACGGAGGAGTTTTCTTCGATGGCTGGTATGCGAGGTACGAGGATGTCTTTACAAAGGACGGCCAATCCCTGGATGACGCCGCTCGTGTGAGATTGCTTTTTCGCAAGTTAAGCACGCCTCTGCACAAGAAGTACGTCAACACCATTCTTCCCAAGCATCCCCGGGACTTTACCCTGGACGAAACCGTCACGAAACTGAAGAAACTGTTCGGTCGACAGAAGTCTCGCTGAGTTCCAGACCGAGATCACCATCAAGAATGTTACCAAGACTGGTCGCATTTTCATCTCAAGCTGCGCTGAACTCAACGTTCTAGGAATCGAGACTATGGATCTGTTCTATTTGTGGTCTGTGCCGATAAGCAGCTTGGTCAACGTCGTACACCAACGTTCTGATCAGTTCACCAATCAACTCAAGCAACAGTTTCCGGAAGTTTTTCGAAGCACGCTGGGTAGATGCACAAAAGCGCAAGTGAAGTTGTACCTCAAGCCTGACGCACGTCCTGCATATTGCCCGAAACGACCAGTAGCGTACGCTGCGCTCGCCAAGGTGGACGCAAAACTTGAGAGGCTCCAGCAAAACGGTATAATTTCTCCAGTTCAATTCTCGGACTGGGCAGCACCAATAGTCGTCGTACGCAAGTCGGACAATGTATCAGTCCGTGTATGTAGCGATTATTCGACGGGGCTGAACAACGCGCTAGAATGTGACCATCATCCACTGCCTCATCTTGACGACCTCTTTGCGGAACTAGCTGGAGCACGTTACTTCACTCATCTCGATTTGTCTGACGCTTACCTACAGGTCGAGGTCGAGGAGGAATCGCGAAAGCTACTCACGGTCAACACGCATCGTGGACTGTTCCAGTATAACTGACTACCCCCCGGAGTCAAGTCGGCACCCGGCGCTTTCCAGCGCATCATCGACAGCATGGTGGCCGGCATCCCTGGAGTCAAGCCGTATTTGGACGACATCCTCATCGCTGGTCGCACCAAGCAGGAACACGATCGCAGTCTCTACGCTGTTCTCGAGCAGATCCGTGAGTATGGCTTTCACCTACGCCTCGAAAAATGTCGTTTCGCACTCTCCCAGATCAAGTTTCTCGGACACATCGTGAATAAGGACGGTATTCGGCCTGACCATTCAAAAACAGAAGCCATTTCCAAGATGCAGTCTCCGAAGGATGTCCAGCAACTCCGTTCCTACCTCGGTGCTGTCAACTACTATGGTAGATTCGTTAAGCAGATGAAGCAACTCAGGGCTCCTCTGGATAGCCTCCTCAAGAAAGATGCACGCTGGAACTGGACCAAAGATTGCCAGAAGTCTTTCGAGTAGCTCAAGGCGATTCTACTTTCCGACCTGCTGCTTACACACTACGACCCGTCCAAGGAAATCGTTGTTGCAGCAGATGCATCGAAGTACGGCCTTGGCGCTGTCATCATGCATCGATTCCCGACCGGTGAAGTGAAGGCAATTGCGCACGCCTCGCGCTCACTGACCCCAGCAGAGATGAACTACGGACAAGTGGAGAAGGAAGCATTAGCCCTGATATTCGCTGTCACCCGTTTCCACAAAATGCTGTATGGACGACACTTCCTCCTGCAAGCACAGCACACAGCAAACCGTTTGCAGCGCTGGGCCTTGACACTTCTGCTGTACGATTTCGACATCCAACACGTTTCATAGACGAATTTTGGCTATGCAGATTTTCTATCCCGGCTAATGTCATCGCAGCATAGACCAGATGAGGATTACGTCATAGCCGCCGTGTACGTCGAATCTGAAGCAAAAGCAATTCTCGACGACACCATCAGCAACCTTCCAGTCACGCACCAGATGATTGTGGCTGAGACGCGAAAGGATCCAGTTCTTCAGCAAGTGGTGAATTCATGTCATGGACTTCAAGTTGTCGACAACTGCGTTATGTTCGGCGATCGAATCGTCGTCCCATCAAAGTTTCCAAAGCGGATCGTTCGTCAACTGCATCGTGGACACCCAGGAATGGACCGAATTAAGTATCTGGCCCGAAGTTACATCTACTGGCCTAACGCAAGGTTGCAAAGACTCATTTCAGCTAAAATAATGTTTTTCGGAATAATAAAACCAAAAGATGGTATGATGGCATGTTTTACTTGTAACTTACAAGAAGAGGTTACAAAGTATGCGTTGGAAACATAAAACCTGTAAATTTTGCTTTCTATGAGTCACAATCAGCGATTTGCTGATCGCTGAGTGAGTGAGTGAGTGAGTGAGTGAGTTTGTGAAAAATCGCTGATTGTGACTCTCATGAAGTGAAATAAACAGGTTTAATATGTCAAACACATTCTTTGCAACCTCTTCTTGTATCCTACCAATTCTAAATTTGATCATGGCATCTAATTATTTCATAATTTAGAAAAACATTGTTTTAGCTGAAATGAGTCTTTGCAACCTTGGCCTAACGTTGACGACGATGTGGAGCAATTTGTCCGTCAGTGCACTGCATGTGCTGAAGCAGCGAAGTCCCCGACAAAAGCAACCTTGGAGTCATGGCCTCTCCCGGACAAGCCATGGCAACGTGTCCATATCGATTTTGCTGGTCCGATCCATGGATACTACTATTTCGTCATGGTAGATGCTTTCTCTAAGTGGCCGAAATTTTTCGCACTCAATCCATTACCACAACTGCAACCCTGAATATGCTGCGTGAAACGTTTTCTCGTTACGGCAACCCAGACACATTGGTCTCAGACAACGGAACGCAATTCCCCAGCGAGCAGTTTCAACAGTATTGCCGTGCAAATGGTATCACCCATCTCCGCACTGCTCCCTACCACCCGCTGTCCAACGGCCAAGTGGAGCGATTCGTTGATTCACTCAAGCGTGGCCTCAAGAAGCTAGCCAAGGGGGAAGGATCACCCACACTGGAGCACCTGCAGACATTCCTTTCGGTGTATCGTTCAATTTCAAACCGAAACACACCGCAGTCGACGTCTCCAGCAGAAGCATTCCTCGGAAGACCAGTGCGCACCACTTTGGACCTACTGAAGAAACCTGTTCCTGTAACTGAAGCTGTCAAGAACCACAAACAAAACGAACAGTTCAATTGGCGGCATGGAGCAGTGGAGTTTGAAGAAGATGACCTGGTCTACGTTGAACAGCATCGCAGAAACGCCAAGTCCTGGTCGAGTCATCGAACGGAAAGGTTCCGTCAACTGCACTGGACATGAACGGGAGACCGAAGCTGGTGAGGTCGCATGTAAACCAAATGCGCCCTCGTCACACTTCTAATGATCCAGAACAAGCGACGCAGTAAGTACCATGGGAAATCCTGCTTGATGAAATTCAAGATGAAGCTGTACCGTTGGATCGAGAAGTGCCATTCAATCACGATGTCCCTATTCCTGTTGGTTCCGTATCACTCGAAGCTGATGGTCAAGTGGCAAGTACGTCTGGCGAAAATCCTTTTTCGATAATCGATCATGAACCTGCTGCTCAAGATGGAGAACTTCAGTCCGCACAAAAGCCCGTGTCATCTGAAGCAGTTGGAGACTTTATTCGACGTTCTGTACGAGAATCAAGAATTCCAAGATGGCTCTCTTCCTATGACATTTTCTAAAAGGGGGAGATGTAGTAGGCCTAGATGTAGTAGGCCTTGCCTGATTGTCATAAGTTAGAGATTGATTCTTTATCCGACCACCAACCAAGATAGACGTAATAAATAGTAGTTCTTAACAACAGAAGAGAGATGGAGAACTTTTGGCAACCGGCAAGATGATTGGCAGCTTGTACGAAAGAGTGCTGACGTTGGAAAAAGCTTGTGCCAATGTCTGTGATGCGGAACCAAGTAAGTTGTGGCATAGGAGGTTGGGGCATATTAACCTGCACGGGATGGACGTTATGATCCGTGAAGGAATGCTGGACGGAATCAAGAAATCGACTCCAGTCGGTTTTTGTGAAGTTTTTGTTCAAGGAAAGCAGTGCCGTGAGCCCTTCAACGGAACGCGTTGTCGTGCTAGTCGGCCCTTGGAACGTATCCATTCCGATGTCTGCGGCCCGATCGACCCTCTGGCCTGGGATGGTTTCAGGTACATCGTTTCGTTCATCGACGACTACAGCCACTTTGCAATGATCTACCTGTTGAAGAAGAAATCTGGCGTGTTCGAGGTGTTCCGTGAGTATGAAGCCACAGTGACGGCAGCATTCGGGATGTCGATTACGAAGATGACCGTTGACCAAGGAAAAGAATACTGCTCTAACGCCCAGAAGCCCAGAAGTTCTACAAGCATAAAGGCATCCAGCTGGAAGTAACCGTTGCTTACACGCCGCAGCAGAACGGAGTCGCTGAGAGATTCAACAGGACTTTGGAGGAGAAGATTCGTGCTGTGAAAAATCTTTGATCCGAGGCAGCGTTGGCGTGCGTGTACCTGTTAAACCGAAGCCCCACAGTCACCCTGCCTGCTGAAATTTCACCTGCTGAAAGATGGTATGGTTCGAAGCCTAATCTGGACAAGCTGCGTGTGTTCGGCTGCAGATGCTTTGCGTGGGTCCCAAGTCAGCAGCGGAAGAAGTTGGATCCAAAGAGCCGTGAGATGATTATGATCGGTTACGCACCGAATGGCTATCGGCTGTGGGACATGCAAGCGCGCGAAGTGAAAACTGCTGGGGACGTGAAATTTGATGAAGGTTCGTTCCCGTATGCCCAGCTGAAGCCAAGTCAAGATGTCCCGTTGGTCCGTTCGAGCAAGAGGGGGAAACTACAGAAAATGAAGCTGTTCCTGACATTCCTGATGACGAAGCTAGAAGTTCCGGTAGCAAGGAGACAGCTGGCTGCTCGACCGAAAACGAGGACCACTTTGAAGATTCTTGCGCTCCCTTCGCAAATAGAAAGACACGAAATCCATGATGAGTCGGTGTCGAGGTGTAGCGAACGGAAGCGCAGGCTTCCTGGTAAGTTGTTCGATTTTTTTGAAAATTATAGAGCAACTTCTGGCGATTTGATTTCCTCAGATGTTCCCATGAGCTACAACGACATCATGTGACCTGACGATCAACGTAAATGGCTGGGTGCAATCCAGGATGAGCTTCAATCGATGGCAGCAAACAATATGTGGCGCTTCGTGAAGTGCCAGGATAACGTGAAACCCCTTAAGGCCAACTGGGTGTTCCGGATTAAGAATGATGCTGATGGAAATGCAGTACGATACAAGGCGCGACTGGTGGCTAAAGGGTTTCTTCAAAAAGCTGGCCTGGACTACGAGGAAACATTTGCTGCAGTGGCGAAGCTTGCTACAATATGAACGATGTTTGCAGCAGGTGTCAACCATGGCTTCTTGTTCCACAATATGGACGTGAAGACAGCGTTCTTGTACGGCGAACTGAAACAGGACATCTATATGGAGGTCCCAGATGGCGTTGAGGCACCACCAAACACCGTATGCAGGCTGCTGAAGAATCCGAGATGCTGGAACGAGAAACTCAATCAAAAGTTGCTAAATTTGGATTTCGAACGTTCCCGACATGATTATTGTCTGTATACGCGAATACAGGACGGGGACGAGATATATTTAGTCCTGTACGTGGATGACCTGCTCATATGCGGACGGAATCTGAAGAGCATTATGAAGCTGAAGAAGCAATTGACGGCAACATTTGCAATGACTGACTGTGGAGCAGTTGCGCACTTCCTTGGTATACGTGTGGACTACGATGTTGAACAAGGACGCATGCGACTATCGCAAGCTGCAAATGTTGACAAGCTCTTGGTAAGATTCGAGATGGCGGATTGCAATCCAGTGAAGTGTCCAATGAAAAAAGGAACCCAGTTGACGAGAAAAGGAGATCTAACAAGCCAGCCCTACAGGGAACTTCTCGGATCGTTAATGTACTTGATGCTGTGTACTAGACCGGATAACTGCTATCCAGTAGGGTTCCTAGGACGATTCCAGCAGAAGCCAACAGCACCACATTGGGAGAGTTTGAAACGTGTGGTTCGGTACATCAAGGGGACAAAAACCAAATGCTTGGAGTATCGCCGAATCGAATCTGTAAAACCGTTGGTGGGCTACGTAGATGCGGATTGGGCTTCTGACACCGAGGACCGTAAGTTGGTAAGTGGCTTTGCATTCTTCGTCTTCGGCAACTTGATCAGTTGGTCAAGCAAGAAGCAAAACACGGTTGCATCATCGTCAAGCGAAGCTGAATACATCGCCCTGAGCTCGGCGGTATCGGAAGCAGTTTGGCTGTCTGGTATCCTAGAAGACTTGAAGCTGAAGACTCGTGAACCGGTCACAATCTATGAGGACAACCAAGGCTGCATAGGGATGGCCAAAAACTGTGAATCCAAACGGTCGAAGCATATTGATGTGAAGCAACACTTTAGCCGGGAGCACATCTCAAACGGAAGCGTGAAGGACGGACGATCAACTGGCGGACCTCTTCACCAAACCGATGGAAGTCGGTCGTCTAGACAAACTTGGAAAACGTCTCGGAATAGCGGATTGAGAGGGGGTGTTATTTGTTTATTTGTTTATTTGTTCTTCGTCTTCGACAGTGTCGTACAGACTAGTTTAACTTATGCTATGTTTTTAATCCTATTTTTAAAACAATTTTTGGACACATTAAAATCAAACAAATCACTAACATTGTTGAAAGCTCTGAGGCAAGAACTGAGCGGGTTGTTATGACCATAACATGTTCTATGTGCGGGAACTGCGATAAGTGCTGAGTACCGCAGCTGACGCTGTGGAACGTTCAGTGATACTTGCAGGAGAAGATCCGAACAGTCGACGTTATTCTGGACGATATCGAATATAACCAGCCGCTGCAATTTCAGCCGTCTTGCCGATAGCAGTTCCAGTTATCGAAGTAGTAATCGGCTATTCTGGTTGCTCAGACCACCCTGCCTTGCAACGTGTTTTCCCTAGCAACGAATTTGTTTGAGGACTAATTTTTCATTATTCCTAAAGTGTAAACCGTACGAACAGGACGTGTTTCAATAAAGCTCTAATTTAGTTTAGCACAAGTAGTTCTCCCGTTTTTCTTTCGAGTCCCGTTCCAGTAACCGAATCCCAATAGATTGGAACAACTTTTGACAGACGTCCATACTTTTACCATAGAGGTAACTCTAAGACCAGAAGGTCCCGAAGAAACGAGCTCAACTTTTTGGTTCAGCTCTGGTACTATCTTCGGTCCCAAGCTAATCGATTCACCCCTCGAAACATAGGAAAAACCAATAACCCCTCATTTTATCTGTCAAACTTTCATAGCGAATCAAAACAAACATTGCGTAGTACTAGAATTTCGACTAGAATAGGGTACGTTAATCGTTTGCTTGGGACCAATATACTAGTCAAGTAGTGAGCCAATTTAAAATCGTAAGCACAATCTCCCAAACAAACTATACCAAATGATAGATATATCCTTCCTATGCCTGTTTGTGTTGTTAGTTTTTTTGATTGAGCTTTAATTCACAAGAAATCGGTCAATAAAGTGTTTATTTACAAAAGCAATTATGCCCTAATCTCGAAGTTCTCCGGATTTTTTCCACCAATCCGAGAATGCGATTTGAAATAATGGATTTTTCGAATTATTCGAAAACAAATCGGACACCATGAGAAGAATGTGAAACGTCATTTTGACATCCAACAATATCAATATCAAATATAAGGGCCGTTCATAAATAATGAGAGAGACAATTTGAAATGAACCGGGGTTAATTACATATGTCGTTCACACAGTAACTGAAACAAAAACACGAAAGCTGACCGGTTGGTAATAGCCCCGTGGAGCTAATCGAGGCCCCGTTATCATGTCAATCGCCATTAATGTTTTCCCGAAATCACATTTCAGGAGCCATCTTCCACGGGGACAACTACGAAGCGGAAATCGCCTTCCGATATGCCATCGAGCGGGTCAACATGCACGAGAAACACTTCGAGCTGACCCCTTTGATCCGGTACGTGTCTCCCGAGGATAGCTACAAGACGGAGCGGAAAGTTTGCGAGCTGGCCTCCGAGGGCGTAACGGCCATCTTCGGTCCTAGCTCGATGATGACCTCCGGTATCGTGAGCTCAATCTGCAAGACTATCGAAATTCCGCACATCATAACCCACTGGGATCCGGAACCGTTCGGTGGCTGGGATCCGGAACTGCAAGCGATGACCATCAACCTCTATCCGGATGCGGACGTCCTGTCGAGGGCCTTGCGCGATCTGATCGTAGACTACAGTTGGAAAAGCTTCACGATCATCTACGACAGTGACGAAGGTCTGATGCGTTTGAAAGACATCCTGCAGATCCATGGACCGGGCAATAGTCCGATTACGGTGCGGCAGATCGACGATGACCCGGACTACAGGCCGCTGTTGAAGGATATCCAGTCGTCTGGTGAGAGTCACATCATTCTGGAGGTACATCCGGACAAGATCCTGGAGATTCTTCGCCAAGCAAAGGAGGTCAAGATGTTGGAGGAGTACCAGAGCTATATTATCACTTCGCTGGATGCTCACACGTTGGATTTCGAAGAATTGAAGTACTCCCGATCGAACATAACCACACTGCGGCTGATGGATACGAAGAGCTTCGACATCAAGAATGCGGTCCACGATTGGGAACAGGGTGAGGCCAGGATGAAAAAAGTTTTCCGAGTTTCACCAGAACATGTTCAGACGGAATCAGCATTGTACAACGACGCCGTGAAGATCTACGCAACGGCTATCAGGGAACTGGACGCTACGGATGAGATCACCCCGTCCAGGTTGTCTTGCGGCAGCAAGAACCTCCGACAGTGGCCGTTTGGATTACGGATCGTAAACTATATGAAAGTTGTAGGTATCCAACCAATCGCATCGGAGACTTTGAAGATAACTTTGCCTTTTCCTGGTAGAAAACTGAACACGGAATAACAGGACCAATCATTTTCGACGACAACGGTCGGCGAACGCACTTCCATTTGGACATTATCGAACTGAATCAGCAGGAGGTATTCAAGAAGATAGCCATTTGGGACCCGACAAATGGAATCAACTACACCCGTAGTCAGGAAGACGTCCATTTGCAGATCGTTGAATCGCTGCAAAACAAAACCTTCATCGTCGCTTCCCGTATTGGTGCTCCGTTCCTGGTGTGGAAGTTCGTAGATTTTCTAACAGATTTACCCGCGATCATCCTATTATGCTTTATATTTTCGCAGGGAGAAGAAGGAAGGTGAATACTTGGAGGGCAACAATCGCTTCGAAGGCTTCTCGTTGGAGCTGATCGATGGCATTTCCAAGATCTTGGGTTTCCAATACCGCATGGAGCTTGTCCCGGACGGCAAGTATGGATCATACAACAAGCAAACGAAAAAGTGGGACGGCCTGGTGAAGTATCTGTTGGATCGGGTAAATTTTCCATCCTTTTTATATGACCATTCTCAACCGCTAAACAAATGAACTTTTTCAGAAAGCTGACCTGGCCGTATGTGACCTGACCATCACTTACGAGCGTCGAACGGCTGTGGACTTCACGATGCCTTTCATGACCCTCGGTGTCAGCATCCTGTACGCCAAACCCGTGCCACAACCCAAGGACCTATTCTCTTTCCTCTCGCCGCTCTCGCTGGACGTGTGGATCTACATGGCCACTGCCTACCTTGGTGTCTCCGTCCTGCTGTTCGTCCTTTCCCGCATGGCTCCAGCTGACTGGGAAAACCCCCACCCCTGCAAGCAGGAAGAAGTCGAAGAAGTGGAAAACATCTGGAACATGCTGAACGCTCTCTGGCTCACGATGGGCTCCATCATGGGTCAAGGTTGCGACATCTTGCCGAAAGCCGTCTCCACTCGCGTCGTTGCCGGAATGTGGTGGTTCTTTGCACTGATCATGCTTTCTTCCTACACGGCCAATCTGGCGGCGTTCTTGACGATGGAGCGTATGGATGCCACGATCGAGAGTGCCGAAGATTTAGCCAAGCAGAGCAAGATCAAGTATGGAGCAGTGCTCGGTGGCAGTACGCTGAGTTTCTTCCGTAGCTCGAACTTCTCGACCTACCAACGAATGTGGGCTGCAATGGAATCGACTCGACCGTCGGTGTTCACCAAGAGTAACGATGAAGGTCGGGACCGAGTGCTGAAAGGACGTGGACTGTACGCTTTCCTGATGGAGTCAACCTCGCTGGAGTACATCACCGAGCGGTACTGCGAGCTTACGCAGATCGGAGGACTACTGGATTCCAAAGGATACGGGATCGCCATGCCAGTTAGTGAGTAAGGTCCAGCAACTCCATCCGGACAACTTCCCTAACATTTCCAAACCATTCGCAGACTCACCTTACCGAACTGCCATCTCGGGAGCGGTGCTCAAAATGCAGGAGGAAGGTAAACTCCATCAGCTGAAGACAAGATGGTGGAAAGAGATGCACGGTGGAGGTCGGTGCGATGAACAAGCCACTACAGCTGCGGGAGACAGCGCTGCCGAATTGGGTATAGACAACGTCGGTGGTGTCTTCGTGGTATTGGCCTTCGGGTGTTTCTGTGCGTTCATCCTGGGCATATTGGAGTTTATGTGGAACGTTCGGAAGGTTGCGGTCGAAGAGAAGGTGAGCTAAATGATGTACGTAGAATACAAGATCAACGCTAAAAAAAAAACTATCATCCGTAGGTAACTCCGTGGGAAGCACTGCAGGCGGAACTGAAGTTTGCCCTTAATCTATCGATAACGACCAAACCGGTTCACAACACTCTGAGTGAGTCGTCCTCGGCTAAGAGTTCGATGCGTTCCAAGTCCGAGTCCAGGCATGGTTCGGAATCGGTCAGGCGGATGCACAACATCAAAACCGGAACCAGTTTGATTAATTTAGACAAGATTGGGTTTGTTTTCGGTAATAAATGAATGCGTTAAATTGATTAAGAAATGAAGAATAGCATTCAGTTCGAAAAGAACGCTATGGAATGAAGCTTGCAGCGATCATATCAAGTTGTTTTGCACCGACATTAGAACATTGATGCACTTTTAAGTACGTTGAAGATAGTTAGAATCAATAAACACAGTATAGAAGCATATTTAGATATTTAAGAATGTTTTCGGGATTCGATATGTATCATTTCCTGGCTAAATAGTAACAAAGTAAATAAAACTGTTTTCGTGCAAGCTTGCCACAATGGAGCTGTCAATCTTGGTTTACCAAGCATGCAAACCAGTATGGGGGTTCAAAATCTTTAATCCAATTTATATTCTAAAATAAGGCTTAAATTTCGATTGCAGGGAAGTTATGGGATTCAAAATCTTTAAATTCCATTATCTCTGTATATAAGGCCTAGATCACAACCTGGATTTCGAAACATTTGACTGCGTTTATCTACGTAAATAATGTCTAAATAGTGATTTACCTACTACCTCTTTTCCAAATCTTTAAACCCGTTTATCTCCGGAAATATGGCCTTAATTAACCGGGATTGCCTAAATCGTGATTTAGGTTTTCATTTATCTCCGTAAAAAACCCATATTAATCCACCGGGCAGGTGCCTAGAACCTTTGTTGTCTCGGTTTTGATATTATCTAGTTAAATATTATTTTTGTTACTGTTCGTCTCACAGGACAATCTCGTTTTTGATTTTATAATTGAAAAAACCTACAAGGGACAGCCCTATGGGGTTGTACGCAACGGTGACGTAGGACTACGTGGTCTTATATAATAAATCTTATTTGTTAACTGCAGCAGGAGCTTGTGTTTTGTGTAGCAAAACTCTCTATTTATACTTTTTAGTAGATATGGCCCACAGCGACTCACAAAGAGCTACTGATTCCGATCAATAGCGGTGCGGCTTCTTCCTCCTTCTGTGGATGCTCGTGGGATGCAGCTTGCTGCTTGCTGCTTGCAGGCAGCCTTTCGTTGTGTACTGGAGAACACCACCACTCACCACGCGGTGATTGAATAAACACCGTTTGGTGAGACCGGATAGAATTCAATGTGTTAGGGAAATCGCTTTTCGCAGGTAATCGGTGATAAATTTTTTTTTATTATCATAGCCACAACATGCAATTTTTAATAGTGACATTTTGGAAAATTATAGGGTCTTTAATATTTCTGATCCATAAAATTATTGGTGATAAAATTATTGAAATTTGTCCAGGGGCAGCTAAGTTGTTAACGTTCAAAATTTTTCATAATTTTGTTACAGGTTCATTTTCGGTTTTCAAAAAGTGTACCCCCATATAGAAATCACAGACGTAGTCCTACGTTAACAAAATTAGTCCATACACACTTAGATTTTTTTGCCGAGATGGCCAGCACCGAGCAGCTCGGTGTTTTGTTTTGCTGGATCTTAGTTAAAAACTTACCGAGATCCGCAAGTTTTTCACCTGAGATTCAGCAAATTAAAATGCCGAGTTGCTCGGTGGTGCCCGTCTCGGCAAACAAATCTTAGTGTGTAGATTTTGTTTTTATTTGTCTCGGTTCCAGTTGCTTTCGGGGTTCCTGGGCACTTTCCTGGGTTAAAAGTTGTTTATAATTCCTGCTCAACTTTAACTGAAATGGTTATGGAACTTTACATGAACGTTTGTGCGATAAATTTGTAACCTTATGTATTATTGTTTTTTTGGAAAGTGAACCTTACAAATAATGGGTTTGTTAAAAACCATTACCATTCCAGTAAGTCGTAAGATACTTCGTTTGTGGTAATACCAACCGGTGGAAACTAACGATTTTAAATTCGCTCACTACTTAAATGGTCTTAGCTTGGTCCCAAGCTAAGAGAAAGAGGAGACAATACGGGGCGAAAACGAACCACTTTTCTGTCAAACGCGAACCAGCTCGTGATTGGCCGATTTGAAGTGCGTAAGATAGAGTAAGAAGCCAATTGTCTCCTCTTCCTATTAGGTCTCAACTTACCTTACCTTACCAATCAGGCTAAGGCATTGTTGTCCTCTGCTGTCCGAAGAAGTCGTCTCCACTCTACTCGATCCATGGGCTCACTTCGCCAGCCTCGTAGTCTGCGAAGGATCCGCAGGTCGCCTTCTACTTGGTCGATCCACCTTGCCCGCTGCGCGCCTTTTCTTCTTGTTCCTGTTGGGCCGCTTTCTAGAACCATTTTCACTAGGTCGTCGTGCGGCATTCTTACGACGTGCCCAGCCCACCGTAGTCGCTCAGTTTTTGCAATGGATGGTTCTCCCAGCAGCTGATGCAATTTGTGGTTCATTCAACTCCTCCACGTTCCGTCATTCATCTGCACTCCACCGTAGATGGTACGCAACACCTTCCGGTCGAAAACACCAAGGGCGCGTTGGTCCTGCATGAGCATAGTCCAGGTCTCGTGGCCGTAGAGGACCACCGGTCTAATCAGCGTCTTGTAGACAGTCAACTTCGTGCAGCGGCGAATTTTATTCGACCGGAGCGTCCTCCGGAGTTTAAAGTAGGCACGATTCCCTGCCATAATGCGTCTTTGAATTTCTCTGCTGGTATCATTTTCGGCGGTCACCAGTGAGCCCAAATACACGAACTCATCGACCACATCAATTTCGTCACCGTCAATCTGAACTCGGGGTGGGACCTCTATTGTAACTCTAAGACCAGAAGGTCCCGAAGAAACGAGCTCAACTTTTTGGCTCAGCTCTGGTACTATCTTCGGTCCCAAGCTAATCGACACACCCCTCGAAACATAGGAAAATCCACGAACCCCTCATTTTATCTGTCAAACTTTCATATCGAATCAAAACAAACATTGCGTAGTACTAGAATTTCGACTAGAATGGGGTACGTTAATCGTTTGCTTGGGACCAATAGGCTACTAAAGTGGTGAGCCAATTTAAAATCGTTAGTTTCGTATTGATTGTTGGTTTATCTACGTAAATAATGTCTAAATAGTGATTTACCTACTACCAACAATCAATACGAAACTAACGATTTTAAATTGGCTCACTACTTGACTAGCCTATTGGTCCCAAGCAAACGATTAACGTACCCTATTCTAGTCGAAATTCTAGTACTACGCAATGTTTGTTTTGATTCGCTATGAAAGTTTGACAGATAAAATGAGGGGTTATTGGTTTTTCCTATGTTTCGAGGGGTGATTCGACAAGCTTGGGACCGAAGAGAGTACCAGAGCTGAGCCAAAAAGTTGAGCACGTTATTTCGGGACCTTCTAGTCTTAGAGTTACCTCTATGCTACTACCTCTTTTCCAAATCTTTAAACCCGTTTATCTCCGGAAATATAGCCTTAATTAACCGGGATTTGAGGGGTGTTAAGGCTAATGGATTCACCCCTCGAAACATAGGAAAAACCAATAACCCCTCATTTTATGTGTCAAACTTTCATAGCAAATCAAAACAAACATTGTGTCGTAGTAGAATTTAGACTAGAATTACCTCTATGATATTTCCAACAATCAATACGAAACTAACGATTTTAAATTGGCTCACTACTTGACTAGCCTATTAGTCCCAAGCAAACGATTAACGTATCCCATTCTAGTCGAAATTCTAGTACTACGCAATGTTTGTTTTGATGCGCTATGAAAGTTTGACAGATAAAGAGCCAGAGCTGAGCCAAAAAGTTGAGCACGTTATTTCGGGACCTTCTAGTCTTAGAGTTACCTCTACACAGCAAAAAAAGTTGTTGAATATTACATCGAAACTGCTGCAACCAGGTCAATCCATCGGTTGAGTAATATCACATTGTACGATGTACATCGATTTTGCGAACAAAATTACATCCATTGATGTAATATTGTATCTGCTTTTTGCTATTACATCATTATTTCATACATCAGCTTGAATTACGTTGATCGATATTACATTTTTTTTTTTGCTGTGTATGATATTACCATAGGTGTGATCAGAAGAGCTGGGATAGACACGAGTGGCACGATTTTCAGGAAGTCCATCCAGCTTCTTGGCTTCTCCGATGACATTGACATTATGGCACGGAACTTTGAGATGATGGCGGAAACGTACATCAAACTGAGGGCTGAAGCTAGGTGGATTGGACTTATTTATTTATTTATTTTATTTATTATTTTATTGAAGAGGTTTTAAATTTTAACAAATTCATTCGCCTCTAATGAATAGGAAATATAAAAGGTACTACCATAGAGGTAACTCTAAGACCACTGGGTCCCGAAGAAAATCATTATTATTTTTGGCTCACTCAGTACCAGAACAACGCTCCCAAGCAGTCCCAAGCTATTTCACTCACCCCTGCATGTTCTGCATGAATCCACACACCCCTGATGTTATCTGTCAAACTTTCATAGCGAATCAAAACAAACATAGTGTAGTAATAGAATTTCAACTAGAATAGGGTACGTTTATCGTTTGCTTGGGACCAATAGGCTACTAAAGTGGTGAGCCAATTTAAAATCGTTAGTTTCGTATTGATTGTTGGTACTACGTTCAGTTCGAGGTCGAATATTATAAATCACAAAGTGGTTATATTTTATCAACTAGTTGACTTTCTCTCAGGAATAACAACAATTTTTCTTCAGCGTTGGGATCATTGCCTAGGATTTCTCGTATGGATCCAGGTAAGTCGACGGTTTTCCGACAGTTTTCGTAGACTGGGCAGAAAACGAGCAGATGTTCCACAGTTAGGCGACACTGACATACTTCGCATTGGGAGGGGGGGGGGGGTTGCGGGCAATGACATTTATATAAGGTCTGGGCCAACAGGCAGCTTGCTGGTGTTAGAAGCAAAAATGTTGTAAACATTGCTGAACATCTGCGAACAGATAGATATACGTCACTGCCAACATACTGAGAACAGATAGATATACGTCACTGCCAACAGCTGTTTCGTGTAAAAAGATAAACATTGCAATATAATACGAACACCACTAACCATTTGCACATTTCACTAACACCAATAAGCCCTTTGGCCCAGACCTTATATAAACGTCATTGGGTTGCGGGTACTTCCTATGTAATGAGTGTGCGTGAGTTTGGTATGTCCGACTCTCAATCGGGGTAAGATCCTTTGATCTTTCCGCTTTTCCCTGTCGTTCCATTTCTCTATGTTTCCTTTCACTTTTCTCAAAAATAGTTCGGTTTCGTTTGACCACGTAATGTTCCAGGCATATTTTATAGATGACACTATGTGTTTTCGAATATCGCCGCCGGGAACTTTAGTCCTTTGTCGCTGACTGGTTCTACCGTAAGCTGCAAGTCTATCGGCTTCTTCGTTGCCGGTGATTCCCTTGTGTCCAGGAATCCAGCAGAATGTTACGTTGGGGTTGTTATGCATATCTATAGACTGTATCCAAGGGTGCCGCGATTTTCCACTTTCAATAGATTTCAGAGCACTAGCGGAATCGGTGAAAATCACTGCGGCGGTATTCAACCGGGATATTGATTCTAGGGCTATCTTCAATGCGGCCGTTTCTGCAGAGAAAACAGAACATCGGTTGGGTAGTCGGAGTGATATACTTATATCTGGACCATGTAGGCCAAAACCCACATATTTTAATGTGGGATCCATAGTTTCTCGCAACAAGTGAATTAAATTCTGCTTGTATTTTCGATAGGGGATCAGCCGTTGAAAGTATGTGCTTAAGTCGCCAATCAATTCGGGGGATGGGGTCATTCCATCTGCGATCACTTACTCGCATCAATGGTAAGGCTGTTGCGAGTTGATTTCCAGTAAGAGTGTGGTACAGATTTTTAGCTACCGTAATTAAGAGGTTTTTAGAAGGTTTGGAATTTCGCTCATTGTAGAATATTGAGCGTTTACTAATAACGAGTGCAACCAGATAATCGAAAGGCAGGACTCCTGCCTCAGCGCACGCTGATTTTGATGGTGATGATGGAAGAAGACCAGAGGCTTCACGAACCATTTTGTTGTAAAATGGTGCAAGCGACTTAATCAATTGGGTGGAATTTCGGCATGTGATTTCTACACCATAGAAGATTTTTGCCAAAATTAAGCTGCTTCCCACGTTCATGATTGTGTTTCGATTACTGGTGGACTGGCATCTACCAATAGTTTTCAGTAAGCAAATTCTCTTTTTTAAATCAGCTCTTAGCTGTTCAAAGTGGTGATTAAGCGAAAGATGTCGATCGAGATACACGCCAAGTATTTTAACGACTTTTCGGTACGGGATGCGCACGTTGTTCACCGTGACTTCACGTGACCAAGGGATATGTCTATGGTTACATATATGGGAGATTGAGCATTTCTCTGCTGCCATTTCGAATCCATCCAGCTTCTTGGCTTCTCCGATGACATTGACATTATGGCACGGAACTTTGAGATGATGGCGGAAACGTACATCAAACTGAGGGCTGAAGCTAGGTGGATTGGACTTGCCATCAACGCTTCAAATACAAAATACATGAAAGAAAGAGGTTCTATGGAAGACAACGTAAGCCTCCCACCCCGAGTTCAGATTGACGGTGACGAAATCGAGGTGGTCGATGAGTTCGTGTATTTGGGCTCACTGGTGACCGCCGAAAATGATACCAGCAGAGAAATTTAAAGACGCATTATGGCAGGTTTTTTTTTTTTTTTTTTTTTTCTTTATTTTTGTGATTTTTAGCCGTAGGCTAGTTCATCACATCTATTATGGCAGGGAATCGTGCCTACTTTGGACTCCGAAGGACGCTCCGGTCGAATAAAATTCGGCGCCGCACGAAGTTGACTGTCTACAAGACGCTGATTAAACCGGTGGTCCTCTACGGCTACGAGACCTGGACCATAGAGGTAACTCTAAGAATAGTAGCATAGAGGTAACTCTAAGACTAGAAGGTCCCGAAGTAACGTGCTCAACTTTTTGGCTCAGCTCTGGTACACTCTTCGATTCACCCCTCGAAACATAGAAAAATCCAATAACCCCTCATTTTATCTGTGAAACTTTCATAGCGAATCAAAACAAACATTGCGTAGTACTAGAATTTCGACTAGCATGGGGTACGTTAACCGTTTGCTTGGGACCAATAGGCTAGTCAAGTAGTGAGCCAATTTAAAATCGTTAGTTTCGTATTGATTGTTGGTACAACCACAAACGAAGTGACAGACTACTTTCTCCGAAGAAATTAATTAAAATAATGTGGTTCTCTGTAATAGAATTTTAGTCCACCTTCCGCCCCTCACCGCCAGGTTCGCTAGTATTTTTGCTTTGAATTAATTCAAGTTGGTTTTGTGTGCAATGATCTGGCAACCCTCGTTCTCGCTCGCGTTGACGTGGTGCTGTTTTCTCACTCATCGAAGGAAATTTTGATTAGAGTGAGAAAGTAAGGAACAATCAGCGCGGGAACCGTGTGCGTTACTGTAGGTGCGGCAGAAGTAATGTTGACAACTCTTTCGTTCTCACGGTTTTCTTACGTATGATCCAACGTTACGTCACACTAGATTATGCATAAGAACGTCGTGATAATGAAAGTGCTAACTTGTTTCCTTCTGCCTCACCACAGCACTTGCGATTCTCCGTCGGTTTCAGATGCATTCTTTGTGTCATAGAGATTGCTGACGTTTATCTTACGCACACTACGTCACGTATACGTATACGCAAAATGTTTTCATCGGGATCATACTTTAGCAATCTCCACCAGTCCAAACACTAGAAGTTTTGGAAGGTTCTCCCTCAGTATCTGAAAGCAGCGTGATACCAGCTGACATTCGCTTAATGTGGGTAGTGAAATCCGGAACATTTTCTCACTTTTGAGCATCAACGTCAACCCGGTTTCGAATCGCATTCCCACTTGAGGTGGCACCGTTGGCAGTAATCCACTGCGCCGTGGGAAAGACCTGACTAGTGCTGGAAAATTCACCGTCTAAGGAACGTCACCATTAAAATTAAATCAACCTAATTTTCATCGCTGTAACGTACTCCGGATCAGACTCGCTGGTGGACCGTTTTCGTGGGACGGTTTCGACCCGAAAAGCTACAATTTGAACAGTTTTTCAAAAGATTTCTGGCAGGCGTCTTGGGACGCACGATCTCCTGTCCCACCGAGGCATCCGTTAGCGTGTCCGTGTCGGAATAGATGAACTCTTTGATCGACTGCAATTCTACCATCGATTTTCGGCACTGCTTTTTTGGTTAAATTCACACGATAGTTGAAATCGAACACGGTCGACGATCCGGCGGAGGATGCTTCGTCTTCATTGTCCGAAGAAGTCAACGATTTGATACGACCGGTTTGGCTCGAAGCAATTTTTCGACGGAAGTTCCTCGTGGCAGTGGAATCTTCTTGATCAGTTCCTCCAGACTGATTTCTTCGCCATTCGAAGAAACGAACGAGGAAGAACTAAACGAAGACGTGGACAGCCGTCGCTTCGACGTTGGTTTCTTTCGTTTAGAAACCAGATCGGAATCACTGTCGTCACTGTCTTTTGTGGTTCGTCTTTTCTGAGATTTGCGTTTAGTCGTCGATGCAACTGACTCTTCAGAATCTGAATCATCCGATTTAATATGACGTCTGCCACGAGATCAGCCCCTAGAACTCCCCTCTGTGCTACTGGCTTCCGCACGTCAAGCTGCTTCCGCTCTTCGGGAAGCCTAGGCTAGCTTCAAACAATCGGAAGACAAAAGGTGCAAACATAGTTCTTCGAGGGAACCTCCATGCACTGATCGTAGCGACAAGTCGAACCGCACGTTGCACACAGGATCATATCCCAACGGTTGCAATCGTAATCTCGCCCATACCGACAGCGACACGCTTCAGCGTCACACTCCGAAGGACGTTCCAACTGATCGTTGAATGCATTAGGTTCAGGCTCCCACGAGGCATCCCTGGAACAAATAAAATAAAATATTCAGTATTCAAATACCCTCCTCTGCTTCACTTACTTTTCCGGAATATAAATGCCACGCTGCTGCATCTGCTGACTAAAGTCGTCCTTGTTGTTGCACAAAGGGCACTTGAAAAAGTACCCCGCCGATTGGGCAAACTGTGCCATGCAGCTCCGATGGAACCAGACATTCTGACAGCACGAATCGATTCCAGCTTCCTGTACGGTCCCATCTCATCGTAGCAAATCCCACAGGCTTCGGTCCCGGATTATTTCACCTTACCCACCAGCGCTACGTGCTTATCGCACCACGACTGGAACGTATCCACGTAATGCGACAGGCACTCATTCTGCATCCCACAAAGCGTCTGAAATGAACGGAAGCACTTCTTCGTGCAACACAAAACGTTCGCATACCGTTCCTTGGGGCCCATGCATTAATTATGTCACGCTAAATCGAAGAGAAATTTACCTCCCACCCCTATCGTGACGTTTTTCCTATACCTAATGCATTGCTTGTCACAAAATCTTAGACCCCCCCTAGAGCGTGACATAATATATGCATCAACCCTTGCAGATGTAACACTTTTGTCCTCGCATACGAGTTTCCTCATTTCTGATGTCCTCCTCCATGAATCCGAAGATTCCCTCCTCGTCTTCAGGTAACAAGGTACACGTAGCAGGTATAATGACTAGTTTTGCCACGTATAGTAGACCAGTCCAGAATAGTGCATCGTACCGCAATCATGCTCAAACGCACTGGCGGATATGAGGCACCGATCCTCGAGCCATCAAACAACAAAATCCAACAACAACAACAACATGCTCAAACGCTTGACATACAGCATCTCTAGCCGTAATAAATTTAAAAAAAATCTGTTTCATCCGATCCTCCTTCATTCTCACCTCCAGCACGTCGATCGCCTTTTTGATTCGATGGATGTCGGCATGATTTTGGAGTAAATTTTCCTCCTTTAGATCGCCCTCGTCGAGAGCTTCCGGTTCCGCTACGGAGTAACGAATGCATACCGAGGATGGCCGCAAAAAATTATAATAAAATAACGAAATTACAATGAATTTTACGGTTGAATTTTGGGCACATTAAAAATTTATTATTAATATTGGAAAGGAGAAATAAAAAATTTCGTTTTTAACGATACAATTATCAATGTTTTGGTTGGTGGTAGCCTTATACATTTTATGAATAATCAGCAATGGAAATTTGCCAAAAGGTATAAGGGGATTTTTATCAGTGCTGGCATCGGTAGCATTGGTGCTCAGTACGGAAAACCAGATCGACGAAAAACAAATCAAAGGAAAAAAAGAAATGAGATTAACAGAACTTTATCTGTACAAGTTCAGAAAAAGTTTCATATTTTTGAATTTCCTGCAGAGTTTTAAACTTTTTTCGAACAGTCCGCAATTCAAAAACAAGAGACAAAAGCGTGACATCAAATCCTATGTCCCGATCGATTCGTACAGAAGTTTCAATGCGCCGCCTGTTCGGAAAGGATTCCCCGTGACATGAGCGAGCGTCACTACGCGAAGCATGCCGGCCATACCTATCGGGTTGATATCGATCTGTACGACGAAACTACTGCCACGGCGATTGTAATCCGCTCCATGAAAGTGCAGCGGCAAGTGACGATCTACTGCGACAAATGCAACGTGCCTAAGAAATCGGCTTTCAGATTAGTATTCCACCGGTTGGTTTGGCAAACACGACCAGTACTCGCACTGTCTGGTTCTGCAGAATAATAAGAAGAAGCTGGAGCAGACAAAACTGATATCCGGCAGCTTGGGTGGATCCTTCCAGTTCCGCTACGGAGGAGTGAATGTATACCAGCATACCGAGTATGGCCGGGTTCTGTTTGGCGTCTAACAACGATGTCTATGTCTTCTCGGTCGCGAATGACTGTGACTTAGGCTTCTAGCACGGACTGAAGAAATCTGTAGCAACAATTGCAACAAGCGCGAGTCATTGACAGCTCAACATCGTTTACTTGTAAGCAAATGTTAACCCGATGTGTTCATCCCTAATCATTTTGGCCTATGGTCTTTCATTATACAAAAGAAGCGATATAATGACATGCTGTTTGACAACAGGCTCTCCCTTTCAATTTTCGTTAGAGAAAAAGAGATAACAGGCGGTACCCCCTAGTTTAATCTAGTACATATGAGTAGATAGTGTTGCCGTGAGGTACACTCGAAAATTGTAAATGTAAGTGCGTCAAATCAAATTTCGAGCCGCTCCGTCTGTCACTTCGTTTGTGGTACAACCATAGAGGTAACTCCATAGAGGTAACTCTAAGACAAGTAGGTCCCGAAGAAACGTGCTCAACTTTTTGGCTCACCTCTGGTACTATCTTCGGTCCCAAGCTTGTCGAATCACCCCTCGAAACATAGGTAAAACCAATAACCCCTCATTTTATCTGTCAAACTTTCATAGCGAATCAAAACAAACATTGCGTAGTACTAGAATTTCGACTAAAATAGGGTACGTTAATCGTTTGCTTGGGACCAATAGGCTACTAAAGTGGTGAGCCAATTTAAAATCGATAGTTTCGTATTGATTGTTGGTAACTCTAAGACCACTGGGTCCCGAAGAAAATCATTATTATTTTTGGCTCACTCAGTACCAGAACAACGGTCCCAAGCAGTCCCAAGCTATTTCACTCACCCCTGCATGTTCTGCATGAATCCACACACCCCTGATGTTATCTGTCAAACTTTCATAGCGAATCAAAACAAACATAGTGGAGTAATAGAATTTCAACTAGAATAGGGTACGTTAATCGTTTGCTTGGGACCAATAGGCTACTAAAGTGGTGAGCCAATTTAAAATCGTTAGTTTCGTATTGATTGTTGGTACAACCATAGAGGTAACCCTAAGACTAGTAGGTCCCGAAGAAATGTGCTCAACTTGTTGGCTCAGCTCTGGTACTATCTTCGGTCCCAAGCTAATCGATTCACCCCTCGAAACATGAGAAAATGCACGAACCCCTCATTTTATCTGTCAAACTTTCATAAATAATCAAAACAAACATAGTGTAGTACCAGAATTTCAACCAGAATGGGATACGTTAATCGATTTGCTTGGGACCAATAGGCTAGTCAAGTAGTGAGCCAATTTCAAATCGATAGTTTCGTATTGATTGTTGGTACAACTGTGTATGCCAAGCATGGCCCCACGAACTCTCTTGTAAATGTTGACAGGCGGCGGCATAGAATTTAGGAGAGTACGTTGTAGGCGGCGCTCAGCAGCGTGAGCAACCGGTGGAAACTAACGATTTTAAATTGGCTCACTACTTGACTAGCCTATTGGTCCCAAGCAAATCGATTACGTACCTCATTCTAGTTAAAATTCTAGTACTACACTATGTTTGTTTTTTTTTTTTTTTTTTAAGTGTATGTGTAGACTAGACTAGACTAGACTAGACTAGACTAGACTAGACTAGTACTACACTATGTTTGTTTTGATTCGCTATGAAAGATTGACAGATAAAATGAGGGGTTCGTGGATTTTCCTATGTTTCGAGGAGTGCATCGATTAGCTTGGGACCGAAGATAGTACCAGCAACAAGTACCCTATTCTAGTTGAAATTCTATTACTACACTATGTTTGTTTTGATTCGCTATGAAAGTTTGACAGATAACATCAGGGGTGTGTGGATTCATGCAGAACATGCAGGGGTGAGTGAAATAGCTTGGGACTGCTTGGGACCGTTGTTCTGGTACTGAGTGAGCCAAAAATAATAATGATTTTCTTCGGGACCCAGAGGTCTTAGAGTTACCTCTATGTTAGTAGCCTATTGGTCCCAAGCAAACGATTAACGTACCCTATTCTAGTTGAAATTCTATTACTACACTATGTTTGTTTTGATTCACTATGAAAGTTTGACAGATAACATCAGGGGTGTGTGGATTCATGCAGAACATGCAGGGATGAGTGAAATAGCTTGGGACTGCTTGGGACCGTTGTTCTGGTACTGAGTGAACCAAAAATAATAATGATTTTCTTCGGGACCCAGTGGTCTTAGAGTTACCTCTATCGTACCAGAGCTGAGTCAAAAAGTTGAGCACGTTATTTCGGGACCTTCTAGTCTTAGAGTTACCTCTATGGTAATATCATAAAGGGTGATACGATCAAAATTTGGTCAAGGGAAAACGCGTGTAAATCGGTGAAATCGTTTATTTAAAAAATCAAATTAAATTTCTTTTTCAAGTTCAATTAGTATAAAATTCAGGAAAAATATTCAGTTAGGCTTCCGCTTTTCCAAATCCGAATTGCCGGGCCTTACGCTTGACCCCTGCCATCAGATTTTGTACAGCCACCTTGTCCACCTTCTTCGCCGCAGAAATCCAGTTTGCCTTGAACTGCTGCTCGCCCTTAGCAGTTTTTTTGGTCTTCTTTATGTTCCGCTTGACAATAGCCCAGTATTTCTCAATTGGGCGGAGCTCTGGCGTGTTGGGAGGGTTCTTGTCCTTGGGAACCACCTGCACGTTGTTGGCGGCGTACCACTCCATGGCCTTTTTACCGTAATGGCAAGATGCCAAATCCGGCCAAAACAGTACGGAACAACCGTGTTTCTTCAGGAAAGGCAGCAGACGTTTATTCAAACACTCTTTCACGTAAATTTCTTGGTTGACAGTCCCGGAAGCTATGAAAATGCTGCTTTTCAAGCCACAGGTACAGATGGCTTGCCAAACCAGATATTTCTTTGCGAACTTTGACAGTTTCATGTGCTTGAAAACATCTGCTACGTTTCCCCTTCCTTTTGCCGTATAAAACTCCTGTCCCGGAAGCTGCTTGTAGTCGGCTTTGACGTAGGTTTCGTCGTCCATTACCACGCAGTCAAACTTCGTCAGCATCGTCGTGTACAGCCTCCGGGATTGCGCTTTGGCCGTCGTATTTTGTTTATCATCGCGATTTGGAGTCACTACCTTCTTGTAAGTCGATAGTCCGGCTCGTTTTTTGGCTCGATGCACGGTTGTAGACGATACACCCAGCTTATTTGCGGCATCTCGGAGAGAGAGGTTAGGGTTTCGCTTGAAACTACCGGCAACTCTCTTTGTCGTCTCAGCGGCTTCCGGTTTTCGATTTCCCCCCGATCCAGACTTCCTGGCTGTCGACAAACGTTCCCCAAACACTTTAATTACATTTGTAACGGTTGATTTGGCAACTTTTAGCGATTTTGCCTACTTTGCGTGCGAGTAGCTCGGATTTTCGCTATGCGCGAGCAAAATTTTGATACGCTGCTCTTCTTGCTTGGACGGCATTTTGACAACTGAAGAGTGAATTCCAAAATCAAAATAGGAGCAACATTCTACACACACACACCTTCAAAATGAGGGGTGTTCAGGTTTTTTAAATGCAAAATTGAAAGAAATACGTCAAGTTGATATTGCCCAAATTTTGACCGTATCACCCTTTAGAGGTAACTCTAAGACTAGAAGGTCCCGAAATAACGTGCTCAACTTTTTGGCTCAGCTCTGGCTCTTTATCTGTCAAACTTTCATAGCGAATCAAAACAAACATTGCGTAGTACTAGAATTTCGACTAGAATGGGGTACATTAATCGTTTGCTTGGGACCAAGTAGTCAAGTAGTGCGCCAATTTAAAATCGTTATTTTCGTATTGATTGTTGGTAATATCATAGAGGTAACTCTAAGACCAGAAGGTCCCGAAGAAACGAGCTCAACTTTTTTTTTTCGAGGATTGCGTTGAATAGGTGTAAAACTATCATTTTGTCCGTTGTATGTTGAAATATTGTGCTTTTAGTGAGTCAACGTATGATTACATCACGAAATATCGAGTTGATGCATATTAACAATTATTTTCGTTAGTAAATAGTGCTTAACTTTGATACAGCTAGCTAGGAGTCCCACTCTGAGACCTTAGTCATAGTGGTCGAAAAAAAGTTTATTATGATTGTGTGTAGCTCCTCTTTTGCCTTTTCAATCAACAAGGATCAACTTTACCATGTTTTTTTTTTTTTGTTAAAAAGTAATTGGAGTAGTTATTTGTGTTGGCATTTTTGAGGAAATTTTCATTTGACGGCAATTGAGAAACATAGGGAAATCTTGGATATTGCAGGTATCGATAAACACTCGATTTCATTTATCGTTCTGCTTACAAAATTCTTGCGAATCGAACGATGCAAAGTCAGCTCAAAACACTGAATATTTTTCAAATGGTACTTCTGACTCTTGTTCAAAATTTTGCTGCTTCTCTCTAGACTTCAAAATGTAAACACTTAATTCCAAATTTACGCGGTCATGTTTTTCCTCCTACGAAACCTAATGAAATCAAAGTTTGATGCAATTGGTTCCAAAAAAATAAAAAGTGTTCAAAGAAGAAAATGTTACATACATGTTTCTCCTAAGATTACCACAGTTTTGGTGTGTGAATCAGGGTGATGAATTTGTTAAAGTTAGCTATATAATTAAAATAAAGCCCATAAATGGATAAGGAAATATAAGACATGCGTTCAGGTGTGCTAGGAACACATAGAATTAAAAACCACGGTAGAATCATTCAAAAGAATTGACAAGCCCCTTGATCCCCTTTCTCATTTTACAGCTAGTATAATCAATTTGACAGATCGATGTCCGTCTATACCACTTGAAATCACTGAAATGGGGTCGATTTTTCATGATCGAGTTCCACATATGTTATGTGCGTTGGGTGTTGGACAGTACTGAAATGTTTGAGTTTCTTTCATGCTCTCCCTAATAAAAAATAACCATAAACGAACGATAACCCAAATCATTGAACTATTCCAAAAATGGTTTGGATGATACCCAGAACACGTCGTTAAGCAAATTAACCATACAATTTTTATTAGGGCTGCCAACGCCAGGCGTGCAAAAGCAGTAACGAAGTCCTGGGAAGTGTAAAAGTTTTGCGTGTGTATGGATATGTGAACGAGAGAAATAGGTACATACCACACCGAAACAACCCAGTCGACTGGCACCATGTCCTCATCGGTTAAAGAAACGTATACCACAGACAAACAGACATAACACTCGCAAGTTGTTCATCGAACAAGTATTTAACGGTCAATTTAAAAGTATCGTAGTTGGTATTACCGCCACCTGTGGCGCGCATAGTCATTTCCCTTGCGTTTGACGTTTACACACTACCGCCATCTGTTCAGTGTACTACCCACCACAGTGCACTCAATAGATGGCGGTAATGTTTTAGCGACGATGTTTTACAGTGAGAAATATTCAATGGGTTATGTCTGTTTGTCTGTGCGTATACGTTCCTCATCAACTCCAAATAGATGACAGTCCCCCTACTCCCAACAACGGTTCCGATGCCATCAGCTTCAGCGAGGGATCGAACTTCATGTTGTCATTTGGGTTCAAATCAGAGGGATTCAATTTATGGACCCCTTTGCACCCTCGCTGAATCATTTCGTTCACTATAGTTATAACATAGAGGTAACTCTAAGACCACTAGGTCCCGAAGAAAATCAGTATTATTTTTGGCTCACTCAGTACCAGAACAACGGTCCCAAGCAGTCCCAAGTTATTTCACTCACCCCTGCATGTTCTGCATGAATCCACACACCCCTGATGTTATCTGTCAAACTTTCATAGCGAATCAAAACAAACATAGTGTAGTAATAGAATTTCAACTAGAATAGGGTACGTTAATCGTTTGCTTGGGACCAATAGGCTACTAAAGTGGTGAGCCAATTTAAAATCGTTAGTTTCGTATTGATTGTTGGTTATAACAATATTTTCAAATTCATTTTCATTGCGCCGAAATATGTCATCCACCAGAAATATTTCGTCTCCTACGTCGGATTAATGCCGTCGCACTGCACCTGGTCAGCATTGAACGCACCCATTCCATCGCCCTGACAGCCGTGACAGCGACAACAGCCCTGCGCAACCGGAAACTCGCGGTGAAACGTCAAAGCCGCTGTCAACCCGCGACAGCTTCACTCTTTCCGGCATTAATTCGCTACTAGTGAGCACACATTTCTGTGAGCGCTAGTTAGTTTAACACCGTGTAAGTTGAGAAATAATCGTTTGATGGCGATGAAATTGTTTCTAAAGTGTAGCTAACGTTGCGGCGAGTGTGGAAATGTATAATTGAGTGCGATTTTGTGGAAATTTAGAGTGAATTTTGGAGTTTGATGTTGGGGCGAATTCCGTGTCAACATTTTGGTGGTGACGTTTTTGCTCCAACATGGAGATGGGATGAATTTGAATTGTGCCGTGTGAACCCAATGAAAATTGAATCTAAAGAGTGAAAACTAATTTGTGTTTTTTTTTCTCTACGATTTACAGCAAAATGGGAAGACGTCCCGCAAGATGGTGAGTATTGTGATTTGTGTTGATCATGCTTCAGGAAGCGAGAATCGTTCGTCCTTGACGTAAAAAATGAATGCCTTTCCAACCCGTTTCTAAAAGCAAGTCATTGAAATTGATTCATTGACTGGCCGCTGGCGAAAGGCAGAGCAAATAGACAAACAATAGGGTGAGAAAGATTCCCACTTTTCGATGGAATCGCTTCTCAATGTTGTTTGTTACAAATCGACGATTTGCTTGCTTGAACGCTCGAGAAGGAACGCAAAATTCTAACCTCGATTTTTTTTTTCGTTTTCAGTTATCGCTACTGTAAGAACAAGCCCTACCCCAAGTCACGGTTCTGCCGTGGTGTCCCAGACCCGAAGATCCGTATCTTCGATCTTGGTCGCAAGAAGGCCTACGTCGAAGACTTCCCGCTGTGCGTCCATTTGGTGTCCGATGAGTACGAACAGCTGAGCTCGGAAGCCCTGGAAGCAGGACGTATTTGCTGCAACAAGTACTTGGTCAAGTTCTGCGGCAAGGATCAGTTCCATATCCGCATGCGTCTGCATCCGTTCCACGTCATCCGCATCAACAAGATGTTGTCGTGCGCCGGAGCTGATAGGTCAGTAATTGGATTCCTTTGTTTATGTACTATAAATCCGCAACACCCCGATTTCCGTGATGATACCGCTTTCTCAGAGCATTGGGTTATGATCAATTACATGATTACCCTTTACACGTTGACACATTCTGACGCCTTTTAGCCGAAGTGTCTAGAAGAACGACTGAAGTTTCCGCAGAATTTTAATCGCGATGTAATTTCTTGCAGACTCCAAACTGGAATGCGTGGTGCCTTCGGTAAGCCCCAGGGAACCGTTGCCCGTGTCCGTATCGGTCAGCCAATCATGTCGGTGCGCTCTAGCGACCGCTACAAGGCGCAGGTCATCGAGGCCCTCCGTCGTGCGAAGTTCAAGTTCCCCGGTCGTCAGAAGGTGAGTTGTCGTTCGTGACCTGATCTTGGCAATACATCTCCATGATGAGTAAGCTTTTCAGAGCACAGGGCTCTGATTTTTCCATGATTAAATACCCCCTAATCACGTTGACAAAATTGACTGATCCGTCAAGAAAAACGTGATCTTTTCCTAATTCAAAAGCTGGAGCTCTAATGCACTTGCTTGTGTCTTTTCGCAGATCTTCGTCTCCAAGAAGTGGGGCTTCACCAAGTACGACCGCGACGAGTACCTGAAGCACCAGGAGGAAGGCCGTCTGGTTACGGATGGTTGCGGTGTCCAGTTCAAGAACGATCACGGACCACTGGCCAAGTGGGAACAGCACCAGCGTAACCGTCTGAAGGCCTAAGACACTCTTTCCAGCCGTAAGCCCGAAAGAGAAGGAAGAACCGAAACGTTTGCGGTAACCCGGAAGACCAGCTAAGGGTTGTTCTGTGTATTTTTTTTTGTACGCTAAGGACTGAGAATGTGCGTGAAGAAGGAAAATGTTCGAAATGGAGAAAATAAGTCCACAAAATAAATGGAGGATCCGTATTTTGCTGGCAAAATAGTTGTGTGCTCTACGGCGTGGAAGGTTTCTGTTTTGGATGACAAGTCCTGAAGTTGACGGGAATCGAATTGGGAGGGAAGGAGGTAGTAGGCATCTATCTTTTCGTTCTGCTGCAGCTACTAGTTATGGGGTTTAATCGACTCGGTGGGCGTGGTAAAATAGTTCGCAATCGAGATGAGTCTGTTGTAGTGTTGAACCTATCAGAGAGTGGGCCGGGGTCAATGGTTTCAAGTCGTTGGGATCGATCGTCTCGCATTGGTTTCAGCAAACGAGAGTTGAGGAAGGTTTCGACTTTCATTAGATAGTAGTAAGAAAAATGTTCGCTTTGCTTTTCAACTTCTATTGAATTTTCACACTGCCGTACTCTAATGGAACTATCTACCTACCCTCTACTAAGATCATTCTCAAGCTAATAAATTATCACACTAAAGCATCAGTTCGTTAGTAATTTGGTCACGATTGGTACGGGCCCTTAGCAGCCTACAATCCTAATAGTTTTTAACGAGCACCGACGCAGATCGTACCGTTATCGGAATAGATGTTTGGACTACGCTGGCCCTCAACTTAGTCTTCTTTAAGCACTTCCACGGTTCACAATGGATTCCACCTCTGCTAGAGCAGTTACCAAGGTCTCCTCATTCGTATTCTTTGGCAACTCCCTGTATGCCAGTCCAGTCTTGACTGAGCGCACCAGCCTTTCCCATATGGGACGCGTGTCTACGTTCGAGAACGTCCCCGCTAGATCTTGATTGATGGCACTGATGTGCTACCTTAGCTGAAACCTAGCACCTTGGAAATTGGTTCCTTGATCTGAGTAGATTTCCTGTGGCGGGCAACGGCGCTACGTATTGCCATCTTGCAGGATTCGGAAGACTTCTAAGTGGACTGCTCGGGTTCCTAGGCAGGTGAAGAGCGCTACCCACCTTTTGACACCACCACGTCCAAAGCGAACAGTGATCGGACCGTAAAGGTGAAGGCCCTGACATACGGCGTAAGGCGAGCCGAAGGCAGTGGAGCCATCGGTGGGACTTGTGGTTTCGATTTGAAGACTCTACACCAGTTACAGCAACTTGCCACCTTCTTGACGGCTGTTCGCAGTTCTGAGACGTGGAACTTCTGCCGCATTTCGTTCACCACCGTTTCGTTGTTTGCGTGTCCATACTTCTTGTGATACCAGTTAATCACTAGCTGCGTGACGTAGTGATCTTTCGACAAGATCTCGGGAAACTTGGCTTTGCGATGCGTGATCCCATTCGCATGACTCCGGTTGGTTCTAGAAACGGAGATAGTTTGAATATCCGACAGCTCTTCTGGATTCGCTTACGTTCCGCTAGCTACACTTGGTGATTTTGCCGCAGAATGTGGCATTCGTCCGGGTATTCACTCACTTGGATCAGCTTAAACACGGTCGACTCCGCTAGTTTACACTCCTCACTGCTCAATGTTACTTCTCCGCCCTTCTTTGATTCGTCCCTGCCCTTCTGGCTGCAGCCAAACCGTAGAACGAATGCTACTGTGCGGGTTAACCTTTCCCACTTCGAAAACCGTTCGAACTCGATGACTTCTTCCAATAGTGATTTTTCTTTATCGCCTCCGGAATCGCAGCATACTCATCCGCATTCAGGTTCTTCACAAATTGCGTTGAACTAGGAGAACACGTTGATCCGAAAATAGCGACGTCCATGACGTATACTTCGGATCGGATGGATTGTCCCGCCACAAGAAACCACTGAGCTGTATTATTATGAGCACTTGATGGAACATTTCCATTATGTCTCCGCTGATGGCGGTCTCCTTCTGTCGATAACGACATAAAACTGCTTGCAACGATGTCAGCAGGTCAGGTCCTTTTAAAATAATCGAGTTCAAGGAAACGCCTTCCACCGTTGCAGCGGCATCTCAGACGACCCTAACTTTATCGGGCTTTTCGCTTCGGATCCATCTCATCCAGTTCACGTGCCTGACGTTGTCGTACAAGGTTGGTGATTTATGAAGACGACGTTCTAAACACTTCAGTCTCTGCTCGGACAAGGACCTGCTGTTGGGAAACTCAACGTTGTCGAACTTCCGCAGAAGTCCGGTTTCGGTCCTGGTTGTGGTTGCTTGTAGAATATCTTTAGCTCGCTTGTCGTCCGCTGATTCCTTCTCCTGTGTCGCCGAAACCCCAACGCTCATCTCCATAGAGAAGAAACTCTTCACTAACTTGTGCAATTCGTTGTCTTGGGACTTGGTACGAATATGAAGAACTCGCTGCGATAAACTTCTGACGTCATTTCCAGAGTGACCATAAAGAACCAGCCAAGAATAGTTTTGGCGGCTACTGGCTCGTGTTCACGGCCCTCTCGCAACTTTAGCGTTGTCTTCAACCTTGTGTTGTCCAAACCTATCAGGATACCTGGAACCTCGCCTGGAACAGCGTCGTTGTAGCTTCGAACAGGTAAACCTCTCATGTACGGATATTTGCTCCTCAGCTCTTCAAAATGTATAGACTGTCGCGGTATTTCTAGTCCATCGATGGTTTGCACTTTGTGTAGGGTGAACGCCTGTGGTAACTCCAGAAATATTCAGCTGAATTTGCTGGGATTCTTCTTCCACACGCTTGACCCCGTTAGTCCCCTGCATACACAGAGGAGAAGTCGGACCTTGTACACCCAACTGCTCTGCCAAAGACCGCTCCATTAAAGTGGAATCGGAACCACCATCCAGGAAAGCGAAAGTTTGAACCAATCGACCATTAGCGTAAAGAACTACAGGGACAATACGGAAGAGAATTTGGTGATGTTGCTGATGAACGGAGATTACGCCAGAAACCTGAGTCGAACCCTCTGCTTTGCCTTCTCGTGGATCGCCCGGATGGAGCAATCGGTGATGGCATTGTTGGCAACCGTTGACCCCGCAGTTTGATGCTTTGCACGGCCATTTACCATGCGGATACAAGCAGCGTCTACACAGATGAACTTATTGAGCCACCTTCCATTTGTCTTCCAACGTCTTCGACTTGAAGCTACTGCAGTCTTTTGGGTTATGGCCGGCTATTTGACAAACCACACAAGGACGTTCGCTTCCCGTCTGGATGGAAGATTCTGGTTTATTGTTGGTTGTCTTGTCGTTCCGGATGTTCACCGTGTGTATTTCGGTTTTCCCTTTCGACTTTTCGGATTTGGTGGTGACTGGTGTGACACTACTAGCTGCCGTTACGATCACGTTCATGTAATCTGTAAAGGTCCTCAAGTCTACGTTCTGCACTCGCTGTTTATGCATCCCCAATCCAGCTTAATGTTAACTGGAAGTTTTTCGACCAGCTCCTCGATCAGGATTGGGTTCGCCAAATGTACTTGCTGTCCAGTCGAAACTACATGAGCACACAAATTTCGCACAGCCAAACCGAAACTGATAACAATTCCCAATTTTACTGATCGCTGTATCGGTGTTGCTCGAACTTCAACCAGCAGGGAGTTGATGATCGCCTCCGGTCGTCCATACAGAACTCGCAACGTGTTGAAAATTTCAGGAACGTTCGACGGGTGAAGGAGAAAGCTACTTACTGATTTCCTCGCGTCCCCTTTCAAGCATCGTTGGAGTCGCATATCAGGTTCTCTGAATCCTTGTACCCACAAATCTGCGTGGACGTCTCGTAGCTGCTCCAGAAAATCGGCCACGCTGTTGCGATGCCCAGCAAAGTACGGCAGGTCTTTGGGAACAACGTGGCGTGCTGCCAACTGCTGCGCATTCTGACCGTACGATGGCTGCAACCCCCCATACTGCAATGTTGGATTTGGTACCGCTGGTATGCATGGGTGTTTGGTAACTCGAGACACTTACTACAGGAGGACGAGGTAGGGGTCGAGGATTTTCCCAATCGATATTGATATTGGTGACAAGTATCCACGGCCCATACAAATTTTAAAAATTTTGTATGGAAAATTGTCTACGCAGGTGGAGGGGGTGGGGGGTTGGGTCAAGAATTCCAAAAACTGTCTACGTAGTTTATGAACAGCCCCTTGACTAGCCTATTGGTCCAAAGCAAATCGATTAACGAACCCCATTCTAGCCGACATTCTAGTACTACACTGTTTTTTTTTTTCTTTCTTTGGCGCAGACCTTTCGGTCCATTTCAGCCAAGTATGTTTGTTTTGATTTGCTATGAAAGTTTGACAGATAAAATGAGGGGTTCGTGGATTTTCCCGAGGATTTTCCTATGTTTCGAGGGGTGCATCGATTAGCTTTGGACCGAAGAGAGTACCAGAGATGAGCCAAAAAGTTGAGCACGTTTCTTCGGGACCTTTATATGTCTCAAGGCAAAAATTTATGCTCACAACACTCTTTTTGACGTTCTTCTATTCACTACCAGAGGTTGAATCGATCGTTTAGTTTCTATAAAAAACGCCTATTGCACTCGTATCCCTCCCCGTGGAAAATTTTGAAACTACCATCAAATATATCATATTAACAATATGATCCATTCATGCCTTTTCCAAATGTTGCAATGGCTAGAGTCGGTGTATAATGAGTCACGCCAAGAGAAAAACAGTTGAACTCGCATCACGGTTTTTGAAAGATTCCCTTTATTTTAACTTGGCAACAGATGACTTCTGCATCAACTTCAAATGACTTCTAGCGAGGAAAAAAATTAACGGCTGTAGTAAATCATTATATCAGGGATTTTGTCGAATTATCTTAAAGAAAAATAGTAGAAATTGTTATTACTGATCATTACAAAACGTATTGCATGACAAATGCAATGCTCACTGCGCGTATATGATCATTTCTTCGATTATATTTTATTTTTAATTGCAATACCTTTCGTGGACTTTCATAGCATCGTAATGCTTGTTTACTTTGCACGATAGGTAGCCGGTTTGACAGTTCAATAGGTAGACTTGGCTTCACTCTTGGCGTGACTCATTATACACCGACTCTAGCAATGGCGACCTGCAAAATATTGCTTCACGCACCATCTAGCGTTGAAAAAGGTCAACAACAATCATTCAATTACAATCGAGGGGTGCGAATATAGCACTTATTACAAAAATAAGAGTAATCAAATAAAATAAAATGCTGAAATACATTCATTTGAAATTTGGCTTACCCCTCGTGACGATAAACAAATACATTGGTAGCCTTTTTGGCCACAGAGGTGCTTTCATCGCTAAAAATTCGGTTCGCCAGCTAAGCGAAAGAGTGGATCATATTGTTAATATAATATCTAGACTAACATTTGAAAAGGGCGTAATTCCAAAATGACCATATCGAGAAAATCGCTTCTGAATTTTGATGACCTAAAAATTAATCCTATTTCACGACTTTCTATTTTCTCGTTGATTTTATAAGCTTGACTTATAGTTAATGGTGTAATCTATCATCACCCGCATGAGCGCGAACCATAAATTGACCTTACCGATAATGGTTATAAATTGTTTATAATCCCTGCTAAACTTTAACTGAAATGGTTATGGAACTTTACATGAACGTTTAATGATAAAGTTTTAACCTTAAGTATTATAGTTTTTTGGAAGTGGACCTTACAAATAATGGGTTGTTAAGAACCATTACCATTCAAAATTCTTGTTTTCTCCATACATTTTCGGAAAGAAAACTATACTAAAACCTTTAAACTTATGGTTTGAGAACTTTAATGGTAATGGTTATGGTAGTCAGTAAGGTCCACGAATTGTTTTGTAACATCGATCAACTTTATGTGGAATATATCGCGAATTGGTTGCCTGTAATTTACTGATTACCAATTCACGATATATTCCACGTAAAGTTGAGCGATAATACAAAACCATTAATGGACCTTACTGAATACCATAACCATTACCATTAAAGTTCTCAAACCATAAGTTAAAACGTTCTTATATAGTTCTCTTTCTGAAAATGTAAGGAGAAAACAAGAATTTGGAATGGTAATGGTTCTTAACAACCCATTATTTGTAAGGTCCAGTTCCAAAAAACCATAATACATAAAGTTGAAACTTTATCATTAAACGTTCATGTAAAGTTCCATAACCATTTCAGTTAAAGTTTAGCAGGGATTATAAACAATTTTTAACCATTTTAGGTAAGGTCAATTTATGGTTCGCGTTTATGCGGGCATGCATCACTAAAAACTCAAAAAAAGTTTCTTTGTCGTGAAATCGAGAAGAAAACATCATACGCCCTGATAATTTCATACATGTTGTTACCCCCCGGATCATCCACCCTTTGAACTGCCAACACTGATGATACGCCGTGGAAGTACACCCTCGGGATATATTGTTTGTTGTTCCGCCTTGGTTCTTCGTTCGCAAATTTTGTGAGAGTGGAATTACGCCCGGAGATTTTTTTGGTCTTCTTTTTGTTCGTTGTTTACACGTTAACTATCAATCGGATGCATTTCAAATGAATCGGGCGTGACTAGATACTACAGACTCAATACGTTTGGCATATTAAAACGATATAATTCGTAGTTCTGGTGCAAGGCGTAACAACCAGATGCATCATAGAGTTGAAAGTTGGAAATACGCCATGTAAGAAGAAACGTTTTTGATGATTTGAAGTGATCTTTTCTTCTACTTTTTCGTGTTTATCGAGTAGTTTGTGAACTATTCTCTCTATATGTGGCAAAATATGGTTTGTTTACATTTTGGCTCTTCCGCCCCTTTCAAATGTTAGTCTAAATATATTTGCTATATCATCACTTTCATAGTTCTTCTATTCTCCACGAGTGCCAACTTTGATTTGCCAATAATTGAGGATTAATTTTTTAACGTGAAAGTTCGTGTCCTGGCTAATGATCGCAAAGCTCAAAGACATATCTTCTTTTCACTGGGGCTTTAATCAAATGTGACTGTGACGTAATAACACCAAAACGTCAAATCAGAACTGCGGGCTCAAAAATTTCTACTCATATCTCGCTCCGGTTCCGAAGAATCGACGTAAAATAACAGAAAAACTATCTTCTCTCAAGCCACACTCCTCGGGAACCATGGCCGCTCAAGTAACCATCGATCAACTAGATAAGGATCAGATTAAATCGGTAAGCACCTAGCCGAAACGCCGAAACAACTACTTCGATTCTCTCACCTCACGAAACTATAACCTCGTATCGCCATCTATTTTCAGTTCTCCGATTTCCTCCTATCCTACAACAAACTGTCCGAGCTGTGCTTTATAGACTGCGTGAACGAGTTCACCGGCCGAAGCATTTCCGATAAGGAGGACAAATGCTCCCTGAATTGCATGGAGAAGTTTCTCAAAATGAACCAGCGGGTGTCGCAGCGATTCCAGGAGTTCCAGATGCTGGCCAACGAGAACGCCCTGGCTGCCGCCCAGAAGCTCGGTGGCAAGTGAGAAGTGTTGAGTGCGCGGGTGGGATGTTAGTTGTACAAATCAACAGTTTTGTTTTTTAGCGTTAAATGTATTTTATTATTACCAATATAATAAACCACGATCTAATCCCTACTGGTGAGATGTATGAAATTGAGAGAATACTCGAATTTTGACCTCTATTCTAATGTTATACGCAAAGCTCTTAGTGTCTATAAAAGGGATTTTCTGTCAGTCCCGGCTATGATTATTCTAATCTTATTAATCCATCTTCGACGTCACTCACGATTTGAAAGTTGATCAGCGCAGTTTTATACCAATGTAAATTGTGTCCTGCCTAGAATTCGACGGGGTCGAACAGGAAGGGTCACGCCTCCGGGAAACCCTCCGTCTCGGTGATCAAAGCGTGTTCCAGAATCACTCGACCCTCTTTGTACCTGCCAACCCAAAATGAGAGAAAAACGATTAGGTTGTGAAATTCATCGAGTCGTTTTGCTTCAGTGTCCCCAAGTAGGTGATCAAAACAACAGACAAACAAAAAATCCATCTCACTTTTGGGACTCCTCCGTGGCAAATTCGTACATCCATCCGAGCTTGGCTTTGCAGTTCTTGCACATCACATCCCGCACCATGTGGCGTCCGGTGAGCATGACCCGGTCCTGTACCGGGGAATAGGTCAAATTGACGACCCGTTTGAAGAGGTAGGCCCTCCCAGTGGCTCCCGTGAAGCGAGTGCTTATCAGTTCCCGTTTGTTGGTCAGATTGGTTTCGCAAGCGGCGCAGGAGTACAGCTTCTGACCACCGATATGATCGAGGAATACCTTACCCATGGCGTGATACAATTTTCAGGACGTTTCGAGCGACGAAATTGCAGAAAATTTGCTAATTTCCGCCTTTGTAGTCACCGATGGCGACTTTCACAAAATTCGATGGCAGGCAGACTGAAATATCACTCCTTTGTTTTGGTTTTCGAATCAGCCGAGGATGGATTATTTACGCACACACGCGCTGTGTGTGAACGAGGGAGTGCCCACGAAACTCGGATGACTTTTAGAGCCTACACGCTAACTCCAAAGTTCCCATTAATGAGT
Organism: Ochlerotatus camptorhynchus; assembly: GCF_037179485.1. NCBI lineage: Eukaryota > Metazoa > Arthropoda > Insecta > Diptera > Culicidae > Ochlerotatus > Ochlerotatus camptorhynchus. The sequence goes on along the minus strand of NW_027040900.1, from coordinate 429,278 downwards.
AAAATTTTACTCATTTTCAAGAAAAGTGGCTTAACTCATGAAATGAGTAAAACCGGGTTTACTCATTAATGAGTATTAAACAGATGCGTCAAAAATGGGTATTTTGTACCCTTGTTGCTTTTTCCGAAATGTATGAAAAGTACCCATTTTATTGATTTGCTTTTTGCTTCATGGGAATACCTGTCATCAAACCGATGTATTCCTTTAAGAAATCAAATCATATAAAACAAATTCATACTCTATATTGGACATAATTATAAGCACAAGTAATCACACAAATAATCAATAGCATCCACTGGGCATCGGTCTACGAGGTTTGCTGCTCATTCAGATGGTTCGGACCCTTCTGTAAACTTCATTTCTTCCTCTTTGAAAATCATCGCTAACCTGAAACGGAACACGTATTTGGAACAAATACAATTTTCATCATAATTGCACATACAATTTTTACCTCGTAACAATCGATATCAGATCAAATCCAGGAATGCTGTGCTGTTCTTCAGATTTTTTATGGAAAGTGACGGAAACAATAAAACTCGCAGCCGCAGCATTGTTGTTAAGTTAACATTTTCACGTCAATCAACATCGGACGGCTCGGTTGGAACACTATTTCATACTCCGTCGTATCGTCACGTAATCGATGCACGTGAAATTCAAGAATGTTCATAACATTTGGTTGTTAAAAATGATAAAACACTCTGCGCTTCCAGTTCACCAAAGATGTCTTGACAATAATTAAATGTACATTTTTACCCATTTTAATTGCAGTAGATATGTTCAAAAATGGGGAAAAAGTACCCGCTTTCCGGTTTTCGAAAATACCCATTTTTTGACATTTTTTAATAATTCCAAAAAAAGAGTACAAGGTACTCATTTAATGGGTACTTTTCAGTTAGCGTGCACTGTAAACACTGTAACTTGCAAGTACCCATTAATGGGTATAAAAGTACCCATTATTAGTAAGTATATGAAGCTGTCAAATAATGGGTAATTGAATATTTTTGGAAATGGGTTCTTTTGTACCCATCTTTTTTACCCCTTCGGGGAAGAAAAATGGGTATTATTTTACCCATTATTGGGTGAAAATTATCTTGATCAATAGTGAATACTGTCTAACACAAATCATCTTACGAGGCCTTCAAAATTGTTTTTTTATGTCATCTGTGCCTAATAAAATGAGTATTGAAATGTAAGTATTTATTTGGAATATATCTAGGCGGTGAACATTATGAAATTCAGAAGAACTTTAATAATTTTCATTTGCTTAATTTCAGATCCACAAGGAAGTGGCCGTGCACAAAGTGTTCCAGGAAAGGATGGCAAGAAGGAACTTCCGATGCAAAAGCAACACATTGCACAGCAGGAACAGGGTATGCCAAGTTGGAAAGCAGTATGATCCTTCTAGGAGCACAAGAAGACTCTGCGGATGTAAGTGAACCTCCCGGAAGTGGCAATAATTATGCATTTTAACAATCATTATTATCGAAATAAATGAAAACAAGTTATTAATGTTAATGTTTCCGCCATTTCAATGATATATGTGAAAAATCAAATTAAAATTAATCTCTAAATAGCTCAATTATCGAAAATGTATACTTTTTACCCATTTTCTAAATCGTTTCATTTCTGAAAATGGGTAAAAAGTACCCGATGATTTGACGTACAAGCTCTTTACCCATTATTGGGTAAAGACGTTTTACCCATTTTATGAGTTTACCCACTTTACTTCGAAAGGGTACTTTTTCACCCATTAATGGGTACTTGCCAGTTACAGTGAAAGCAAAGTACAACTTGAATCATACTTTATCACGGTAACACGGAACAACTCAAAATTGAGTAGAACATGCTCATTTCAGCCGGAAGTGCACACACTGCTTATCGCCAGTTGAATTTGAACGGGTGCATGTTAAACAGGTTCGACAAAATAAAGCTGTTCCTCAAAAAATCTGTAGGATTTTTTAGTGGTTCTGGGAAAAGACATCGAACCGGACTCGAACCAACAGTCAAGCACATTTGCAGCTCGTCACAGCCAAAGATTTCCCTGTACAATCGTTGAGATTTCGAAGGGATCGATGCTTTCAGATGGAAAGAATTATCACACTAAAACCGGAATACTTTTGCTGCTCACATTTAGCTTTTCACTTTTTCAGAACATTCATCAGTAAGATTTGAATACTCAGAAAAATTTTCAAGCTTGTTGAAGATGATTGTTAAGGCACTTCTAATAATTATAAAATTTACCCTAAATGAATTTGTGCCAGTTGAAGTAGGGCACTTATACTCAATTTATTTAGCATGCCACAAAGCAGAGAAGAAAGCCCGTAGGTAGGATTCCTCACACACCATATTGGCAAATCAAAGTTGGCACTCGTGGAGAATAGAAGAACTATGAAAGTGATGATGGTTTCAAAATTTTGCACGGGGAAGTATACGAGTGCAATCTTAAAATGCTTTTATTTTGAAAATGGAGCATTTTATTTAAATCTGGTTATTGCTACAGTGGTAGAAAAGCGGAAGTCTATGTTTACACCTAAAAATCTGAAAAGAAATTAAGTTTTCTGTATTATATGTCTATTGAGTAGTCCTGAAGTTTTCTACTAACGTAGCACTAACCAGATTTAAATAAAATGCTCCATTCACAAAATAAAAATTTTGAAACCATCATCACTTTCATAGTTTTTCTATTCTCCACGCGTGCCAACTTTGATTTGCCAATAGGGCACACACAACCTCTCTTCACTATAGATAGCCCGTATCAGATTATCGAATAAAAATCAGTACAATAAAGCTACCGACGAGTGTACATCTAAAATTCTATCGCAGAAAATAAAGTTCCGAGTACAGTAGTTCAGTGTACCACGTATCATCCACAATTCGCATTTTTTGGTTACGGTGAAAACCACACCCGAAGGACACTATCCGCCGCGAGTCCACCACTAGTCCGGAGAACCAGCTCCCCTACAATGATCTTTGAAGAATAACGATGGATAAGTTTAGATTAGGAGTACTTTCTGTCTCTTTCGTTCTTATTAACATTACGTTAGGACGGTCTTAACAGGAGACAAATCTTTCTAGGTTCAAACCCCTATAAAGGCATATTTTCTACTTAATAAATCGAATGTTTTCTCTTCAGACGTCTGTCGATCTGTCAAGATCCAAATTATTTCCAGCCAGTACCTTCATCAGGTTTAAACTTAGATAACTGTTGATACCAGAATCTCTAATTTAGTGAAAAGTTCAGTCCTCAGTCTAAAATCAAAGTCCAAAAACCTGATGTAAAAGGCACTCCTTTTCGGTCACATTGTGCAGTGACCAGTGATGGAAAAGTTCGCGAACACTCACTATGACTCGCGAACTTTTCCCTTGGTGAACTTCGTGAAATATCGCGGACTTTTCCAACACTGGCAGTGACCCGAACTGTCAAAACCATAGGATTTTTTATCTAGATAATAACAATTTGTCCAGAATAGATCAGACACGATCCAATTCACAACTTTTGCATGCGGGTTCATGGCTTTGCTAAATATTTCCCGCGAAAACGGAGCCAGATGTCTGTAGTGTGCTTTGGTCAGAAATTTTATTGTTTTTGCTATGGTTATTCATGTCGGTTTGTCGGTGGTAAAGCTACGAACGTTTCAAAACAAACTAGAAACTTATCGAACAAATCGACAGAGCGAGCAAAAACCGAACTGTACTGCTTGACGGTCAAGCAGAGAATGATGAGCGAAGGCGTAGTAGAAAAATTTACGTTTATTTGCTGGTTTTTTAAGTTTCAACATTTGTTTTTACATTTCAATTGTTTAGCCTTTGGCTCTTCAACTTTGTTCTAGTTAATTGGTTATTCTAATGTGATGATTGCGTTTAGCGCAAATTTACAGGATACCCTTTTAAGGTGCTTGCTTCCGTTTGAATTTAAAAATTTGATAACCTTCCTACTTGAAGGACAGAAACCTACACCAACTACTTGAACTAGGTTGCCAAATCACGAAAGATCTGGTGGTTTGATCGCAGACAGGCGACTCTGAACCTTTCCAGCGTGGACGTCTTTCGCTCCTCAAGTGTTTGAAGACTGGCCAGGTGGTGAATCTCAGAATTACGAGTTCGCGGTGGACTGTTAAAGATCATTCTGAGGATCTTGTTTTGGATCCTCTGAAGCTTTAGGTGGTGGCACTTAGCACAACTTGTCCAGATTGGCATACCATACTCAATAGCCGGCAGAATGATCTGCTGTTTACCAGAGGGTAGAGCGACCTGGTCAAGATGTTACACTTGGCGGATGTCTTCCCAAGTAACAATTTCCAGTTGAAGAAACGCTTTCGTTTTGATTTTGTTCAGCTGCATGTTGAATAATAATTGCACAATGTGTTAACCACAACTTTTATAAAACCCTTGTTTACACTGGTTTGGTTCTATACAACTGCAACACAAAGGTGTTGTCTAACGTATTCAGTAAAACGTTTATCCAAAATCAATTTCTTGTTGAAGAAACGCTTCCATTGTGATTTTATTCAACTGCATGCTGAATAATAACTGTACAATTTGTTTATTACAACTTCTGTAAAACTCTTGTTTACACTGGTTTGGAGAACCTGTTCAACTACAGCATTATATGTATACGCGGTATAGGAGTAGAAGCAACTTTCATACAACGTTTATAGATACATATTTAAAGTCAAGCTTTATTGTTTTGGTGAAAGCTCTTATACAACGTTTGTAGACACTTCCTGACAGCTGCTTTGAAATTTAGTAGAGAGGAAACCTGAGAGGCGTTTGTTGCACTCTTTTATGACTCCTAAATATTAATTGAACAGCAAGCGGTGAAAAGCGTTTATAGCACTTTTTAATGACTCCTTAATAACCGTTGTGTACGTACTCACAATATTCACAGAATAAAATTAGTTTAACAATTGTCGTGGTACGCCAAAATAATTGCTTGTACAGTTTTTATTAATTTAATTTATTTGTGCACATTGAAAAAATATGTAATTATGCCATAATTCACATTCTGTGATCATGGAGGAAGTAGTAACAAGCATCTGTTTAATCTTTGATTGATATTCTTTCAATTAATCTCTCTAATCATTAATTGAGAGAATTTATTTAGAAATGTTATCGTTGATTATATGATATATGTCTTAAATTAATGTTTGCATTTATTAATAACACCTATATATAATTTACCTCTACTCCACCAAAGGTTTCTCGAAGCAAGATTCGAACTCATGATCCCGGATTGCCAGCCGCTTCTGTTTCCATCTGCTCTATTCTTGAATACATATTTTGATCATATGAGAGAAGTATATCAAGCTCATCTTGAGTAACTTCTCTTGCAGTCGAATAATCATTGCCTTATGATTATATAAACATGCCTATCACTTGTGCTATTTTTAGCAACAAAATTGTGGTTGGTCGAACGTAAACAATCATTTAAGAGTGCTCCAAGCAGTTTTTGAAGCTTTTAACCAAATGGCAATACAACTACATTCTTGTACAACTCTGGAAGCTATTATTCAACGTTTGATCAACTCAGGTGTTGTATAAGAGCTCCCAATGGTTTGTTTTGATGCGTTTATTCCACATCCTATATGGCTCCTGTCAAACAGTTTAACCAAACGTAAACAATCATTTAAGAGTGCTCCAAGCAGTTTTTGAAGCTTTTAACCAAATGGTAATATAACTACATTCTTGTACAACTCTGGAAGCTATTATTCAACGTTTGATCAACTCAGGTGTTTTATAAGAGCTCTCAATTGTTTGTTGGGTTGTCCACATGGGATCGGAATAGCAATTTGCTATCGAGGGTGAGACCAAGGTAGACTACTTCACTCGACTATTCAATGGGAGTGCTATCAAGATGGATCTTGACGTTAGCAGGCGGAACAAGCCAAGGTGAATTCGAGTGTGGAAACAGAATGGTTTGTGATTTAGCTGCATTGATTCAAACTTCCAGCTCTTGAAATAGTCGGACAGAACCGAGGACAGAACATCCAGGCCTGATTTTAGTTTACTCGCCAGAGCACGGATCACTCGACCCTTATAGATGATGGCGGTGTCATCTGCGAACATTGACAGGATACCACCCCCGGCAGACGTGAAAATGTTGAATAGGATAGGCCCAAGCAGGCTACCCTGAGGGACCCCTGCATCAACATTGAACGTATCAGAGGGGACATTGTTCAAGTAGACCTGGAATGATCTGCCAGACAAGTAGTTTTTGATGATCTTCACGAGGTAGATCGGAAAGTTGTATCGATGCAGCTTGTACACTGATGATGTTAGTAACCCGTGCGAGTTGTTGGATGGCAGAGTGGCCTTTCCTAAACCCGATTTGCTCTTTGAGAAAGATGCTGTTATCATTTGAAAACACCAGCAGACTGCTGAGTATCAACTTTTCGAATAGCTTCAAGATGGAGGACAAGAGGCTGATGGGGCGATAGTTTTTGGCACTGGTAGGATCTTTGCCAGGCTTGCGTATTGGAATCCCTTTGGCTAACTTCCAGCATGCAGGGTAGTAGCCAAGCTGGTTGAAGAAGTCAAAACTCAAGTTTTTCAACTCGAGGTTGACTACACAATTCATACCCACGGCCTTCATGTTTTAGTGCTTCTAATAGCTGCTATAACCTCATCAGCCGATATTCTACTATCATCATGCACTACTATGGGGGTGTCAGTGACTCTAGACATTGCCTCCAGTACAGCAGGCCCATGGGGGCTCACCATGGTTTAGCCAAGATTATGTGAAATCACAAAATGTTGGCCAACAGCATTGGCCTTTTCAACTGGGGTTATGAGTAGGGATGGGTCCGAGTTCTGGTCAACAGAGAAAAGCGGTGGGATCGGTCTCAACGAGCGAATCTTGTTGGCAAAATCGTTATTTCTGAGTTCTACCATCCTGGTGTGGATAATTTTGGTTAGCCTATTGACATTGGTCTTCAAGTGGGGCAGCCCAGAACGCTGGAACTGCCACCTACGAATGCTGTTACGGAGCCTGATAAGATCTTTGGTAGGACTGACAAGGTTCAGAGTATGCCTCACCTGTCTGGATGCTGGTACGTGTTGCTCCCTGGCGCGGGATATCGCCTCTTCGATGGTTTGCAGACATCGATCGACTTTTTCGAACAACTCCGGTAGGACGTCGTAGTCGATTGCTGTGTCCAGTTGACACGATGGTAATTTCGCCGGGAAACTTGAAACCTATTGGCCGAGGAACCTACTTCGGTCACCACCGGATAGTGGTCCGAGCTCAGTTCCTGATAGGCGATAGGTTGGGAGATGTTATCGCCAATGTTGCTGATGAAGATGTCGATGGTGGCATTAGCTTCGGATCGACTCAACCGGGTGGGAGTGTCCGGACACAGGATGTTGTAGTGGACTTGCTGCAGATCGTTTTACAAGATTGTGCAGTTCTGGTTTCGCCGACTATTGCCCCAGGCTTGATGCTCAGCGTTCAGGTCGCCAGCGATGATGAAATTTTGCGCTGCCGTGTTAGCTTGATGTTGGTTTGATTGGGGCGGTATACCAACAATCAATACTAAACTAACGATTTTAAATTGGCTCACTACTTGACTAGCCTATTGGTCCCAAGCAAATCGATTAACGTACCCTATTCTAGCACAAACGAAGTGACAGACGACTTTCTCCGAAGAAATTAATTAAAATAATGTGGTTCTCTGTAATAGAATTTTAGTCCACCTTCCGCCCCTAACCGCCAGGTTCGCTAGTAGTTTTGCTTTAAATTAATTCCAGTTGGTTTTGTGTGCAATGATCTGGCAACCCGCGTTCTCGCTCGCGTTGACGAGGTGCTTTTTTCTCACTCATCGAAGGAAATTTTGATTAGAGTGAGAAAGTAAGGAACAGTCAGCGCGGGAACCGTGTGCGTTACTATAGGTGCGGCAGAAGGAATGAAGACAACTCTTTCGTTCTCACGGTGTTCTTACGCATGATTCAACATTACGTCACACTAGATTATGCATAAGAACGTCGTGATAATGAAAGAGCTGACTTGTTTCCTTCTGCCTTACCAATCACATTGAGATTTTCTTTTTTTGATTCCGAGAAAAGTTGACCTGAGTAGCCACTTTGGGAAGCAATGTTTTGATTTCATTCATAATGTAGAGGGATGGCGGTTTCGCTGAAACAGTGAGCAAAAAATAGACGTTTGCTGGTATGGAAAAACGTGGCATACATAGTGGTCCCATTCTTTTTTTTTTTTTTTCCTTGATTTGTTTTCCGTCGATCTTGTTTTCCGTGCTGAGCACCAATGCTACCGACGCCAGGAAGGCAGCTCCCACACCTGGACCCTACCTATCGACCCATCAACTCATGAACCGGGGACCAACGGCTTTACTTCCCTTCCGAAGGAAGGCGTGATCAGAGATGTTATGCCTCAGAACATCCCGGCGGCGCCGACTGGGATTGAACCCAGGCCTGCTGGGGTGAGAGGTAATCACGCTTACCACTACACCACCGGCACCGCTATTGGTCCCATTCTACTAGCGGTTGAAGAATATTTCGCTGCTGTGACGATCCGACAGGGAACGTTGATTACATATTCCGGCCATACTTTTGGACATTGCTGTGCGGACCATTTATTGGTATGCTGCCCGGCATTCTTTGTTGCTGAGCAAACATGTTACTGTTATCCTTCCAGCGACCCCGGTGTATCCCGATTGCTCGGAATGATTAAGCCAATACTTTTCAGTATCTAACAAGTGGTGTATAAACCAATTTTGCAGTACATATAGAATTTCTGGAATGTTTGCGTTGTCCTATTTTTCCGTAAATTTTTCTTCTTTCGACAACATTTGTGGGCTTCGTGGTCCAGTGATTATCAGCGTCACCCATCAGGATGTCCATTCAAATCCCATTTTTTTTATTCCCGGTTATTTAAAAAAAAAATCTGCCTTAAACAAAAAAAAGGCGTTCAAAATTAACCCTTTAAAGATAATGATATAGTTTTGTCAGCAGAATTTCTTTACAATACGTCTACTTTGCGGGGCTGGTAGTGGGTATTTTATACAATAATACAGGTCGGACTCGATTATCCGCACACAAAGAATTATCGTTGATACAATTAAAAAAAAACATTGGTAGAATTAAAAGTTTGCGTTGGTTCTTTTTGGTAGAAAGTCTTTTGCATTCAAAATAAAAGTCAGCCAACTGTCAATTCAAAAGTTAGCCGCACCCTATTTTTAAAAGTAGAAACTTTCAAACCGAATTGTACTACTGTCAAAATAAAAACATGGCGGTTTTTAATTTGAAAGCAGATTGTTTCTAATCCACAACATACTTTTGGCAGGAAAGTGTGATATAGTTAAAAAGATATGGTCTATTTTGAATCTACATCAAAAATATTTGTAACATGAAAACGTTTACTTTTAGATGAAATACTTAAATCTTTTAAATAGAAAGGTTATGTATTCAAAATAAATGAAAAGTTTTCTCAAATATCACTTTTAAAATGAATGTTTACTATAGTTAAAATGATTTTTAAATCTTTCATTTTAAAAATGGGATATTATTGATATCACTATTCTTGTTTTCAAAATAAATGTTTATGGATCTTAAAAAGTTAAGCTGAGCCCAGGACGTGTGACTCTAAAAATATACAAGCCAAATATCCAGTCCAATCCTGAACAGTTCTTTTTTATCCTTACACGACCCTCACAAGCTTTTTTTTTGTGCATGATCGTTCTCATAGGGATAGAAAAGCAATGTTTGGATTTGGACTGGATGATTGATTTGTATAATCTTAGAGTTACACCCCTTGCCCTATTTGCTGTATCTAACATAGCTTTTTTGTGTATCAAAACACACGTATGCAAATCAGCATTGTTGATAATTAAAGAAATATCTTACAATAAGGGACCATTCTGTTGGTTTGCATGTGTTTAGAGACTCAAGAATTTGGCTAGTCATTGTTGATAAAGGCAAATAGGAAATAATGTGAGAATACCTGATTTATTAAACGGATAGCATGGAAAATACAATGCAGGTTTTGTACCTAGTTTGAAACAATGCCTTCATTTTGAATCAAGTTTGAATGATATATTAATGACTGTAATAATAAGCCTGAAAAATACGTTTCAATGCTGTGCTTGTTCGCAGCACCAACACCCATTTTGCAGGCTAAGTATGCAGGCTTTTTACAATGAACTCAAAATGGAAGCACGGCTTCAAAATGGGTACAAAGTCCTTAATGATAATTAATTGTCAAACATAGTTTATTTGAAGATATTCAAGATTTATTACATCTCAGACGTTCTGGGATAGAAGTTACTGGGAATGGTTCCTGGAGCTACAAAACTGATTAATGTTTCCATAGCCTCATGCGGCTCCGATCGGTGAAATGACTCAGGAGCTGCCACCGCCGTTTCAGTGACCGGTGTGGATACGTTTTGTTCAGCTGTAGAAGATAAAATAACAACATTCAAAATAATATACAAAGAGAAATAGAAATCTATCCAAATTTCTAGAAGAGTTGTTGCAAAGTTTAATATGTCTCGATCGATTTTTATTTTGGATTTTTGGCTTACCAAGGATATGCAAAACAAATATTCAAGCGTAACTATTCAAATCAACGTAACTGATTTTGTGAACAATCACTTCAATCGACGATTTGATTTAACTGCTAACTCACCCACGTAAACACCATCATCAGGTAGGGGAATCTCTCTCCTACTATCTGGTGTTGTTAGTTTCTGTGAGTGAGCTAGCAGTTACCACAAATCGTCGATTGAAGTGATTGTTTACGAAATCAGATACGTCTATTTGCATAGTTATTCTTGAATATCAATAGATATTGGATTTTTTTTCATCATGTTTTAACTTTATGTAGGTACACGTCATTGAGATCAACTCAAATTTGTGTTTTGTTCACTCAAATTCGCTCATATGTCGTTAACTCATAGACTGAGATAGTTTTCCGGTATTTTCCTCAAAAATCTGCTCGAATGTGAGAAAAATCGTTGAAAATTTTACAGTCTAGGTGTGCAAAAATAACTTGCTACTTACCTTTCGGTATGGGCTCGGACCCTACTTGAGTTTGTTGTTTGATAATAACAGGATCTGATGGTCGGAGTCCGGATGGCGTGTCATCTACTGTGAAGTAAAAAAAAATAATAAGAAAAAAATGAGGTTATGCATTTTTTGTCAATGGCTGCTTTGCCTTAAAGGTTATGTCAGTTATTCTTTTTATGTTCTAAGTTCAAAATTATTTATTAATATTACTCACCAGCTAATGTATCGAAGCTTGGATCATCCTCCTTAAGGGGTTCCTCTTCGTCCCCGAAATCTTCAGAGATATCGGAATCATCTAGAGATTTCAAAATTTCAACCTCTTCCTCCTCACCTACATCTTCTCCTTCTTCCGCTTCTTCTTCATACATCTCAACGTCCAGAAATTCTGACTGAGGTATCCACCCCTATTCTGTATTTCGTTTCGAACGAAATTCTCATACAAACAAATATTTTTTTGTATGAGAATTTCGTTCGAAACGAAATACAGAATAGGGGTGATCATGTTTATTTTCACTGCACTGAATGTATATTTACTTACTATGAATCACCAGACGAACAGCGGCAACATTTAAAACATCCGAAACGCGAAAACATCCGAAAAACGAAATCATCCGAAACGCGAAAACATCCAGTTTTAATATCGACGGGCACGAAATACAACCACTACACATGACACGCGACTTGTAAATGTGAGCCAACGCCGACCAAAACGACTCGCTTGTATTGTTACAGCACTGGGCACTGTGAGTTGTTTGTCCCTTTCATTCCTATGTTGTTCTTATGAGCCAGCTAATATGATGTCATACACTGCATATCAAATAAGAAGCAGAGGAACGAAAGAGACAACGAATTCCATACGGTCAAACCCGAAATATGTGATATTGAGGTTGTGTTGTACGATTTGACAGTTGTACAATTTTCACGTTAAAAGAAAACACTTTTAAATCGATAACAGAACCGATGAAAAAACACTGTTAAATCAAACAAATTACTTTCATACTAAAAATTTTCACTTTTATTTCAATAAAAACAAACCACTTCTTAAAACAAAAGTGTAAAATATTCAATAGAACAATTTTTATATTTTGTGTGCGGAGACTCGATTATCCGGAGACTCGATTATCCGGGGTTCGATGATCCGGAATTTTAGACTCGATTATCCGGTGTATTTTTTTTTGCGTTTTTTTTTTTTCTATAAGTTTGTATGCATCAGACATTTGAAATAATTTAGTATTATAATATACAATATGATTTTGTCTGTGATATGATTATTTTAACAATATTAGATGTAGCTAAGAGGAGGGGCAGTTTTGAATTTTTTTTTGTGATTCGATTATCCGGAGGATTTGATTATACGGAGTGAAAAAAAATCGATACTCCGGATAATCGAGTCCGACCTGTAGTGGCTGTAGAGTCTAAAATAACGAAAAAAGTGACCAAATAGTGAGATTAAAACAGACAAAAATTACCAATAGTGACATGTATTGATCGGAAAGAAATGAAAGATGTGGTTCCGATCTGTCGTTGAATGCGACCCACTTTGAGAAATATTATAAACTCACAAACCAGCGTTTTTCAATAGGTTAATTACTAACCACCATTTCCTCACTCAGTGCTCATTTTCCTTTCTCTATATTTGGGAAACCAACCATTTAAGTTGAATTTAGATTCCGAACGCGAATTGGTTATGAATGAATTTCGGGATGTGAAGATTGAACATAGTCATTAGCAGAGAGAAAAGCTCAAATTCTAGTACAAATTTGTCAATTTTAAGACAAGCAATTTTAAAGATCTCGAATATAGAAACTTTTGTAAATCTTCGAACATAGACAAATGTTCATATCTCTGGAACCTAGATAACTGTTCTAGATCCAATCAACCAATTCGACAGGGACATCCACTCCGATACGAACGTTAGCTGCACTACCCGCACCCGTACCGGAACATGTTTTGCCTCTCCGGAACCGGAAACGAAAACGCCGTACACAGCAGTAATTGGAAGCCGATCGATGTCGAAGTAATAGAAAAAAAAGATGAATAAGAATAGACTGAGCAGACGAGGCAGCAAGAGATAAAAACGTGACATTTAATCCTATGTCCCGATCGATTCGTATACAGAAGTTTCAATGCGCCGCCTGTTTGGAAAGGATTCCCCGCGACATGAGAGAGCGCCACTACGCGAAGCATGCCGGCCTTACCTATCGGGTTGATATCGATCCAGTGGTCGATCTGTATGACGAAACTACTGCCACGGCGATTGTAACCATGAAAGTGCACCGGCAAGTTACGATCTACTGCGACAAATGCAACGTGCCTAAGAAATCGTCTCTCGGATTAGTATTCCATCGGTTGGTTTGGCATGATAAAACACAACCAGTACTCGCACTGTCTGGTTCTGCAGAAGAAAATAAGAAGTGCGTCAAATCAAATTTCGAGCCGCTCCGTCTGTCACTTCGTTTGTGCATTCTAGTCAAAATTCTAGTACTACACAATGTTTGTTTTGATTTGCTATGAAATTTTGACACATAAAATGAGGGGTTATTGGATTTTCCTATTTTTCGAGGGGTGAATCGACTAGCTTGGGACCGAAGAGAGTACCAGCAACAATCAATACGAAACTAACGATTTTAAATTGGCTCACTACTTGACTAGCCTATTGGTCCCAAGCAAACGATTAACGTACCCCATTCTAGTCGAAATTCTAGTACTACACAATGTTTGTTTTGATTCGCTATGAAAGTTTGACAGATAAAATGAGGGGTTCTTGGTTATTCCTATGTTTCGAGGGGTGAATCGATTAGCTTGGGACCGAAGAGAGTACCAGAGCTGAGCCAAAAAGTTGAGCGCGTTATTTCGGGACCTTCTAGTCTTAGAGTTACCTCTATGGTACCAGAGCTGAGCCAAAAAGTTGAGCACGTTTCTTCGGGACCTTCTAGTCTTATAGTTACCTCTATGAGTATACCGCGATGATGGTAATTGGACCAAGCGATGTGCTCTGATGGCAGCTGATGTTCCTTCTCGCAGCGATGGCCACTCCCCCTCCCCCGGAGCTGGTGCGGTCAAGCCTTACGAGCCGAAAGTTGGGAAGGAAGACGTTTAGCTTGGGTTTCAAATGATTCTCGGTGATGACGGCTATGTCGATGTGCCGTTCGTTGAGAAAGTCAACAAACTCGATGTTTTTGCTCTTCAAGGAGCAAGCATTCCAATCTACGATCTTGATGGCTTCACGGTCCATACTTAGTGACAAGGGACAGGGCAGCATGTATCTGTTCAGATCGAGTCTTGCAGGTGCGCATGATGATCATGATCTCGGCCACGAGCGTCACAAGTTCCTCCGAGGTGAACGGAGAATCGTCGACAGGTTCACCTGAGACAGCAGCAGCGTATGATAAACCAGGGGCGGTGGATGAACCTGAAATTGGCTGGGCCGCAGCAGCAGCGAGACGATGCTGAACTGTCCGACTGTTGGGAACCATTTGGATACTCGCATGGTTGGCTTGTTGGTTGTTGAGCGGAAGCGGGGCTAGGTTCGGAACATGTCGACTTCCGTGAGTACAGAAGGCGAACGATGATTACGGGGGCGACCGACCTGGTTGCTGATTGTAGCCTTCCGACGGATATTAATGAACTCCACTCGCTTGGGACATCCGCGATTGGAGGCTTGGTGGTTTCCACCGCAGTTGACACACGTTGGCTCGATGTCATCGACTTGCTCACAGGACGCAGTTGAGGGAGTTCCAGCACACTTGCCGCAGTTTGTCTTCTTGTGGCAGTTTTTGGTGCCATGGCCATATGAGAGGCAGTTCATACACTGCGTTACATCACGATGTTGGGGTTTGTAATGCTCCCAACTGATGATAACCTGAAACCAAGGTTGCAAAGACTCATTTCAGCTAAAATAATGTTTTTCGGAATAATAAAACCAAAAGATGGTATGATGGCATGTTTTACTTGTAACTTACAAGAAGAGGTTACAAAGTATGCGTTGGAAACATAAAACCTGTAAATTTTGCTTTCTATGAGTCACAATCAGCGATTTGCTGATCGCTGAGTGAGTGAGTGAGTGAGTGAGTGAGTTTGTGAAAAATCGCTTACTGTGACTCTCATGAAGTGAAATAAACAGGTTTAATATGTCAAACACATTCTTTGCAACCTCTTCTTGTATCCTACCAATTCAAAATTTGATCATGGCATCTAATTATTTCATAATTTAGAAAAACATTGTTTTAGCTGAAATGAGTCTTTGCAACCTTGCCTGAAACAGGTCCCGGATTTTGGATCTCAGAACCGCAAGACTGGTGTATCCCTTTCGTGAAATGCACCAGGAATATCTAATCAAGGAAGCTGGTGTTGTGGTTGGGATGCCGGTTCATCGGGTACACTGCCTCAGGTTTGAGCCCAAGCCGCTCCAGCTCGGATTTCACCACAGTCGCCTCGAACGACGGTAATCCACGCAAAACCACCTTCAGTGGCTTGCTCGATGGCAGATCATGCGTGAAGAAGTCCACGTTGTTGTCCTTCAGGAAACATCCTATTTGTTTGAGTTTGAACTCCTCCAGGCTGGAGCACATGATTTTGGTACCGATGCTGCAAAGCTTGAAGCGAGGCAGCCGCTTGTGTTTTGCCAGTTCGGCACCCAGCTTGGCAACATCCTTCCCCGGCGTGAAAAGCGGGGGGGGGGGGGATCCGCTCTCTTCTTGCAATGGGAACGGCGTCACCATTGCCATTTTCTTTCGGGAGTACTGCATACTAGTTGGCTTGCAGTACCCGTTTTCCGGCGTCATCCTGCAACGCGCTGGGCTTGATTAGCACCTTCTTTGAAGGGCCCGCTGCTGACACGTTTACGCACCATTTGTTTCGTGTTTGCAAGTTCAAGTAAACTTGCCAGAACGCGAGAAGGTGGCGACACTTCCACGGTGCAACGCGACAGCACAAAACGAAACAAAATTGAATCGAGAACTCGAGCGAAAAAACGGACTGAACAGCTCAACAGTCGAGCAAAGAATCATGAGCGAAGGCGCGATAGCAGCGGTGTTTTATATAGCTTTACA
Source organism: Ochlerotatus camptorhynchus (assembly GCF_037179485.1). Lineage (NCBI taxonomy): Eukaryota > Metazoa > Arthropoda > Insecta > Diptera > Culicidae > Ochlerotatus > Ochlerotatus camptorhynchus. Next base: position 413,208 of record NW_027040900.1, on the reverse strand, counting down.
CAAGCAGAACGATACGCAACCAAGTGATTGAAGAATTAAAGTCGACAGTGAGCATTCATAAGGGCGAATACGCGATGATCGATTCTCTTCATCGATTTTCTCTTTGCATTGCTACAGCTAGGCGAAACAATTTTCTAGAATTTGTTCAATGCAGAGTAGTAACAGGTTGTATTGGCTATCAAAAGCAACAGTAAACGCACCGAGAAACGTTAAATCTAGCGAGTTATTAACAAAAGAGAAAATCGACGAAGAGAATCGATCATCGCGTATAGGCCCTTATGCATGCTCACTGTCGAAGTGACCGATTGACTCCCAGATGGCGAGTGGGTGAAAATCCTGGGTGGGGCCGTGATTGGGCTGCTACTGGTGAGAACCTAGTATTTACAATCAGAAACTGTTCCGTTGCGTTTTTCTTGGTTTTCTTACAATACATCTACCTTGCTTAGCATCTGTTCCTCCTGATGCTGCTGCTTTCGTGGATCCCAGCCGGTTTCGTATTTCCTTTTCTTCGGATGGATGTAGGGTTTCAATCCAGATCCAGAATGTGTTTCTTTCCCGGCATCTCCGGCTTGGTAAAACCGTGTCTTTACTGACTAGGCTATCTGAGACCCCACATGCCAGTATGACCCAGATATTTAATAAAGGAACGAAAAGAAGAACCCTGATAACAATATTTGAATGGTCATCGTACAGTAAATTTGAAAACTAGCCTAAATTTTCCAAAGAATTTTATTAAAAAGTATTCTCTTCGCAAAGAACTTTTCTCTCTCTATTTATGCATCTTAATAATTTAAACAATATACATTACCTTAATTTTTCGCTATATGTACACACTTATCTCTGTCTAATACTCTATTTTACCTCTGCTTTCATCTCCAAATTTATTTTTTGCTCCGTTTTCCTTCATTTTCAATCTACTTCTGTGTCTTAATCCTACAATGACGAAAGTGCGTAGCAGCTTCAAATCAAAGTTGCTACCGCTGCTGGTTCTGTTTGTTGTTGTTGTTTGTGTTTGTAAGTTTTGGATTCGTTCTAAACATCTAAAGAAACGTTATAAACTACACAGTTTTTGCTTATCTAGCTTTAATTCATTCTTAGCGACTTGACTACGACTACATACTCCATTTAGAATTATAATGATTATAATGATAATGAACCGAAAGGGGACGCAACTGAAAGTCGACTTTACCAATAGGCTACGCGCTAACGCACACTCACACTTAAAACAGACAGACAGACGCTCGCGCACACCTAAGATTTAAGTGCTTATGAGTAATGCTACGGAGAATCTTACACAAATAGGCATAGACGTTTTTTTTTTCATTAAGAAGGGGTAAACATTAACAGCTACTACCAGGGACGCGAGAAACTGAAAACTTTACGATTAAATATTTAAAATAAAACGAGAATACACCGACTCAAGTGTATTTTCTTTTGGTTCGGAATCATTATCCTAATTTACACTGCCTTTCTAGATCTACTAAAGTTGGGACTTTGTTAAAAGCCAATTTAATTACAAAGTGCCCTTCTATTCTTCATTAGCCCCCCAACAAAGAACGAAAAGAGAGCCTTTAATATGGGTAGGTAAAAAATAAACCAATCCGGACAACGGATAGCTCGTTATACAGTTACAACTTACAAGAAGAATGAGAAGTAGCTAAGTTCAAACTTTTACAGTAAAATTACAAAACGCAGCCGACCTCACCGCCGCCGGTGGTCTGCCTCTATCAGTAGTGTGCCCTGGTCGATGACCGAGATCCATAACGGTGCGGGGTGGCGGGAGTCGATTGCTGACTGGATGAACCCGTCGTCGTATTGCTGGTGCTGCTGGTGGACGCTTGCGGTTGCTGCCGATCGGCCGAGTCCAGCCGCTTCAGATTGTCGATGATGTTTTTGGTCTGACGGACGTGCTGCAGACTGAGGGCGTCCGACTGGGGTTGTTTGAAAGGGGAATGTAGATTAAATTAGAATTTGGAAGGGCGATGTTGAGATCGAGCAGAACTTACGTTGGCGGTTAGATTGAGGAAGTTGTAGTACTTCTCCAACGAGGTGACCATCATGACAAAGTTGCCGTCCTTCATGTAGGACCGAACGGTGGTTTCGTTTTCCTCGCTGCCCATCACGATCCAGCCGATCAGTAGGCCCACGTAGCTCGCCATCAGGGTGTGCTCCATGTGGTGACCGGCCTTTTGGAGTACTGGAAGATTGGGGAAGAAGGAAGCATGATAATCACACATCGTTCTTTTGGCACGCTCTCATATAGACAAACAAGCGCGTTTACAATTATGAAAACAGTGTGATTGATAAAAGGGCGAGTTAACGTCTAATCGTGTTGGTGTCTTCGGTAGGTACAATTATTACACCAAGCCGATTTGATGAAAACGACACGACAAGATTCACATTGAGAACCCCCCTGGAACATTAAAATTGTACTTACATTTGGTAACAGTCTCTTCGATATCTTCGTTCTTCTTCGACTTGGCATCCAGGATGGCATCGGTGTTCTTCTCGGCGTACCTGATGGCAAACAAAACAAAAAATCAACATTCGTACCACATTTCCGCTCTTCCAACATACCTCGCCAGTTCGTCCTGCCGGTAGAAGTACTCCACCAGTGCCTGGACGGCCCTCTCCTGCTGTGCCGCCGTTGCCTTCGCCCCTCGGGTACGACTCCCTTCCGCCGCCGGCGTCGTCGTTGTCGCCGTCGCCGTCGAGCTTCCGAAATCATCTGGCGCCCGTGTCGTCATCAACAGGCTCCGATTGGCCTGAGTATACATGGTCAGATTGATCAGGAACAGCAGCACCAGGATGTTCATTTCGAAGATAAACTTCTGCGGCACGTACTCGCCGACCCGCAGCAGCAGATGCAGCGTGGTGGCAATCACGTGCGGTTGGGCTCCAATTACGGTGGCACCGTAAGCTGTTTCGCGGGAAGGCAGGTTATAGATCTATCAAGATATTGAATCCGAAAAAGTAACTTACCAGTATCGTTGAACGGATGAGTCAGGGTGATGAAGATCTTGAGCAACGGGGGAATGACTTCCCTCAGTACAACGCCTCGGTCCTCCTTGGGCGTCCGCTCGTTGGTCGGGTAGAGCACAACCTCGCAAACGATCAGCTTGAACAGTTTGGCCAACGTTGTGATCAAGCTACCGTTGTTGTAGTTGAGAATGTAACTTTGGTTCTGTTCGTTCAAAATGGTCACATTCTCCAGCACCCGCAGACAGCGTTCGATCTTCTGCAACTTCGACAGTAGATCGTCAGTCCATTCGACGACGTAGTCGGAGATCTCCCGGCAGCAGTGGGAAACGGTTTTGATGAGGTGCTCCAGTCCACCGAGATTCCTCAATTCGTCCTTGAACCAATCCCCGGCACGTTTTGAGGTTAGCGAAAGCAGCGATTCCATTGCAAGCGATCCCATCGTTATATTGTCCAGGTCCATGTGTTTCGCCTTGCCTGCGTTTTTGATTTCCTCGCAGAGTTCCCTCACTTTTTGCTGGTTCTTTTCCAGTTGACCCTTGCTGAGACCTCCATCGGACCCGGACCGGTGGTCCGTATCCAACAGGTTCAGCATCAGCTCCAGCGAGTCCCGATCGAGATCCATATTGAGGGTGTCCTGCGACAGGACGAACATGATCGTAGCCGTGCAGAGACCCAAGCTTTGATCCGTATGGGCATCGCGGAGAGCCTTGAAAAATCGCGTCACGACACCATGGGCACGAACATGCATTCGGAAGGCAGGGGTCATGCACTTGGTTGCCAGAGTCATTGCCGATAGGCACCGCGTCGCGCTTGGGTTGTCCGGTTGAAGGGCCGACAGGATGTACTCCACATCGTCGTCCATCTCCTGGAATTCGCCAATCTCCTGTATTTGGTGGGCTTTCTTGACGTTCCGGACCACGGTGTAGTAAGGCTTGGCGTCCCGATCACACTTGAGCTTGGTATCGAACTCAAACTCGTCATCGAATTCACTGCCAGTACCGCCGGAACTTCGCATCCTGGTCACCCTGGACAGGCCGGAAGGTTCTCCCTCAAAGGAAGCCGTTTGCTGCTCGGTGTCCGCTTCTGCCATCGCACCCTTGTCCTTCCCTTCGTCATCGTCGTCGTCCCATTTGTGTTTGTAGACGTGCCGCTTCTTGTCGGCTGCTTCGGCACTTCCCGTCAGAGGTCGACTCTTGAAAATGCTACCCTTCTTCTTGGAGATCACCAGTTTGACCGGTTGCTGCTGGTCCGGGGTGCTGGACAGTTGCTGACTGCTGCTGCCGCTGTTGATCGAACCAATTGGAATGGTTATGGGAGGAACCGTAAGGGTACTGGCCGGCGTCGCCGACGGTATCGCATTGTTTCCGGGGGTCTCCGCCAGAGGTCGGGTTTCCTGCTGCTGTTGTTGTTTGGCCAGTTCTTCACTGCGGAAGTAGGACTTTTTGAACTTGTTCTTGATTTTGTACTCTGTGGGTTCTGGCTGGTTCTCGTCCTGAACGGGGACTAATACCGGGACCGGTTCCGACCGGTTGGAGCTGGTCGTGAGATCTAGTCCTGTGGTTATCGTCGATGAGCGCGGGGATTTTATCGATGCCATGGCGGATTCACTTTCCGACGTTAGCGTAAAAGGCGGTGGTTCCGAATCGCTGACGTCCAGTAGCGGTCGCTTGGGACTGGTCAGCAGATCCTGCTGGTAGTCCGGAGGGATAACATTCTTTTTCCGTCTGCTGTACTGCCGGGTGACGGCTTTCTGAGCTGGAGCGGGAGGTGGCGAAAGTTCTCTTTCCGGTTCAGGTGAAGGTTCCACTTCTTTCACCTGCTCCACTTCCGGTACAACGACATTGTTGTTGTTGTTTCGATTTCGCGTCGCCCGGCCAAACTTTTTGACAGCTGGCTCCGGAGAAGTTATTGCCGCCGGAATCGGCACCGGTTCCGGCTTGGAAATAATTTCCACCTGGGCAGTGTTCTTCATTCTGCTACTTCGCGTAGTTCTCGTCGATCGGGTTCCCTTCAAACTGAGCTTCAGCACCTCAACCCTCTCCTCTTTCGGTGCCTCCTTCTTCTCTTCCACTACCTTCGCCTGCTCTTTCGCTTCCTCTTCCTTATTATCCTGGGTATTTTCGCTTTCGAAGTTGATCTCCGAAGGCGGCGCTGCCGCTGTTGAACTGTTCTGCGACAGTTCCAAGTCACTTCCGCAATCGCTCGATCCCCGACTGTGAATAATGCGGCAGTCCTCGGCTGCCGTTAGCCCGGCATGCTTTGGAGTATTATTCGAGGACGCACTACCCAAAATTGAACTCTGCGAGTCGAAGTCGTCGCCACCGGAAGGAGACGCTAGGGTCCTGTACAACTCGTAGGCATCCGTCCCCGGCAGTGGGAACTGTGGCCGTATCGCCGGGATCACAATCGGATCCACCACCCGCAGATCTTCGGCTACCCCACCCAGCAATTCCTCGTCTTTACGTTCGTCTTCCTCCCCTTCTACTTCCCCTTCTTCGCCACGTTTCGCCCTCTTGCTACTCCTTCCCTTTTCCCTAGCGATTGCCCGCTTCTTGAAGTGCCTCAATTCCTTCTTGCTTTCTTTTTTGTGCTTACCACTTCCGTTGCTGATGAGGCTCTTACTGAGGGTGATTTTGATTTTCAAGTCTTCCTTTTTGGGTTCCTCTTCCGGCGGAGTTGGACCCAGAATAACAGGAGGAACAACCGGTGGTGTCGCTGTCGTGGGAGCGACTGCAGGCGGCTCCGCTATTGGCGCCGGGAAAACCGGCGGTGATGGTTCAGCGGGTTCTTGGGAAGCCGGAGGTGTCGGCTGTTGGGATAGCGCTGGTGTTACCGGAGGTTGCACCACCGATCCGTGAGGGGGCGAGTGGACATCTTCACTGTCGGTGCTGATGAGACGGGAGGTGCCCTGCAAGGAGATGGGGGAAAATGGGACATTTGTATATTGTGGCTTGCGAATCTTCGATGGAATTACTATTAGTAGGTCAATTTATAGTTTCTTGAAAAGCATATTCATGATATTTCAAAATTAAGTACACAGGCCTTCAAAAGCAAGTTTATAGGTCTTCAAACTTAAATGGCATAGCTTAACCATTTCTTGATAAATTTCAAAAATTGAGGTATCTCTAGAATTCCTAGGTTCTGTAGATTGATTGTAAAAAGATTGAAAATAGAGTCATCTACTTTTTTTAAAAGCGAAAAGAGTTGTTACACGTTTTTTTGAAAGGTCTTTATAGGGTTTTGCAAGTGGTGCAAGATCTGTAATTTAGATTAATGGGCACAAATGTTCACAATTAGCCAGAATACAGGTGCTCGAAAAATACGGAACATCCGTAAAACTGGTAAATCCATGATCCTGATCCTAGAGCTCCGCGTTTTTTTTTAACATTAGGAACTGTGATGATAGAAATAATTTGGGATTGTCACATAAACATGGACCTGGATGTCCATGGGACCGTCCTCCGGAAGATCCGGAACATCCGTAAAAGTGGTCAATCCATGAAACTGATCTTAAAGCTTCGCAATTTTTGAAAAACAGTAAGAACTGAGATGATAGAAAGAATTAGGGGTCGGTACATAATAATGGACCATGATGGCCATGAGACCGTCCTCCGGAAGATCCGGAACATCCGTGAAAGTGAGAAATTCACGAAACTGAGCTCCGTGGTTTTCTTGAAAACGTTAGGAACTCAGAGTTGGTTGGAAATGTTAACATGAAGCTTTAGTGTGATGATTTATTAGCTAGAGAATGATCTTTAGAAGAGGGTAGGTGGATAGTTCCATTAGAGTACGGCAGTATGAAAATTGAATAGAAGTTGAAAATGAGCGAAGGGCCATTAATGCGACAGTTTTTCAAGATAGACGCACATTTTTGCCTAACCCGTACGATGTACGCGGGGACTTGAAGTATGCTCTCGCAACGTGGGGCTTTAGGTAGTGATGAAAACGTCGCTAGGACTATTCCACAGCCGCAGTCAGTTTATGAGCAACAAGAGGGACGCACATTTTTGCCTGTGGACTTGGAGACATACTTCAAGTCCCCGCGTACATCGTACGGGTTAGGCAAAAATGTGCGTCTATCTTGAAAAACTGTCGCATTAATGGCCCTTCGCTCATTTTCAACTTCTATTCAATTTTCATACTGCCGTACTCTAACGGAACTATCCACCTACCCTCTTCTAAAGATCATTTTCTAGCTAATAAATCATCACACTAAAGCTTCATGTTAGCATTTCCAACCAACTCTGAAAATCGTTAACTTCGCGTATGAAGTAACATAAAAACACTTTGAACGTTAGGAACTGTAATATTAGAATGAATTTGGAATCGTGACATAAACATGGACCCAGATGACCATCAGACCGTCCTCCGGAAGATCTAAAAATCCCTAAAAGTGGCCAATGTATGGAACTGATCCTAGTGCTCCACGGTTTTTTCGAAAACACTCGGAACTGTAATTTATAAATTAATTTGCGATCGTTACATAAACATGTACTTAGAAGGCCATGGGACAGTCCTCCGCAAGATCTAGAACATCTTTAAAAATGGTTAATCCTCGAAAATGATCCTAGAGTTCTACGTTTTTTTTCGAAAGCATATAAGAATAAATTTGGGATCGTTACATAAACATGAACCTAGATAGCCATGGGACCGTCGTCCGGAAGATCAACAACATCCGTAAAATGGTCACTACATAAAATTGAGAGGTGGAAGCAGTACTATGTTGAGCACCTCAACGGTTATGCAGCAGAAAACGAAGATGGCACGGCAACAGACCTTGGAGCACGCGCAGAAGACGACAGGCAAGTTCTATGCCACCGCCTGTGACAATGTGCAAGAGAGTTCGTAGGACCAGGTTGGATTCATGGTTTCATACTCGCGAATCAGCAGGTTCTGCAGAAATGCCGCAAATACAACTTGCCCACACATCTTTTGTTCATCGATTTCAAATCCGCATACGCCACAATCGATCGAGATCAGCTATGGCAGATTACGAATTTCCGGATAAACTGACGCGATTGGTCAAGGCGCATTAGAAGGTTTGATCAGGAGAGCTGGGATAGACACGAGTGGCACGATCTTCAGGAAGTCCATTCAGCTTCTTGGCTTCGCCGATGACATCAACATCATGGTACGGAACTTTGAGACGATGGCGTACATTAGACTGAAGGGTGAAGCTAGGCGGATTGGACTTGCCATCAACGCGTCGAAGACGAAATACATGAGAGGAAGAGGTTCTAGGGAAGACAATGTTAGCCTCTCACCCCGAGTTCAGATTGACGGCAACGAAATCGAGGTGGTCGACGAGTTCGTGTATTTGGGCTCACTGGTGACCGCCGAAAATGATACCAGCAGAGAAATTCAAAGACGCATTATGGCAGGGAATCGTGCCTATTTTGGACTCCGGAGGACGCTCCGGTCGAATAAAATTTGCCGCCGGTGGTCCTTTACGGCCACGAGACCTGAACTATGCTCGAGGAGGACAAACGCACCGTTGGTATTTTCGAACAAATGGTGTTGCGTACCATCGTGGAGGAGGCGAATGAACCACGGATTGCATCAACCCTGGGAGAACCAACCATCGTCCACACTGAAAAAATTGGACAACTACGGTGGGCTGGGCACGTCGTAAGAATGCCGCACAACGAGTCAGTGAAAATTGTTATCGAAAGCGACCCGACAGGAACAAGAAGAAGAGGAACGCAGCGGGCAGGTGGATCGACCAAGTAGAAGACGACCTGCGGACCCTTCGCAGACTACGAGGCTGGCGAAGTGTGGCCATGGATCGAGTAGAGTGGAGACAAATTCTTCGGACAGCAGTGAACAACAAGGCCTTAGCCTGATTGGTAATGTAAGTAAGATATTCTTTCATGATACCAGGTGACTCAGAAAATATACCAAAGACCTTCAGGTGATCAGAGATCTCCATAAATAATCAACAATCCAAATCACATCCATAAGACATTTTCTCATCCAAGCGACTCAGAAACTATTTCATAACCCTTCCGGTAATCAGAGATGTCCAGTAAAGTACTAGGATCTTTTTTTCAAGTCTTCAGATTGTTCAGGTACTATTCTGAAGATACCAAACTGTCAAATATTGTCTTTCAGATATTCACGCTTACTTACTTACACCTTGCACCTGCATCACAATGTTACGCCAATTCACTCGGTCCGTGGTTGCTTGTTTCCAATTTCTTGACCGTCCCACACTTCCAAGATCCTGCTCCACTTGGTCTAACCACCTTGCTCGCTCATATTGTACCGGCCGGATTCGAGACAAACACCATTTTTGCGGAATTGTTGTCCAGCATTCTTAAAACGTGTCCCGCCCATCGTACCCGTCCAGCTTTCGCAACTTTCTGGATACAGGGTTCGCCATAGAGTTGTGCCAGCTCGTGGTTCATCCTTCACTTCCATACACCGTTCGCACATACCCCGCCAAAGATGGTCCTAAGCACTCGTCGTTCGAAAACACCCAGTGCTTGCAGGTCCTCCTCGAGCATCGACCACGTCTCGTGCCCGTAGAGAACAGCCGGTCTTATCAGCGTCTTGTACATGGTACATTTAGTACGGAGGTGAAGTTTACCCGACCTCAGGGTCTTGTGGAGTCCATAGTAAGCACGACTTCCTGATCCGAGATACACAAATTCATCCACCACCTCGAACTCATCTCCGTCGATTGTCACGCTTCTGCCTATCCCGCTCGGTTCCTCCAGCTAACAGATACTTTGTCTTCGACGTATTCACCTTTAATTCAACCTTCTCTGCTTCACGTTTCAGTCTAGTGTACTGCTCCGCCACGGCCTGAAACGTTCTTCCGACAATGTCCACGTCGTCAGCGAAGCAGATGAACTGGCTGGACTTATTGAAGGTCGTGCCCCGCATGTTAAACACCTTCTACCGCAATGTTGAACAGGAGGCAGGAAAGACCATCGCTTTGTCGAAGTCCTTTGCGAGTTTCAAACGAGGCCGATAACGCATCCGATATCTTCACGCAGCACTGTACACCATCCATCATAGCCCTGATCGTCTGGTCAGCTTCCCGGGAAAACTGTTCTCGTCCATAATCTTCCATAGCTCTTTACGGTCAATAGTATCATAGGCGGCCTTGAAATCGATGAAGTGGTGCTTGATATTCACGACACTTTTGGAGGATCTGCCGCAACGTAAAGATTTGGTCCATTGTCGATCGTCCGTCCACAAAACCGGCTTGATAACTTCCCACAAATCTGCTTGCTAGCGGCGATAAACGGCGAAAGATGATCTGGGAAAGCACTTTGTAGGCCGCGTTAAGAATAGTGATCGCTCGATAGCTCTCACATTCTAGTTTGTCGCGTTTTTATATTACTCCCTCTTTCCACTCCTCCGGTAGCTGTTCTGTATCCCAGATCCTGACTACAAGTCGGTGCAGACAAGTGGCCAACTTATCCGGGCCCATTTTGATAAGTTCCGCTCCGATAACATCTTTCCCAACTGCTTTGTTGTTATTAAGCTGTACCGACGAAGCCATTCCTCCATACCCCCTTCCTTATCCCGACACATTTCCGCTCTTGTAGAACTTGCGTGTTTCTTGAGAACGATACAGCTGCTCCATTTCTTCGCACTCCAGCTCTTCCAGGCGGCGCTTCTTATCCCGGAAAAGATGGGTTTGCTGTCTTTGCTTCTGTTTATATCGCACTACATTTTGACGGGTTCCTTGCTGCAGCATCGCCGCCCGCGCTGCGTTCTTCTCGTCCAAAACCGTCTGACACTCTTTGTCGAACCAATCGTTTCGTCGATTCCGCTCCACGAACCCAACGGCGTCTTCAGCAGCGCTGTTAATGGCTGCTTTCACGATGCTCCGGCAGTCCTCAAGAGGGGTTTCAGTGAGCTCTCCGTCATCCGGCAACGCTGCGTCGAGGCATTGCACGTACTCAGTTGCGACTTCGGGTAGCTTCAGTCTCTTCAGATTGTACCGTGGCGGGCGTCGGTACCGAACGTTGCTGGCAACGGAAAGTTTTTGGCGCACCTTAACCATTAGAAGGTCCTGAAGCCGATAATGTCCGAGAAGTGCCTTCCGTCGATCAAAACGTGGTCGATTTGCGATTCTGTCTGCTGCGGTGATCTCCAGGTGTACCGATATGGGAAGCTATGCTGGAAGTAGGTACTACGTATGGCTATGTTCTTAGCGGCGGCGAAATCGATGAGTCTAAGGCCGTTGGCGTTCGTTAGCTGGTGAGCGGTGAACTTTCCTATAACCGGTCTGGATTCCTCCTCCTGGCCGACCTGAGCGTCAAGATCTCCGATGACGATTTTGACGTCATGGCTTGGGCAGTTGTCGTATTCCCGTTCCAGCTGCGCGTAAAAAGCGTCTTTATCGTAAAATGAATAAACGCTCGAAGACTAGACTCTCCGGAGGGAGGAGTCCCTCCCTTCCCTGACAGCATACGACCAAGGTCCCACCGGGGTTGGTTACCCAATATTCCCTATGGTTACTCGTACCCCATCCGGCACCGCGGGGAGGTAGGGATAGGAGTTACTGGACAAGAGGCTAAGGACCGCTAGTGGGGTCTATTTTATACCTGCAGATACGCGAAGTATCGATGGTACGTCCAGCCGTTTACCAGATATTCACGCTGGAAACCAGATGACTCAAAGTTTTTCCAAAGATCTTCAGATGATCAGAGATCTCCAAAAACTTCACTAGATATTTTTCAATACTTCTGGTTGATCAACTATTCTTAATGGGCTTCAACTGTCCAATAATTCAAATAACGTCTCTCAGATATTCTCTTATGATACCAGGTGCTCAGAAATGATTCCAAAGACCATCAGGTGATCAGATATCTCCAAAAACTTCATTTGATCAAGGATGATCAAGTATTATTCTAAAAATCTCCAACTGTTCAACAGTCCTGTCGATCTTGGCACTTGCATCCAACGAAGACGGTTCCGTATTGGAATGTACCATCCAAAACTCCAGCTTTACTATATGGAAGTTCAAGTGCTTTACCGACTATCACACGCGAAGAAACTGTTCGAGTTCATGATCAGTGATGCAAAATATCATGACACTCACTCGACACTCGTCAACGCATCAACCGACTATCACTGACAGAACGTTTTGACACGCTCACAGGCAAAACGTAACACTCGCTGATGATGAGCTAAAGCACAACGAAAACAGTGAAGACTTCGGCAGTACGATGATGAGAAAAAGCGAAACGACAGAAGAAAATGAAAACGATGCCTACGCATTCCAAGTTCGTCACAGGCACGCGCGACTGTGTGAGATACAAACAAAGCTGGCAAAATTAAACGGAAGCTGTTGGGCTCACCCACAAACACACTCACATAAGCAAGCCGGAACTGATCAGATCGGTGATGGATCACCACCGAAGACGACATTCACCATTTGCTTTTTACTTCTTTCGTCAATTTGATGGATGGTCATGGAGAGTGCTTCGACAAGCACATTGATAGGAATGTACCAAGCGTTACTACCATCAGCTGTTTGACGATCGTGATTGTAATAGGTCGTCACTCTGTTCATGATTACAACCGGTGACATTCCGCAATCGTTGAATGGAAGATCTCGCTGATCGACCGTATAGAGAACTGAATTTGTTGCCAATTTGTGGATGATCCAAATCCAAATCCAACATTCTTCGCCAAACCGAAAGCGTCCACATCAAGAGTATTCAATGTCCGATAGACACAGCATTTTCCCACAGACTTGGCTGCACCGAACCTTTCACGTCTTCTAAAACTGTGACTTCACCCTGGTCACCATTTAGAACGCTGAGATGTAGGTTGCTTTCACCTGCGAAGACATTAGAGATTCACGAGTTGCTAACCGCCTGCAAATCTCGGCCATTGTCTCATACTCGGTGCTTCCATCCCATGTACTCCAGAGCGTAGATTGTCCACTCTGACAGTATAAAGCGTTGGCTAGAGAATTATGATGAGAATGCCAAATGAGTTTTGAGGACAGTTTATAGAGGAAATCTAGGGATAATTCCAAAGGAACTCTGCCATAACATCTCTGATCACGCCATCCTTCGAAAGGGAAGTAAAGCCGTTGGTCGATATGTAGGGTCCAGGTGTGGGAGCTGCCTCCCTGGCGTCGGTAGCATTGGTGCTCAGCACGGAAAACAAGATCGACGGAAAACAAACCAAAGGAAAAAAAAACTAGATTTCGTGGTATAACTTGACTTCTTTGAGGAACACTAGAAGCAACAATCAATTCGAAACTAACGATTTTAAATTGGCTCACTACTTGACTAGCCTATTGGTCCCAAGCACATCGATTAACGTACCCCATTCTAGTCCAAATTCTGGTACTACACAATGTTTGTTTTGATTCGCTATGAAAGTTTGACAGATAAAATGAGGGGTTCGTGGATTTTCCTATGTTTCGAGGGGTGCATCGATTAGCTTGGGACCGAAGAGAGTACCAGAGCTGAGCCAAAAAGTTGAGCACGTTTCTTCGGGACCTTCTGGTCTTAGAGTTACCTCTATGCTAGAAGGGCGTCCGCAGCAGGCGAGTTGTCTCCGTGGAGGTTCTCAAATTCGGGGCACACGCAGATAACGTGTCCAACGGTCACCGGAATGCTGCAAATCATGCAGCTCTTACGAAACAATCCTCGGCCGAAGTTGCAGTACAATCGGCTATGTCCAGTCCTGAACCTCGATACGGCTCTTTGATCCGACAGATTCCAGAGGTAGGTGCATGCTTCCGTGCTCCCTATGATCTTGAAAGGTCCTCTGGTGATGAGACATTGGTCGCTCCACACTTTTCGAACGGTTGATTTAACCCATCGCCTGATGTCTTGCAGCGCAACTTGATCTGTGAACATGGGGCCGGATGGTCCAGATCAAGTCACGTTGCCTGGTATTCCACAGTGTCCCGGAACCCTAGTGAAGACGGTGCTACTCGGGGCATACTTCACGGTAGCCTGAATCCACGGGTGAATTGGAGCTGCGGAGCGAAGCTCTTGAATGGCATTGTGGCCGATACCAACGCCCGAACTGGACCGGGAACCATCCGTGTACCAGTATGTGTGTGTGTTCTGCATAGTCGGATCCGAGAAATTGCACGGAGTTGTCTCCTGGCTTGAAACGGTGGTTGACTCGGCTATCAACTTTAAGGTCGGAAGAGAGCCAACTCTTCTCTCCGTACCAGTGGACCCTAACCAACGTACGCAGGATTCCATTCCCCTCATCGAGGAGAATGATCCTCGCATTACCTGCTGTCTTGACGGTGAAGGATGCGGCTTTAATGACGGTGGAAATCATAAGGCGGAATCGGAAAGGGAGAATTCCTGCTTCCACGCAGGCTGAGTCAGCTGAGGTGGAAGGTAGGAGGCCTGAAATGCTACGGATACAGTTATTGTCCGAGGCAACGCATGTTAGTTCGATCCCATATAGCAGCCGGCTATCGATAATCGCCTGCGCGACACGGAACGAACAGCCCGATTGTAGGATCGGTGGGGTCTCGAAATGATTTTGATCAGATTGATCCGGCTTTTGCAGTCCTTCTTAAACTGGTGGAAGTGCGGCTCAAATGATAGTGAGCACTCCCAGGACCCGAACGGAGTTCTTGACGGGATTTTGATAGCTGTTCCGCTGATTCTGTGCTGCGACGGACAGACATGGAATCTCACGCTCTTCTCAGCAGATAGCTGGAATCCTGCAGCTTCCTGCCATTTTGAAACGGCTGATACCGCGACTTGCGCTAACTTCTTCGTCCGCACTGTAGTATGTGTATGTTCTTGGGCAGCTGGGTTAAAAATTCCATTCATGGCTACCAGGAAGAGCGTGACAGTGATCACTGATCCCCTGGGGGACCTCTGTTTCTTCCCGAAAGCAGCTGGATTTTTCGTTTCCGATTGCAACACGTGAGAAAATTCCGAACAGCCGGAGTCCAGGTCCTATTGAAGGCCTTGGATATGTCCAGCGAGACAATATCAGCGTGGTGCCCCTGGTCGTATGCGTCCTTCAGCACGACGCGAAGTAGGTTGATGTACCGAAACTCTGCCGGAAAGCATGCTGCCGATGGTCGAGCAGGCTGTTGGTCTCCAGGAAGGATCTCAGTCTCCGGTTCACCATCCACTTATACAGGATGTTAGGGCGATGGGCCTGAATTTCGACACGTCCTTGGTGGTATCGCTGGCCTTTGGAATCGGGGTGACAAGGCTTTCCCTCCACGCTGCTGGGTAGGAGTCGGTGGTCCATCGCTGGTTCAAGATGTCCAACATACTCGATAGGTAGGTGAGTTAGCAGTGGGTATCCGGGCTCATTGGGTCCCGCCTATTGAGGATGCAATCCCTACACCTAGTGTCCCTATTCTCATAACCTTTAGTATTAGGACTTGTCCGTTTTTCTATTACCATGAGTGTAGTGTTCTTCTTTTCACTATGTAAACAAAACAACGAACTGGATAAAACGTGTTTTTCTAATCACAAGTTTGTTCGCCTTATTTAAGTGCTTAATCCGAATTCCCCCTTTAGTTTGTGGGCCCGGTCGTGTTCCGAAAGTTTTACGAGAGTCGCGAAGTGTTGTGATGGAGGAGGACCTACGCGGGGAGCGCTACCACCTGGCGCTGTTTGACGGATCAAACTACAATGCATGGAAGTTCCGTGTGCAAGTGTTCTTGGAGGAGCACGAATTGCTGGAATGCATCGAGACGGAGGTTGACAACGTGCAGGCATTCAAGGTGGAGGCAACCAATTTCGCGGAAGTTAGGCAGCAGAAGGCGAGCAAACGGGAAAAGCGTGTGAAGCAAGACCGGAGATGCAAATCTCCCGGATCCACGACTCCCAAGTTGGAGAACGTGCAAGGAAAACAATCCCCCAAGGAAATTTGGAACACCTTGATCGCCGTTTTCGAGTAGAAGTTTATTGCCAGCAGTATGTACGGGAAACGGCAATTACTGAACCTGCGATAAGTTTTACGAGTGTTCACTGCGGGATCATTTCCTGCGATTCGATCGTCTCATGCCCGAGTACCGAGCAACAGGAGCGGACATGGACGAATGTGACATCATTTGTCATCTGTTTGTGACGCTTGATCAGGCGTATTCGGCAGTTGTCACAGCCATCGAGACGATGCCGGAGGAAAACCTGAACATGGAGTTCGTAAAATGCCGCTTACTGGACGAAGAGACGAAGCAGAAAGGGCTAGCCGTCGAATCCGTTCCCGCGAGTAAGGACACCGCTGCGTTCTCGGGATCGAAACAACCGAAGAAGAAAATGTTTAAGTGCTTCGGAAGACCATAAGCTGGCCGAGTGCCCATGTAAGAAGAAGAAGGACAGTGAAAAAGTTAACATTGAGAAGAAAGGCAAAGCGCATGTAGCGGAGCAAAATGGCGTTTGCTTCGACGGTGTGCGTGGCGAAAAGGAACGGGCTATGAAGAGAGTGGATTGGTTCATCGATTCCGGATGTTCCGATCACTTAGTGAATGATGAATCCCTGTTCGATAGCTTGAAGCCACTTCAGAATCCAGTCGAGATAGCCGTAGCGAAAGATGGGTAATCAATTACGGTCGAATATTCGGGAACAGTGAAGCTAGTGTCGAGGCTAGTGTCCAACGTTAACGGCAAACTAACTGACTGTTCGGTAGATAACGTATTGTTTGTTCCGGAGCTCCGCTGCAACCTTTTTTCGGTGTTGAGGGTTGATGAAAGTGTCGTACGAAAACGGAAAAGTAATCATTCAACGCGGTTCTGTATCGGTTGGACTTGTTCTCAAGCAAGCACGGCGCGAGTGAGGCTTTGCTGACATGTGGACGCATTCCAAAGGGTTTGGAGTTATGGCACTGCCGTTTCGGACATTTGAATGTCAAAAGTCTGGCGAAGATGATTCGAAGCGAAATGGTGGTTGGACTGAATGTGAAAAACTCTGAATCCGACAAGAGTGTCGTGATCTGCGAACCGTGCGTCGTCGGAAAGCAGAGTCGGAAGCCGTTCGTTCGAGTTGGAGCCATTTCGCTGTGGTGTATCTGATGCAAAGCAGGGAAGATGTGTTTGACTGTTTCGAACAATATGAAGCGTTGGTGTCGGCCAAGTTTGGCCAGAAGATAAGCCGCCTTCGTTGCGACAATGGTGGCGAGCAGCGTTGCCAGTATTCCAGATTTATCTGGACTTTCCAGATTTTCTGTCATCTGGCCAGATACACAGACGGATCACGTATATTTCCAGATTTTTAAAATATGATCCAGATTTTCCCAAATTTTTGAAAAATGTTGCTTTAAAAATATCATTGCAATTGATTGTCACTCTAATCAAAAAATAAAAAGCCAAGCTACTTTAATTATTAAACGCCATCAACGTTGGAAATTATTGCAACATCGTACATGGAATTGTTACAACTTGTTTGCATGTTAATGGGTTGCAGAATCATAATAATGGAGACATTTTCTAAAGAATATTTGCTGAAGTAAACAATCAAACTTTTAAAAATATTGGGCCTGAATGTTTGTGTAATAAGAGTTTTTATATAGATATTTTCTGCATATAAAAAAAAAATCAAAATTTCAATATAGAAGAATATGCATATGTTTTTAATTTAGAGAAATCGAAAACTTATCAGGATCGAAAACAATAAATTGGGTCTTGGAAAATTCGCATGGCTTTTGAATCTAGACAACCACCAACTTTGAAGTATGTTTGTAAGATTTTTGAGCAAAATTTTAAAGGCATCTGATAATTTTTAGCATTTTTTAAGTACCTGTAAATATTGAGTTACAGCAGTCTGATTTCCTTTAGAATTCTAAATTGCTCTAGAATTTCAGAATTTTAAGATAATTCTGGAAATAGTTTACAGTGAAGTGTGAGGCGAATTCTCTGCGAAACCAAAGGAGAATTTCAAGTTAATTCTGAGTAGAGTTCCATCCGTCTTTGTAAGCTTCGTGGTCTTGCGGTGTGACCTGTCGTTCAGGCGTATTGTGAGTGCCACGAAGTTAGGGTTCGATTCCCGCTCCAGCCAGCTCCAGCCACAACCTAAAAATTTCCCTACTGGTCTACTGGGTGTGGTGTGTTGTCAGTTTTCTAGTGTTAAGTTTTTAAGTATGTGCAACCTCTGGTTGAAAACAGTGTCAGCAGTTGTCTTTTAAAAACTCTGATGACATTTGCATGGAGATTTTGTGAAGAATTTATATATAATTCGGAAGAGAAATCAAAGAAATTTCTTCAGATGAAACTTGAGGAGTATGCTGATACGAATTAGGAGAATAATTTCAATGGAATTCTGTCCAATATTTCTATGGAGATTCATTTGTATAATATTTAAGAACTTTAATCAGAATTATGCCAAAAGAACATTTGGCAAGTTCTAGGAGACTTTCAATGCCATTTTGGCAAAGTATTTGAGTGCTTAGGAAATACTGAAGAGGATTTCAAAACAATTCAGACCTTACCTACAAAGCAGCTCAAAGCGAATTATCGGATAAGTCTGAGAATAGTGTGACGGTCATTCAAAAGAGTGTAACAAGTAAATTATTAAGAATATTCTAAGGGAATTTTATAGAGAAATATGAAAATAAAAGTATGCCAATTCTTGGAAATTATTACCAGTTTGAGGGAATTGTGAAATCGGAGAGTGATTTATAAGCGATCCCAAGAGATAATGCTAAGAACTCTAAGAATGTTACTGAAAAAGTTTCATATTATCAAGATTATTTTAGGGGAATCCAGAAAAGAAGTATGATGGAATTCTAGGATGATTCAAATGGAATTCTGAAAAAAAGAAAGTAAATTCAGACTAACAAAAAAAATCATGATCTGGGACCCAGGACCTATATAAATTCCGGTTTCAGACGTTCATTTTAGTTGAATAATGAAATTATGCAAATAGTTGAGTTACCTGTAGTTTAGGTAAACTGTGTGCGAGTACCGCTAACATCGTGGTACTCACACACAGTTAACCTAAACTATTTTGATTCCCACTTCAGCCTGGGGAATTTTACTTTAAAATAAAATTGCCGACTGCCTACTATTATTTTTTTTTTTTTTTTATATTAATTTATTTGTACAGGCTCAATCGAATAAACTTTACAGAGCCGAGTTATCATTTGCATTATACATGATTCATGTCTTAAATTTAGAGTTAAAGGAATTGAACCGATTACTCGCGGTCGTCTCGAGGTTAGTGGAGATTTACAATTTTTTGGATGGGGAAAGGGAGAAGGAGGTTTGAAATATGATTTATTATACAAATATTTAATTAATCCTAAAACATGAACTTATTTCTATTCATCTTGAAGACAAACATTAAAAAAAAAACTACACGCACAATACACAAACTAAACACAAGGTTAATCAAACTTACAATCTAAGGTTAGTATTCTTAAAGTAAACATATATGAGTTTCATAAACTCCAGATCACGTCTAGCCAAAATATCCCGAACTGGAACATTAGGTTGTCTACCTCGAGCCCGAAGGGAATCGCATAGCTCAGATCTGACTCCACGATGCTCAGCACAAGACCAAAGGATGTGATCGGCGTCTTGGTAACCTTGTCCACATTCACAGAGATTGCTGTCTCCCAGCCCAACACGAAACAAGTGAGCGTTTAACGAATAGTGATTGGACATGAGGCGAGACATCAGACGAATGAAGTCTCGACCCACATCCAACCCCTTGAACCAAGGACTCTTCGACACCTTAGGGATGATCGAGAATAGCCATCGTCCCAAACTTCCTTCACTCCATTTATTTTGCCAGCTGGCGAGCGACTGTTGACGATAAATGAAGAAAAATTCATTGTAGGCGATTTGTCGATCGTAAATATCGCCTTGCATAGCGCCCACCTTAGCAAGTGAGTCCGCCTTCTCATTGCCCGGAATCGAGCAATGAGATGGGACCCATGCAAAGGTGATGACAAAAGATCTTAAAGATAAAGCACTCAGAAGCTCTCGTATTTTCATGAGAAAATACGAGGAGTGCTTTACCGGCCTCATGGATCGAATAGCCTCGACAGAACTGAGACTATCCGTAAAAATAAAATAATGATCTGGTGCAAGTGAGGCGATCGTTTCTAGCGTATAATGTATTGCCGCCAGCTCAGCAACATATACGGAACAAGGAGCTTGAAGCATTCGAGAGGCGCTATGAAATTCGTTATAAATACCAAAACCAGCGGACGCCTCTATTAATGATCCATCTGTGAAGAACGATCTTGCGGAATCAACTTGGCCAAACTTTGCAGCGTAAATTGACGGAACAATCATGGAACGATGATGTTCTGGGATCCCACGAATCTCCCGCGTCATGGATAAATCAAAACTAACTGAATTGCCGAAGTCGGAGAAGCATACACGATGGGGATTATGCTGTGAAGGGCTGACATCCTGAGTTATGTACACGTAGTACAATGACATAAAACGAGTTTGAGGGTTTAGCTCAAGAAGCTTCTCAAAGTTTTCGATTACCAGTGGGTTCATAACTTCACAACGGGTGAGGAGCCTGAGGGACAATTCCGAAAACCGATCCGATAGTGGCAACATGCCCGCCAACACTTCGAGACTCATCGTATGAGTCGAGTGCATGCATCCTAACGCGATACGAAGACAACGATACTGGATACGTTCCAGTTTGATGATGTGAGTTTTAGCCGCCGACTGGAAGCAAAAACTACCGTACTCTAAAACCGATAAAATCGTTGTCCGGTACAACGTTAGAAGATCTTGCGGATGAGCTCCCCACCACGTTCCGGTAATTGTTCGGAGAAAATTGATCCTTTGTTGGCATTTTCGTCTCAGATACTCAATGTGGGATCTCCAGGTGCATTTGGAATCGAACCAGACCCCAAGATATTTGAAAGACATGGAATGAGTGATCGGTTTACCCAAAAGTTGAAGCTTTGGTTTTGCTGGGCTATGCTTCCTAGAAAAAACGACCAACTCAGTTTTCTCCGTGGAGAATTCGATACCTAGCTGGATAGCCCAAGTAGACAAATTGTCTAAGGTATCCTGTAAGGGTCCTTGCAGGTTGACCCCTTTGGGCCCTGTCGTAGACACTACGCCATCATCTGCAAGTTGTCTCAACGTGCAGTTGTCACTTAGACAATTGTCAATTTCTCTGACATAGAAATTGTACAAAAGGGGGCTTAAACATGAGCCCTGGGGGAGACCCATGTAACTAAATCGAGAAGCTGTAGAGTTTCCATGAGAAAAGCTCATATGTTTCTCTGACAGCAAATTGTACAAAAAGTTATTAATTAATGGGGAAAGGCCACAAGCGTGGAGTTTGTCTGAAAGGACTTCAACCGATACTGAATCAAAAGCCCCCTTAATATCCAAGAACACAGAAGCCATTTGCTCTTTATTAGCAAAAGCCAACTGGATTTCTGTGGAAAGCAACGCGAGACAGTCGTTCGTTCCCTTACCCCTACGGAAACCAAATTGAGTATCTGAGAGTAGGTGGTTCGTCTCAACCCATTTGTCGAGGCGAAAAAGGATCATTTTCTCCAACAATTTTCGAATGCACGATAACATCGCGATGGGACGATACGAGTTATGATCTGACGCGGGTTTTCCAGGCTTTTTAATGGCTATAACTCTCACTCGCCTCCAATCATCTGGAACAATATTGAACTCCAGGAACTGACAAAACAAGTTCAACATGCGCCTCTTAGCGACGTCTGGGAGGTTCTTCAACAAGTCGAACTTGATCCTATCAGCCCCCGGAGCCGAATTGCGACACGAAAGGAGCGCGAGTGAGAGCTCTAGCATTGAAAAAGGCTGGCTGATCTCGTCTAACGAATTCGTCGTTTCGCGAGGAATCATCTGTGCCGGCACGGAATCAGGACATACTTTTCGCGCGAACTTGAGAATCCACCGATCCGAGTACTCCTCGCTCTCGTTGTTTGAAGACCGGTTACGCATCCTTCGCGCCGTGTTCCAAAGCGTATTCATCGACGTTTCGCGCGATAAACCGTCCACGAATTGCCGCCAGTATCCGCGTTTCTTGGCTTTGATGAGGCTCTTGAGTTCGTGTTCAAGAGTCGAGTACGCTTCGAAATACTCGGGTGTTCCGCGTTTCCGGAAAAGCTTAAACGCGTCGGACTTTTTACGATAAACCTCAGTGCATTGCTGGTCCCACCAAGGGGTAGGAGGTTTCCTACGAAAAGACGTTCCTGGAACCGGCCGAGTTTGAGCTCGAAGCGCGCTGTCCAAGATCAGATTGGAGAGGAAGTTATATTCCTCCAACGGTGGAAGCTCTTCTACCGACGACACGGCTTCATCTATCGCGGTCTTGAACGTTGTCCAATCGATATTACGGGTGAGGTCGTACGCGACGTTAACGGATTCCGACGAATTGAACCCACTGGCAATCGAAATGCCGATCGGCAAGTGATCACTACCGTGGGGATCCTGGATCACATTCCACGTGCAATCCAACGATAATGAATTAGAGCAAAGTGTGAGGTCTAATCTACTTCCATTTGAGGATGGACCAGCCAGACGTGTTACTTCTCCATTGTTAAGAATTGTCATATTGAAGTTATCACAGAGGTCATATATCAAAGTAGAACGGTTGTCATCATACAGTTCCCCCCAGCCTGTACCGTGGGAATTAAAATCTCCCATAATCAACCGTGGAGTAGGAAGAACTGAACAGATATCTGAAAGTTGTTTTTGACTAATCGAAACTCGGGGAGGAATATACACAGAAGCAATACAAAGACTCTTGCCTTTAACAAAAGCCTGACATGCGACAACTTCAATACCTGGAAATTGTGGAAGATTCACTCTATAGAAGGAATGGCACTTTTTGATCCCCAAAAGTACTCCTCCTCCACGCGAATCCTCACGATCCAGTCGAATAATGTTAAAATCATGAAAAGGAAGATCGATATCTGAAGAGAGCCAAGTTTCACATAGAGCAAATGCATCACAATCATTATTGTGAACCAAAAACTTAAACGATTCTATCTTAGGAATAAGACTTCGACAATTCCACTGTAGAACAGTGATCAAATCCCCGACCTCGTTTGGAAAATTATCCATCGAAGGAGATGATTGCTGCAAGGAGGGGCCACTTCAATGTCAACTGCTTCAAGAGGGTTTTCACAGTAGGAAGCATTGCCAGAACAATGCTTTTCAGAGGATCAGAAATATCGAGGTAATTGAGGATACTGTCCACAATGTTATCAAATGAGAACAACCCAGATGAAGAAGGGGCTTGTGTTCTGAATATTGGGGCATCGGGGGTTTTGGATGTCCCCGGGAGAGGTGGAAAATCCTGGGTATAATCAGTTCTGCGGAATCCAGGAGGAGTAGAAGTCTCCTTTTTTCCACCACTCCTTGATTTGGGCAAGCTGATTTGGGGTTCTTGATCTGCAACTTTCCGCGAACGGATGCGTTTTCGTTTCCGGGCAGAACCTTCCGGAAAACTGAAAGAAACTCCCTCCTCAGCCAAGTCAGAGCCAGACTCGTCATCTGACAAAAGAGCGAAGGGATTTGTTTCATTGGTCGATGGCTTGGCTGTCTTAAGCATTTCTGCAAAAGACCGCCTGGAACGTTCTTTAAGAGAGCGCTCTAGTTTTTCCCCGCGTTGTTTGTACACCGGACACGACGAGAGACCATGAGGAGGAGATCCTTTGCAGTACACGCATTTTGGTGCCGTGACTGTGCAGGCGCCATCCTCGTGCTTCTCCCCGCATTTGGAACAGCGTGCCTTGCTGCCACAGTGAGAGGCCGTATGTCCCAACTGTTTGCAGTTTTGGCAGATCATGACCCGAGGAACAAACAAGCGCACAGGTAGCCGAAGTTTTCCCAACTCGATGTACTGAGGAAGGGCTGAACCAGAAAAGGTCACGCGAAACGAGTCTGTGGGGGTAAAACTCTTTTTACCCTCGCTGACAGATACTGAGCCCAGTTTTTGGACATCCAGTATCTTCACCGGGGGGAGCAAGGGGTTCTTGAAACGGCCAACCGCCTGCTTCTCCAAGATCTCGGGGGTCAGACTCGCTTCGGTGACCACACCTTCGATCTCCACATCACGAGCTGGTATGTAAACCCTGTACTCAATCGTAAAGAGCTGGGAGGCAGCAATCTCGTTAGCCTGCTTCAGGTTAGAAACGACAACACGAAGTTTATTATGCCTAACCTTCGTGATTTCGGTCACGGCCGAGTATCGCTTCGTCAGATCAGTGGAAATTTGCATCAAGTTCAAAGGTTTGTTTTTGGGCTGAAAGTAGACAACCCATGGCCCAGTCGAGTCATCTGGATAGGCTCGCGATCGGGGGCTTTTCTGAGACGAACCATGAATGACAGGACGTTTTCGTCTTGTCTTGCCATCGAGTGGCAAACTGGTGTCATCTTCCGACAAAATGTCCATATCGTCTTCTGACGAGACGTCCATTTTGCCGTACTAGTGGGAGCGGTAAACGCTCTACCACTGAAACGATGCTTAAAACCACACAGACACAATAAACAGAAAAAAAACTACAAACACAGAAACACAAAATTAAATTTAACTGATGGGCGAGAGAAAGAAACAGGAAAAAAAACTTATCTGCTATACTACTACCACCGAGTGATTACACAGCAGCAGCGGAGCGACGCGCAGCGTGGGTGACCTTCGATGCGCGTGTGCGGGCGATCTTTGTAGTGGTGTGCTTGTATGAGGTTCGGCACTCAGCTGGACACACGATGATGGATGACCGGTATAAATGCGGAGGCAGATGCTGACACTCGATGACGATGATATCTGCCTACTATTATGTCAAGAATGACTTTGAATCAATTCCAGATGATCATATTGACCGATTTTTACGGGAGATTGGCACATCACTTTGATTTCAATAACATGATTTTTTGGAGCCTGCAGATTTTTCAAGATTTTATATTTTAACTGGTCCAGATTTGTCTGAAAATGACCTGGCAACGCTGGTGGCGAGTATCGGAGTAAGCAGTTTGACAAGTTCTGCAAGAAGCGTGGTATCCAGGTCGAGTGGACCGTACCACACACACCAGAGCAGAACGGAGTCAGCGAGCGGCTGAACCGAACGCTCGTGGAGAAGGCCCGTTCGATGCTCACCGACTCCGAAGTGGACAGATATTTCTGGGGTCAGGCCATCCAAACTGCAGCGTTTCTCTCCAAACGCTCTCGTCACACCGTTCGAGCTCTGGGAAGGGAAGAAGCCGAACGTCTCCAAGCTGCGAGCGTTTGGTTGACCCGTCTACGTCCACGTCCCGAACGAATTGAGGAAGAAGTTGGACGCGAAGGCGTGGAAAGGTGTGTTCCTTGGGTACCCCTGCAATGGCTATCGTATATGGCATCCCGAGCAGAAGCGGGTTGTCCACGCCAGGGATGTGGACTTTGTGGAGACAGGCAGTAACTCGATTGGTATGGCATCAGCAAAAGGTGAGTCTTTTAAACCATTATCAGATATTATCAAGCTTCCCGTGAGGGACGGTGAATCGTCTGCGGCTGATGAA
This sequence comes from Ochlerotatus camptorhynchus, assembly GCF_037179485.1. Classification (NCBI taxonomy): domain Eukaryota; kingdom Metazoa; phylum Arthropoda; class Insecta; order Diptera; family Culicidae; genus Ochlerotatus; species Ochlerotatus camptorhynchus. The sequence continues at coordinate 387,796 of NW_027040900.1, read as the reverse complement.
GAGGAAGAGGCGTTTTCCGATACACAGGGCACGGTGTCCGATGACGAGTATGGAAGTTTCTACGACGACGGCGAAGATCAAGAAGAGCAGACTGCAGACCAAGAGGAGGAGGCCGTTCCGGCGTGAAGTGTTCCAGCGTGACACAAGCATTACGTCATGAAGAACGCCGCTTATGCTTTGAATGCGACAAGCTACGTCGAGAATCTCCCCAACTCAATCTCCGAAGCTCGTAAACGAAGTGACTGGCCGAAATGGGAGGAGGCTATCAACGACGAGTTGAATTCGCTGCGAAAGAACCAAACGTGGACGTTGACGAAACTACCCGATAAGCGAACGCCGATAACCAACAAATGGGTGTTCAAAATTAAACGTGGAACTAACGGAAAGCCGGATCGCTACAAAGCGCGTCTGGTTGCGAGAGGTTTCAGCCAGAGTGAAACCTATTCCCCAGTGGCCAAGGTGGACACTCGACGAGCTGTTCTAGCGTTGCCAAATCAGCAAACCATGTTCGTCCATCAAATGGACGTTCGTACAGCTTTTCTGAACGGTGTGCTGACCGAACATGGTTTGCCGGCTAAACAAGTCAATATAGGCTTGAAACAATCATCGCACGCTTGGAACGATCAGTTCGATGAGTTTGTTCGACAGCGGCTGAATGTACGAAAAGTACAAACGATCAGTGCCTGTATTTCCGGCGGATTGGCGGAGAATTGGTGATCGTTGTGCTCTACGTTGATGATGTGTTAGTGATCAGTGTATCGATGCGCGCAGTTGAAGATGTTAAGAGATTCCTTGCAGTGGACGCAGGCGAAGTACAGTGGTTCCTAGGAATGAACATCGAACGTGACATGCAGGATATGTTACGACGATTTCGGATGGAAAACTGCAAGCCAGTTTCGACGCCGTTGGAGTGCAGATTGAAGCTGAAGCAAAGGGCGAAGAGGAGAAACGTATTTCGGATCCGTACAGGGAGCTAGTGGGTTGCTTAACTTACAGTTCCGTTACAACTCGACCTGATTTGGCAGCGGCAGTAAATTTCCTAAGCCAATTTCAGAGCTGCCCGGTCTTCTTCTTCTTCGCATTTCAAGCTTATTACATATCGCATATTAGCTCATTGCGTGCTCTCAACTTAGTGTTCTAGATGCACTTCCACAGTTATTAATTGAGAGCTTTCGATGCCTGTACCATTTTTGCATTGGTATAATTGTGTGGCAAGTCCAATCATACTTCTATGCCCAGGGAAGTCGAGACATTTTCCAACCCGAAAAATTCCTGGACCGGACCGGGAATTGAACCCAGCCACCTTCAGCATGGTCTTGCTTTGTAGCTGCGCCTTTGCCGACTGAGCTAAGGGAGGCCCCCGGAGTACTACGGTACGTCAGAGGTTCGCTTGATATGTGTCCGGTGTACAGGGTTAACAAGGAGGTCCGAATGCTTGAAGTTTTCACGGATGCGAACTGGGCCAATGACGTTACGGACAGGAGATCAATTAGTGGCGCAATGTACAAGGTGTTTGGATCTACGGTAGGATGGACTACCCGTTGTCGTCCACGGAAGCAGAACTGGCCGCTTTATGCAATGCTGCCTGCCTGCCACAAATTGAAGGATCTGGGATGCAAGATCGATCTACCAATCACGTTCCACGAAAACAATCAGCCTACAATACGGATTGCAGAGGAGTCGAAGGATTTCGGTCGTATCAAACATGTTGATGTCAAGCTACATTTCCTTCGAGATCTCGTGAAACAGAAGAAGATTCGTTTGCAGTATCTACGATCGGAAAACCAAGTTGCTGACATAATGACGAAAGGTTTACCAGCTGGAGTTTTCCGTCGACATCGCATCGGTTTTGGATTGGTAAATAGCTAAGTACTGCAAACTCAGCCGATTTTATTTTTCAAGTGAGCTAGAAAACATCTTGGAAATCTTCCGAAGTTTCAAAATGTTTTGCTGAAACAGTTCACGAAATTGTATATACATGCTGTCAAATGAACTCTTGGCTCCTCCTCCTCTGCTCCAGAAATAACGTATACATGGTGATGGAAGTGCACCTGCCCACAAAGCTCACAAGTTTGATTACATTCTTGTTTCAGCAACCCAGTTTTGGTATTATTAATATCAAATAAAAACACTTTTTCGAGCATCACGCTCGATGATTTACATTATCCGCCTACTAAGGTTGATGTTTCGACAGTTTCATAATTATAATTCTTAATTTGTTTTCAGTAGGTGGCAACACCTTTACTTGTGGTTCAAACAGTAACTACCTACGTAACTTCTGAGCTCTTTTGAATGTTTGGCTCCCGTTTGACAGTTTGGCTCGGCTTCCAGATGACAAGCATTTTGAGTTAGTTCGCAGTCATCAGGTAAATAGCAGCGATTGAAGGGGAGTATTGAGGGTGCAATCCCTGCACCTAGTGTCCCTATTCTTATAGCCTTTAGTACTAGGACTTGTCCGTTTTTCTATTACCATGAGTGTAGTGTTCTTTCTTTTCACTATGTAAACAAAACAACGAACTGGATAAAACGTGTTTTTCTAATCGCAAGTTTGTTCGGCTTATTTAAGAGCTTAATCCGAATTCCCACTTTACCGCCGATTGGCCCCTTCCATTCATCCTCAGGTTGCCGTTATCGGCCGGTACGGAGAAATTGCGTGGCGTTATTGCGCCGGCGAAAATTTTCTTCGAATCCGGAGATAGCAGAAAGTTCCGCGAAATACCTTCCTAGTTCGTCAGCAACGGCCACTGGCAGTCGAAGAATCTATTCACTGATCACCCAGTCTCCAAGATTCTCTTGAGTTGTAGCCAAGTACATACTAGACTACCTCAAAAAGTTGACTAAACTACCCTTTAGGTCGCTGGTTCTATAAATAAGCTCTATTTTCCCAAACAAAATCTTCTGAATTGGTCATGGACAAGGCTAAAAAAAAAAATCATTTTTTTCCTTCAGGTCTTTAGGATATACAAGCTGTTTAAGAATTGGCTACCGAAGTCCTGCAAGTACACCACAGCGTTTATTTTAATTTTCGACGAACGCAAAACGAGACAAAGCTTAAACTCAAGCATTTTACACCTACCGGGTAGCCTCAGGTCGATTGCAGTCCAACGTCAATCAATTGATTATCTCCAAATATCAGAGCTCAGTCATACATCCATGGTAAGTACATAATCATCACCGTACTAATGGAGACCAAACATCAACCAATACCAACACGGTGATAGCTAGTGCACGACCTCCATGAGTCCGTACATACGTATGATTCAGTGAAACATGAGCGATAGAGCATCGATAGTAGTGGTTGGTTAGTTGCCACTTAGCTTCTCGTTCGCTCGCATTTATTTTCGAGCAACATTTTCGCACGTCCATATCATTATTATGTCTAAATTGATAGCGGCAATTTTACGACTGACTAACCGGAGGAATTGATTCCTCTTTCATCGCTACAATCTCATTCTGGTGAACAGTCTACATCCAAGGTCATTCAGCAATTAACGAAAGGTACTTAGCCCTTTGAGGTTAGGATCGATTGGCAAGTTTTTCCCTTCATGGATCATAGAAAAAGAGTATGTCGCCGAACTCATTTTTTTTCCCGGTTGATGATAAGTTAGCCCCATTTCCAAGATAAAGAAAACAATGGACGTATGCATCGGTGCACATCGAACATTTTTAGCTGACATGCACATACTGTCCTCAATAGCGGGAGAAGACGGTGCACCTGTGTCACAGTGTTTTCACTGAGCAGATTGAGCACACTAGGAAGGCGAAGATTTCCCCAGCACTTGTCGACATCCAGGTTGCTGAGTTAATCAAAACAGTAAGGCTCAAAACCTACACGCATTACGGAGCCGATTTGGCACCGTCAGAACTCACCTTGCTGCGGTTGTCAAAACTAGTTCCAAGTCAAAAATCGCGCCACTGCATAAACGAGAGAAGGCAAACAAGCCACCGTCCAGCAGACAACAGAGTTTACACACTTCACCACTCACGTCACTGCTCTTTGCTTTGCTTTCCTTCACACTGTAACTTTCAATAATATTATTAGCCGCAATGGGCTCTACACTTCGCCTCCCCGCGCGCTGTAGTACGTACTTGTGTGTTGTGTATGTATTGGTGGTTAACTGTATTTACTCTATTTTTACACCAGTATGCCTCCACGGCCAACCAGATGCTTCAAAGCTTTCAATATTACACACGAAACCGACGGACGACGAACATAAGGCACGGACGTGATATGGGGTGGGAGGGCGGAAGGAGGGCTTAAGCGAGAAAAAAACGCGGATAGATCGAAGCTCACTATTGGCGCTTCTCGTGTTGTATTCTCCGACTAGTGCCTACTCTGGCGCTTATCACTAATTATCACATCGATTGTAACACGTAACACTCTACGACTTGCTCAATGCGATGTCGCTTAACGTTTTTACACTTTCACTTTGCACTTTTCCACTAACAATGCCGAGCGTATCTATGGCAATTTGGAGGCGACTCCGTCCAACCTCAGGTCCAATAAATCCCAAAATCACGAAAGGATGGAACGAAACAATTTCGATTACACAGCGCAAACGAAGAGAAAAGTGCATTACACTATCGGTTGAGAGTGAAGAAGCCCAATACACCGACCAACCGACCGAAAGGCTAACAACTAGACTGACTGACTGTGGCGAGACTGTCCGTTGGTGGTTGGTCGCTGGTGACGTACGGCCTCGTTACCTTATTGCTGATGTTATATTATATTTGGGTAGGCAGTTGATACCAATACTTGCGCGTGTGTGTGTGTGTGCGTACGAAATTGGAAACTACTGTCGGATTTCACCAATACAACGAGCAACAACGGGAAGGAAAATACGGGTTTGTCGGAGTTTGCGTATGGATAGCACATACAACTTCCCTACCTCTAAATGTCATGTTTTGTTCGCAGTCTACGGTGGCGCCATCACGGTGATAATGTATAAACTGATAAGTGAGCAGTCTTTAATGATTGGTTTATGAAATGAAAGTGTTGATTGCTAAAAACCTGACGACAGCAGTGCGATCCTAAACGATTACATTTCATTGCGTCATGGAAGCCAAATGCATTAGACGATCAACATGTCGGAGTCGGAGACAGATTGGCATGTTACGCAACATGTTTTCAGAAGGTGGAACGTGGTATTGGTGTAAACAAGCGTTCAATACAAGGGAACGATTTAAAGCGCGCGATGTTTGCATTTTGACGGGTACCGTGGGATCCTACCGAGCTAACAGTGTGCGGCAAAATTAACGGGTCGGTTTTGCCTCTCTTCTAGGCTCGATGGAAAGCCAGGCAACTTAGATCACTTAAAAAAAAAGAAGAAACTGTGAAAATTGATGGACGTGGAAAAAAAAGCTGTTGGAAAACCAGATAAAATCCGGTGAAATAAAAGAATATTAGTGCCTAAATTTAATTACTATTACAATATACTAGGTTAAACGCTGAATATAGTATAGTTTTAAGTGTATTACTCGGTATTGATGGTAGAAAAGTGAAGAATCGAAGCAGAAAACATAACCTGAAATTAAAAAATACATTGAAAAGAGAAGAAAATTGCTAAAAACAAGTGATAGGATAAGAAACCACGGTGAAATTCTGAGCTACTAAATAAATCCGAAATTTTCCGGAAAAAATAGGATGAGCCAAGGATAAATTTAAGGAATAGAGAAGAGCGAAGTGAAAAATAGAAAATGAGCCAGAAAGGGGCCTTACCGAAGAATGCGGGCGGAAACATTGTAAGAATGACGACCAGGCAGCAGACAAGCAAGATCCCCAGGTCCCAGTGTTCTCAAGGAGGGATCCAAACCACCAGCCGGCTCAAACCTGGATCGAACATCGAAACGGAACAACGGAATAAACAAGCGACCCAGAAAACTGGACAAGCTCGGCAAGACGCTGAGCAAACGGCAAGCAACACACATGGGATTCAGTCAGCGACTAGCAACAGGAACAATGAAGAGACGGTGGTACTGGAATTAGTGGATTTGGAAGCCAAGGAGCCTTCACACCCGGTCCAAGTTGGAAGGATCCTTGACGAGGAGGGGTTCCAAGCATTCACTGACGTCAGGAAACTGGGTAAGTTTAGGTTCCGACTGGAAACGAACGACCCATGCGCGCTCAAAAAGCTGATACTTATACGCTTGCTGATACGAGTGTGGGAAGCCAAGCTGAAGGACCACGTCATTTGCTTCGTGAGGAGAGTGCCGGAAATGCTCGGTGACGAAGAATTGATCAAAGTCATGGAAGCGGACGCGGAAGTGATCAAGGTGGAGCGGATCAAAGCCTGGAACAGACATAAGGAGTTGATGGATACACCCAATCTCAAGGTCACATTCAAGGGTACAACAGTTCCGGATGCCGTTAAAATCTACGGTTGCTGCTTTCGGTGCGAGCTGTACGTTTTTCCTGTCAGACAGTGCGAAAAATGCTGGAGATTCGGCCATGGAACAAAATTTTGCACATACAGAAGAGTAAAATGCAAAAGCTGCGGAGGGGAGAACTGCAAGAACGGCTGCATCGGGATCACGAAGTGTGTAAATTGCCAGAGGGAACACCGGGCAAACTCCAAGGACTGCCCCGAGAGAAAAAGGAGACAACGCATCCTTCAAGTGATGAGGAAGAATAACAAGACATATACGGAGGCGGAACAACTCTACCCCAAACTGACCAACCGTTTCAACATACTGAATGAGGAAGAGTTTCCTGGTCTAGAGGATATTCCTACCCCATGCGGACCGCGAACCTTCTCATCTAGACTCAGGCGAAGCAGATCGTCCGGTTCGGTGCAAAGGACGGAAGCCCCACCCAGGAGTACCACTCATATCGAGACACAACCAAACACGCAGTGCAGATGCGTTGAGAATACACTGAAAGTCACTGACCTAGAGAGGTTCCTTCACAAACTCCGGCAAGACCTCATATCAGAGATTAGAGCCAGACACTGGTTGAAACCTCTGATGGAACTCCAGTCGAAAATCATCCAGAATGTTCAAGCAGCTAAATCAGACCTAGACAAGGATCGTATCATTATCGAAATAGGAAACGACATCAGGGATCTGATCGAAGCAAATAGCCACCAGCCTACATACGAAACCAGAATCACCACCGCTTGCAACAGTGGAGTGTAAGCAGATCAACATCCTGCAGCATAATGTGCAAAGCATAAGATCCATGGACACCCGGGAGGAATTAAGTCAGTTCCTACACGAAAAGGACATCCATATAGCACTGCTGCAGGAGATTTGGCTGAAAAAAGACGAAAACTTCACACTAAAGAAATACACCTTAGAGTCGAAAAGGAGAAACCAAGGGTATGGAGGAGTAGGAATTCTGGTCCATGAGGACCTTGAATACGAAGCCGTCGATATGGAGGGCTACCTTCCGGTGGAGGTAGTAGGAATCAAGATTTCTAGAGGATTCGACCCCATAACTCTGGTCTCAGTGTACGTGCCTCCAGATCGAAGAATGGAAAAAGAAGTAAAGGGAAAAATGAAGAAGCTCTTCGACACGTTAGACAACATGACAGGAGAGATTCTAATCGGAGGCGATTGGAATGCCCATCATAGGACCTGGGACCCACAATCTGCGGAATACGCCAAGGGCAAGTTCCTCAATAGCTGGATCGAGGGCTCACAATATATCCTTCTGAACGACGGAAGCCCAACGTGCCTAACCACACACTACAGAAGCAGCACTGCTGTGGACATTTCCTTGGCTACTCCGGGGCTAGCTAGCAGAGCCAGATGGTCGGTAGAAGATCACGAGTTTGGAAGTATACACCTTTCAATCGTAATAGAAGTAGGAGGCACCATCCCTGTCGTGAAGGGTAAAGCACAGACAAACAGACATAACACTCGCGAGTTGTTCATCGAAAAGGCATTTAACGGTCAATTTAAAAGTATCGTAGTTGGTAGTACCTCCACCTGTGGCGCGCATAGTCAGTTCCCTTGCCTTTTAAAAGTATCGTAGTTGGTAGTACCTCCACCTGTGGCGCGCATAGTCAGTTCCCTTGCCTTTGACGTTTACACACTACCGCCATCTGTTCAGTGTACTACCCAACACAGTGTACTCAACAGATGGCGGTAATGTTTTAGCGACGATGATGGTTTTGACAGGCGAGGAAATCCTGACTAACCTAGCAAAGAAGAAGAACCACTCTACCCCTGGGGAAGACGAGATGTCCTATGCCATTCTCAAAGCTCTAAAGCCTGTAATGCAGCTCAAAGTAGCGGAGATGATTAGCAAAGTATTCATCCTTGAGGAAATTCCCGAGAAATGGAGAATCACTCAAATTAAACCAATACGGAAGCAGAACGGAAATCCTGCAGAACCATCGGGTTGGAGGCCAATTGCCCTGATGAACGTCAACCTCAAGCTGCTAAACGCAGCAGTCAAGGATAGAATCGTTGAAATAATCGACCTAGAAGACCTGTTACCGCCCCTCTCGTTCGGTTTTAGGAAACACTGCTCAGCAACAACGTGCGTTAATTACGTGGTAAACCGGATGAAGGGAAGACGGCGAAAAAAAAGATTGGAATGGCCATCTTCCTCGACCTTTCCCAAGCATTCGACTCGGTTAACCTACAAACTCTACTGAAAACACTGGCCAGGCAAAACATCCCAGACAAAATAATTTCCTGGCTTCAAGAATACCTGCACCGAAGAATCCTGAAAGTCCAGACCAGCGAGGGGACAGTGGAAGTGGTGGTCAGCGAGGGACTCCCCCAAGGATGCCCACTTTCCCCAATACTCTTCAACCTGTACACCGCGGCGTTGCATAATATTCATGAGGAAGAAGGGGAGTTAGTCCAATTTGCGGACGATTTCGCTCTACTCATCACAGGATTCAGTCGAAGGAAAAGGCAGGAGGTTGATAGAGAAAGTAAACAACGGACTATAGAGTATCAACCTGAAATTAAACATCAGCAAGTGCGCGGCGATAGTCTTCTCGAGGAAAGACATATCGGGAGTCAGGCTGAGACTGGGTCAGGAAAAAATCGAAATAAACAACACACACAAATACTTAGGCTTTGTACTGGATAGGACATTATCATTCAGGCAGCACATCACGTACGTCAGGCAAAGAGGAGAGAAGAAACTGGGCATCATTAAAATGCTCGGAAGAAGAAAAAGCAACGCAGATCCCGAAACCTTAGTCAAGGTAGGAAACGCAGCCATAAGAAGCAGAATGGAGTATGGAGCGCAAATTTTTGGTGCGACAGCACCAACAACCATCCAGAAAATCCAGACACTGCAGAATGCCTACCTTAGGTCGGCGATGAGATACCTAAAGTCAACCCCGATTCACGTCATACATGCGGAAACAGGTCAACTGCCCACCAAGGATCGCATTGAGTGGCTCACGTTAAGGGAGGTAATACGGAGCAGCTTCCACAACAACCAACTCCATCGTTTTATTGAGGAAACCTACAATCTAGAACCAGAAAATGGTTCTTTTCTAACTAACGTTGCAGCAAAACACATAGACGTAGTGGCCCAAATTCACCCACGAGACAGTTCCATACTCAAAATCAACAAAAGAGAATATTTAGACCTGGACTTGAGAAGAAGAATACGCACTAAACTGGTAGAAGAACAAAAAGCAAAAAAAGAATACAGCCAAGCAGTCTGGATCAAGTACTTTGCCGAGGTCAAGGACCGATACAAGGAGTTCAACCAAATCTACACGGATGGGTCGAAAACAGCAGCTGGGACCGGAACGGCAGTATACGACAGTACAGATGGATCGATGCTCAAGGACAAAATAAATGGAAACTTCTCCATCACCAATGCGGAATTACTAGCGATCAGCAAAGCCATAGAGCTGATCATAGACAGAAACTACACCAAAGCTATCATCTTCACGGACTCAAAAGGAGCATGTCAAACACTGTTGAACAGAAGCGAAAGCAAGGAAAACTTCCTAGCCGGGAAAATCGTCGGAATGTTGAAAGCGCATAGTAACATAAATATCGTCATCCAATGGATCCCAAGTCACCAAGGTATACCTGGGAACGAAATAGCTGATCAGGAAGCGGTCGGTGTCACCCACGGCAGACAAACAGAGTTTATGGCTCTAGCTCTCGCGGACGCTACCTCTCTAGCTAAGAAGGAAATATGGAACGCCTGGAAGCAGACGTACCAAGGGATCTCGGAAGAAAAGGGAGTGTTCCACAGAACATTCATGACAACTCCAGGAAACAAGATATGGTGCCAGAAATTGGCATTATCAAACGAAGAGAAAACAGTACTCAATCGCATCAGGTCGGGTCACTCACTGACGAAGGATCGCCTACACCAGTGGGGACTGGAACTCGACGAGCTGTGTGATTACTGTGCGGAAAAGGAGGACATCACACACATTCTATATGTATGCCCAAAGTACAACAATGAACGAGTCGAATTCCCAGCACTGGAGTACTTCAAACCACTAACAACCATACTCGAAGAAAATGCGGAAACAGAACTTAAGCAAATAGTTCAATTCGTTAAGCAGATAAAAATCAGAATATAGAACAAGACCACTGGGAAAGAAAAAAACAACTACTAAACGAAACCAGAATCAGCGGCGGCGAGATGGGCCGACGTCGGCCTCAGCCTGTCATCAATGACAACGTCAAACAAAAAAAAAACTTAGATCACTTTTCCAAAATTGGTTTCTTGTTTTCGTTTTCAAGCACAGAAGGCGGTCGTAGGGCCAGGTCTCTAGTTGTTCCAAACTCGAAGTAGATACTGTAGGCCAAAACTAATAACCCCAAGACTACTTAGCATAGATCAACTATATTTTATCCACAACGAATTAATGTACATCCCTACCACTATCTACGAAATGTGTAAACTGTGTAGATTTCGAACGAACTGAAAAACTCTCCAAACTCAGACAATAAAACATTCCATACTTCCGCTTTGCAAAGTTCAGACGCGTTTTATTTCGTTTTTTTCGGTGGTGACGGCAAAAATTGAGAAACGTCTCAATTTTACGGGCTACAATACAATGAGTCACGGTTCTTTTAGCAGTTTGTGGTCTTTTATTTAACAATGCTTTAAAACTAGAAGAACAATTATCATTAGCTGAGAGTTAAGAATAATTTACTTACAATTCCGGTGACCTTTCTAATTACTGACTAAGATCGCACAGGGCCATAGAGTCATCCCGTACCGACTAGATTAACATGTCAGACGTCCGTCCAGACAGATGACGGAAAGAGATTAGTTGTCAAATTGAAATGAAAATCAAAAACAAAGCAGACGGTGAATGCTATACATGTGCGGTGTTAAACCAACCGATTTTCACTAATTAGAAGTATTACTGAGTAATAGGATAAATGTTGGATTCGGCAATACCTTAACCTATTATCGTCAGGGCGTAAACAAAGTCCTAGAGCACTAAAATTTGGCCAATAGATGCTCTCAAACACAATGTATCCACATACCAAAATTCAAGACCAACAATTGAAATGGCCTTAACTCCATTTTGTAAACAAACCTTGTAAGGCCATTTTCTCGCGAACCGAAGTCCGCAAAGGCAAACCAACGTAATGAACAGGTAGGGGCAATTCTCCTCTACCCGATTGTGGTTTAGGTTTGCGAATGAAGGTTTCGGTTACAAAATGGAGTTAAGGCCATTTCAATTGTTGGTCTTGAATTGAGCTCTCAAGGACGTTGTTTACCCCCTGACGTTAATAGGTTAAGGTATTGCCGAATCCAACATTTCCCCTATATAATTATAGCAAACAGTATAAAAAAAATAATAGTAGTGATGATGCAGTTGGAGTAAGTTGCCTTGATACTTAATCTATTATGAATTCCTAAGCTAAAATTTATGATGAAACTTATAGGTTATGATCTACTGCACATATTATATCTATTATATTTGCTAAATCATACTCGCTTAAACTAGCTAAAATAGTAAGTAAACCTATTCTAAATAAATTATAAACTATCGTAATCCTAATGCGATGTCACCCATCAAAGCTATAGCAGTTAAACCATAGAGGTAACTCTAAGACTAGAAGGTCCCGAAATAACGTGCTCAACTTTTTGGCTCAGCTCTGGTACTATCTTCGGTCCCAAGCTAATCGATTCACCCCTCGAAACAGAGGAAAAACCAATAACCCCTCATTTTATCTGTCAATCTTTCATAGCGAATCAAAACAAACATTGCGTAGTACTAGAATTTCGACTAGAATGGGGTACGTTAATCGTTTGCTTGGGACCAATAGGCTAGTCAAGTAGTGAGCCAATTTAAAATCGTTAGTTTCGTATTGATTGTTGGTTAAACCAAGTGAATCGAACGTATTGGACTAGAAGTAGAGTTGAGTTAGAAAGGTCACCGGAATTGTAAGGAAATTATTCTTAACTCTCTACAATATGTTTGCTAATTATTATTGTTTTTCTTGTTTTAAAGCATTGTTCAATAAAAGATCACGAACTGCTAAAAGAACCGTGACTCATTGTACCAACTGCGACGTTGGAACACAGACAAACAGACATAACACATTGAATATTTCTGATTGTAAAACATCGTCGATAAAACATTACCGCCATCTGTTGAGTACACTGTGATGGGTAGTACCCTGAACAGATGGCGGTAGTGTGTAAACGTCAAACGCAAGGGAATTGACTATGCGCACCACAGGTGGCAGTACTACCAACTGAGATACTTTTAAATTGACCGTTAAATGCTTGGTCGATGAACAACTTGTGAGTGTTATGTCTGTTTGTCTGTGGTTGGAACATTCTTTAAAAAATTCCGACAAGCCGTTGGAAGGTACTGCATAATGTTGGGTCGGACTACCAGAGGTTCAGTGTGACGATGACATCTAATCAGGATGGACTGTACAATTGCATAGCCTGCAACAAACCAGATCGATCGGAGAACATGGTAGCCTGTGATGCCTGTAAGGATCGGTACCATTTTTCTTGTGCGACGGTGGACGACAGCATCCGTGATAATAGTTGGTCGTGCAGCAAATGTGCCTCTGGCGTAAACGAAGTCGATGTCTTCAAGTCTGGCAGATCAAATAGGAGCTGTCGATCAATGCGGATCCAACTCCAGCTAATGTAGATTGAAGAAGACCGGAAAGCTTAGGAGAAAGCTTTGATGCAAAAGTACGCGATACTGATGGCGGAAGCTGATGACAACGAAAATAGTATCGGAAGCCATCGTGGTCGAGTAAGTAGCAAGAATAGAGTCAGCCAGTGGTTGTTGGAACATGCCAACCAGTTGTCAGATGACGGTAATGGATCCAATGCGGGTGAATCAAGTCAAGCATGGCAACCAGCGATTCTGACCGAAGTGATCACGGAAGAAGTGAGCCAAGAGACTCCTCTTACAGCTTTGGGAGGAAATACAGTGGACGGAGCCAAACAAAGAAAGTGCATACACATCAACACCCATTTAGCAACAGTTGCAGCAAATACCGAATCCTTTACGTGTACCGCTGTACCCACAAACGTTTCCTCAGCCGGTTCCGCAGCCGATTCCTCAGCCAGTGCCACAACCGGTGTGGCAAGCAGGCCCAAAGCCGTTGCCAAATCCAATCCCGACACCAATTCCTTAGCCAGTTACGCAGCCGGTGCCACAACCTGGCCTAAGACCGATAGCCAAACCTGCAACCAGGTCCTCGGCTGATTCCACAGCTTGTCCCACAGCCGATCCCACAACCAATACTACAGCCGATGCCGTGGCCACCGAATCCAGAACCAATGCCAGCACCCCCAAACCCACAGCCGAATCCAATACCATCATTCGTCTATCCGACACTGATGCCAGAGACGCAGCCTATCCAGTATCAAGCTGCTTGGGGACATTTTCAGCAGCAATTAGCAGCTATGCAGGTAGTGCCCAAGGATCTTCCGATTTTCACTGGAAACCCAGAGGAGTGGCCGCTATTTGTAAGTAGCTACCGGAACTCAACAACAATGTGTGGTTATTCGGATGCTGAAAACCTGATGAGGTTACAAAGATGCCTGAAGGGATGCGCACTGGAAGCTGTCAGAAGTAATCTTCTTCTTCCTAACTCAGTTCCTCAAGTAATGGCAACGCTGGAAACATTATTAAATAATGCTTGGTTCGCTGCTTCAGGTGTCCAACCAGATTCTGTACAATGATGCCGAAGTTGATCAGAGTTTCCAAACGTTCTGCTTTAGGTGTTGGTACAGAGCGTACCTTGTTCAGCATCGACTGCAGCAAACGGGCAGGACTACCACATTTTGGTATTAGCATCGGTGATTCTGCTAAAATCAATGACACGAATTGATAGAACATTTCTTTGTTGTTGAGGGAAAATAAGACCGTCGAGCAAGAGAGATCCTGGAGAGAACAACGACGGGAGGACGGTCGCTATGAAACGGGATTACAATGGCGCAGTGACAAGGTGCAGTTTCCTCCTAGCTACGCTATGGCGGAAAGGAGATTAGCTTGTGTTCATCGTCGTTTAAAACCTTTAAAACCGAACCCGGAGTTACAAGCGAATTTGAAGGGGCAAATCGAAGAAAGGCTACGCTCACAAGGCGTCACAGCAGGAGATCGAAGACGCCAACTCTAAGCGAATGTGGTTCCTGCCGTAATCAATCCTCGAAAACCCGGAAAAGTTCGATTGATTTGGGACGCAGCTGTCAAGGTAAACGGGGTATCCTTCAACGGCCAGAATCTGCTAACTCCACTTCCGAAAGTGCTGTCTCGATTTCGACAACGGCAAGTAGCGGCCGTTGGAGACGCGCGTGAGATGTATCATCAGTTCTTCATTCGGTTAGCGGACCGCTTGGCTCAGTGCTTTTTATGGAGTTCTGATCCATCAACAGTTCCGGAGATATTCGTTATTTTGGGTCGACATGATCACCTTGTCAGGCTCAATATATAAAGAACCTGAATGCAAAGAACTTCGAGCTTGAGTATCCGGAGGCAGCAGTGGCTATAGTAGAAAATCATTATATGGATGATTACTTGGATAGCCGGGACACCGAAGAAGAGATGGCGAAGCTAGCTGTAGATGTTCGTTTGGTACACGACAAGGCCGGATTTGAAATCAGGAACTGGGCGTCAAACTCAGCGAAGGTGCTGCAAGGTATCGGGGAGCAAAATAATGTTCATCGTAAGGAATTCAGCAACGACAAGGTGTAACGTGTGCTGGGAATGGCGTGGCTTCCTGATGAGGACGAATTTATCTTCAGCCTGTCTAGTGTCTAGTGTCGGGAGATTCAGTGCCAACGAAGAGGAAGATTTTGCGATTCATCATGAGCTTATACGATCCGCTCGGCCTAATATCTCACGTTCTCATCCATGGAAACAATAGTGATCCAGGATCTTTGAAGATGTGGAGTCGGATGGGACGACGTAATTCCGGAGAGCGTCGACGAAAGCTGGAGAAGTTTCAACGAACTGGATCTAGCACGAATTCCCCGTTGCTACTTCCCTGGCTATGATAAGCAGTGCTACCAAACATTGGAGCTCCATACATTTGTAGACGCGAGCCTGTCCGCTTTGGCTTGCGTAGCTTACTTTCGCATAAGCGATCACGGACAACTACGTTGCGCACTGGTAGCGTCGAAGACGAAGGTAGCACCTCTGAGACCATTATCGGTTCAACGCTTAAAGAATCGTGACTCATTGTACCTACTTCGACGTTGGAACACTAGTGAAAAATCACTGTTCAGAGATATAGATTTGACATCACAGAATAATAACCACAGGGGTCAAATGAATCCTGCTTTAAAATGACGATAGTAAGGAAAGTTGTTGAATATAGGGGATAGTCAAGGTAACAGTGATAGCAGTTAAAAGGTTGGAAAATACAGAGGTAGAGATGGATGATTCGCTATGCCAATCGAACCTGTTCCATGACCCACAGAATCTAGATTTAGACACTAATAGTGGTAAGCTCCGTCGAGCATAATACGCGATTTAATCCGGAGTTCGGGAGATCTGTATTAAATCCTTATCCTCGATTCGGTAAGCACCAAGAGATGATTAAACAAAGAAAGCACGCATCCATTATCTCTCGTATTGTAGAGAGTGTCTACGGGTAAGTGCATTCGCGAGAGAGCTGTCAATCTACTGTTATTTCTGGAGTGCATTTTGTGAATAGGGCGTATGTAATAAATGTAAACTGCTTACTCTTCCTAAAGGCAAAATTAAGGCCCGCTACCTCATTTCTATTTCATCAAAAAGTATTTGCCGTATGTGTCAACTGATCAAAACCGTTTGGGTTGAAGTGGTGGCTGTTAATTGTCCGCACTGGTGAAGCCAGCCGGTTTGGCTGTGGGTTTCTTGGACAAACCTGAAGAGTCCTGCCCGCTGAAAGGGCGATTGGATTCAGGAGCCGGATACGGACTTCGTTAGCGGATTGATTGTAGGTTGCCTCGGTGATCGATGCGTTTGGTTCAGATTAAAGAGCCTGAATTTATAAAAAGGCGACATCTTATCCATTTGACAGGTCTTCTGCTCGTTTGGAATGACTTTTCCTATGACTTTGACAGACAATCGATTGTTCCCATTTTGACATGTCGTCCCTTTATAAATTCAGGCTCTTTAGTTCAGATGTACATGTTGATGTCTTTCAGCAATTGAATTACGCTCTTCAGCTCGTCTATCTTTGGGTCCATCAATATTTGAGAAAGCGGTTTCATGCTATCTAGCACTTGCGCCTTGAGGTATGCTAGGCGTTGAACTACTTTTCCAACCAATCCAAAATATGATATGTGCTTCTAAATGCTTACCTTCGATATCCGCAGCACAATTGGCGGATGCTCCGTCACCGACGGTGACGACAACGGCATCGGAACCGTCATTTTCACTTCCTTGTGCTCCCTCGTTCTAACACGATCTTCGGTGCCACTACCGCTGCCCGACTTGGTTGGGCTGGCCATTCCTGCTGCCATTGGCAATGGCACTGGCACCGGCACCGCTGCTGGAATTTTCACAACACTTTCACTAGGCACCGGCTCTTCCGGTGCTTTCTCCACTTGTTCTTCCTCATCTTCCTCTTCTTCTTCTTCGTCATCATCATGTCCTGCTTCTACTTGCTCTTCCGCCGGTTCCGGTTGAGCTTCCGGCACAGCAACCGGTTCCAAGGCCAACTTGGATACTGGCGGAGTTCGCGAAACTTCGTCACGGTACGGAACCATGTCGAAACTGTCATCGTCTTCGTTATAGTTAACCACTTTGTTCCTGATACGAGAGGAGTTCCGCTTGGGCAACTCCGGCGGCAGTTCCACTTCCTTCTTGGTTTTCTTCTGTTTCTTCTCCTTCTTTTCGGATTTCTCTTTTTTGTTGTCCTCCTCTGGAGCCTGCAGCTGCTGTTCGTCTACGGCACCAGGAATAGCAGCAACAACAGCAGTAGCAACTGCTGCTGCTGCTGCTGCTGCTGCTACTGCTACAGCAGCTTCGGTCTGCTTCTGTTTCTTCTTCTTGGATTTCTTTTTAGCCGGTGCTTTCGCTTCCGTCGCAGCCGCCCCGGCAAGGGATTGGTAGTACCCGACCTGAGTGTAGGTTGGACTTCCACCGGCATCCTGTGCGATCCGGGCCTGCAACTGTGACGCCTGAAAGTGCAGGATGGGTTTCTGCTGTGGGCTGCCATAGCAGGAGGCATCCGACTGCCGGTGCGGATCCGGGGTGGCACCAATCGACGACGGTGGAGCCGTATTGCGACTTTTGAAGAACTTCTTCGGCTTGACCGGATTGGAGACCTGCGTCGACAGGCTCGCCACATTCGAGGAGCAGTTGAGGTCGTCCGATTCCTTCGGGCTGGTGCTTTCGAATTCTGCGGGGTGGAAAGAAAAGGTTTAATGCATTGATTCAGGTTTGGTAGATTGGACTTACCATAGCTAGTATTGCGAATCGAGGTGAAGCTGGTGATGCCCCAGCGGCCGACCAGACCGGCAGATCGCAGCGGAGCCGGCCGGTTTGTGTTTTCCTTTTCCTTCATAAGGGAATCGATCGGAACGATCAATCCGTGACCTTTCCCCCACTTGGACATGGTGGATTGCGATGATGATTGTTTACGATTGAAGTGGTGAGTAATGAATAATATGCGTTTTTGCTTAAAATCTAGACTTGCTGCTTAGATGATACTCCTGAAATTGATAAGAAATAATCGAGATTAGACCGTTGTCAACTTACAGCTTGTACCCGTGAAATTCGAGTGAGGAAGGATCAATGAACGAACGAACTGTTTTACTGTGAGAAGTTATGGGATGAGTGAGGCTCGGACAAGAATCGGACCAATTACTGCCCCTCTACATTGTTTTTCCTTGACAGTTAACTGTGGAGGCAAGACTAACTCGTTCGACTAAGCCTCCGCAGTTGGGACACAGTTCACCGTATCAAGTAACGAATGACGGCTCGTCCGAGTACGTTGACTCTTTTTAGTTGAGCGCGACATAATCAGCTGAGCTGCCTGAGTTACCACAATGGCTAGAACAAACTCGTTTAAATCGTGTTCTCGAGCTCATCAGCTGAGAGTGAGAAGTGGAAATCCAGAACCTTCAACCCTACTATGGGAAATTGTTCAATGCGGTTATCAGATTAGTAAGTACAGGAATACAACGGATAACGCCGGTGGGTGGTGCCGAGAGAAAATATTCAGATAATCCCGAGCAACCTGATTCTCAATGGGACTAGTAAGACCCAAACTGAAATGGGGTCTTCCGATTCCGCGGCATTTTTTTTGCGACATAGGGGAAGCTTCCTCTGACTAACCCAGGACAATTTTTTCCAGCTTTTGCTGAAAGCTTCTTCCGATTTCCTTCATTAGATATTTCAGACTTCCTGCGAAAATTTCTCCGGTCAATTCCCAACAAAATTTTGCGTCGTAGTGGATGTTTTGTTTTAATATAAATTTTAGAGGGCGGATGTGGACTTTACTTGAAAGACATTTTGAAAATCACAATTTTCAGGTGAAAGTGCTAGGTATGCACTGAAGTAAGGACTGAGAAAACCTTCCGCGAAGTTCTGAGATCTTCACGGAAGAACCTCATGGAAATATTTCTGGAAATTTGTTGGGACAAGTTTTGGAAGCTTCTCTGTAACATCTATACAGCGCTGTTCCGTGTCTCGGAAGCTATTGCTTCGATACGCTTTGTTCATTTTATGCAGCACAGTCTCTTTTTTCGTTGACGTTGCGCAGTGGGGTAGATCGTATTGACCGACAAAACCTCTCAACTCCTAAAATTCAAGCCATAGAGGTTAGGTGATAGTTGGTCAGGTGAATACGATCTATCTTTTAACGTCATTTGTTTCGATCGAGATCACTAAAATTTGATCTAGATCAGCTGTATCTTTTGACGAAGCACGCTATAAGACTGTCCACGAGACAGTTGCGATCAGCTGACTTTTTTGTTTACCAAGAAATTTTGACAGATCACAGTAGAACTGACAGTTCACTCTCATATGAATTTCTGCTTTGTTTATGTTTAAATTCAGCACCATTAACACCAGATCACTCACACACTCTTGATTTCTAGCTGTCAGTTCCACTGAGAAACGTCTCTTGGATCCCCTTATTAAAACACAATCCCTAGCAATGTGTGCATATAGATAAGAGCTATATTCTGATCTTGTTTACAAAATGTTGATCTAGATCAGTTATATATTTTGGTAGAAGCATCTTATCGTACAAAACCACATAACTTCTAAACTTCATATTATAGAGGTTTGGCGTCTTCGGAAAAGTTGTGCAGGTGAATAAGATCTATCTTTTAACATTCTTCATATTGATCTAGATCGCTGTATTTTTAAATAGATCAGCTCTATCTCCGTAGCTTCAAGCCATCGAGGTTTGATGTCTACGGAAAAGCTGTTCAGATTAATAAGATCTATCTTTTGACATCATTTGTTTCGATCTAGATCACTATAATTTGATCTAGATCAGCTGTATCTTTTAAGGAAGTACGCTATTCAAACAACATCATAAACAAAAGTTTTCAGATAGATCAGAGCTATCTTTTGATACCATTATAACTGATCTTGATGACTAAATTTTTATCTAGATCAGTTCTATCTTGGGGTGGAAGCATCTCATCGGACAATACCTCATACCTACTAAACTTCAAACCATATTGGTTGGGTGTCTCGGAAAATTTGTACAAATGGATAAGATCTATTTGTTGACATAATTTTTTTCGATCTAGATCACTATAATTTGATCTAGATTAGCTGTATCTTTTAAGGAAGCACACTATTCAAACAACATCTTCGTTCAAAAGTTTTCAGATAGATAAGAGCTATCTTTTGATACCATTATAACTGATCTTGATGACTAAATTTTCATCTAGATCAGTTCTATCTTTTAATGGAAGCATCTTATCGGACAAAACCACATACCTACTGAATTTCAAACCATATTGGTTTGGTGTCTTGGGAAAAGTTGAACAAATGAATAAGATCTATATTTTGACATGATTTTTTTTTCAATCTAGCTCACTATAGTTTGATCTAGATTAGCTGTATCTTTTAAGGAAGCACACTATTCAAACAACATCTTCGACAAAAGTTTTCAGATAGACAAAAGCTATCTTTTGACATCATTATAACTGATCTTGATGACTAAATTTTCATCTAGATTAGTTCTATCTTTGGGTAGGAGCATCTTATGGGACAAAATCTCATACCTACTAAATTTCAAACCATATTAGTTGGGTGTCGTCGGAAAACTTGAACAAATGAATAAGATCTATCTTTTGACGATTTTTTTTCCGATCTAGATCACTATAATTCGATCTAGATCAGCTGTATATTTTAAGGAAGCTCGCTATTACAATAAAATCTTAAACAAAGATGCTCAGATAGATAAGAGCTATCGTTTGGTACCTATAGAACTGACCTAAATTACTAAACTTTCATCTAGATCAGTTCTATTTTTTGGTGGAAGCATCATATCGGGCAAAACCACATAACTACTACACTTTAAACCAGATTTTTGGTGTCTTCGGAAAAGTTGTTCAGATGAAGATCTAGATCAGCTGTATCTTTTAAGGAAGCAAGCTATTCAAACAACATCTTCAACAAATCAAGCAAGACGAAGAGAATCTGTCAATGTTACTTAGGACCTAATGCAATGTTCAGCTTGAAATGTTTTCAGATAGATCAGAGCTATAATTTGATACCATCTATAACTGATCTTGATTACAACATTTTCATCTAGATCAGTTATATCTTTTGGTATAAGCATCTTATCGGACAAAACCTCATAAATACTGAATTTCAAGCCATCGAGGATTGGCGTCTTTGGAAAAGTTGTGCAGGTGAATAAGATCTGTCTATTGACATCATTCTTTTCGATCTAGATCGCTACATTTTGATATAGATCAGCTCTATTTCCATAACTTCAAGCCATCGAGGTTTTATGTCTTCGGAAAAGTTGATCAGGTGAATAAGATCTATCTTTTAAAAATCATTCGTTTAGATCTAGATCACTGTAGTTTGTTCTAGATTAGCTGTATCTTCTAGTACGATATTAAAAAAAATCTTTAACAAAGTTTTCCAGACAGATAAGAGCTATCTCTTGATACCTTTAGAACTGATCTTAATTACTAAATTTTGATCTAGATCGATTCTATCTTTTGGTAGAAGCATCTTATCGGACAAAACCACATACCTACTAAATTTCAAACCATAGAGGTTTGGTGTCTTCGGAAAAGTTGTTCAGATGAAAAAGATCTATCTTTTGACATCATTCGTTTCGATCTAGATCACTTTAATTTGATCTAGATTAGATGTATCTTTTGACGAAGCACGTAATTAAAACAGAATCTAAAACATTTTTTTTCAGATAGATAAGAGCTATCGTTTGATACCTTTAGAACTGATCTTGTCTACTAAATTTTGATCTAGATCAGTTATATATGGTGGTAGAAGCATCTTATCGGACAAAAACATCATAGCTCCGAAACTTATAGGTTTGGTTTGGTATCTTCGGAAAATTTGTGTAGATGAATAAGATCTATCTGATTCGTTTTGATCTAGATCACGCATGATTAGTTTTGATCTAATCTATACTTTGATATAGATCAGCTTTATCTCCTTAACTTAAGGCCAGCGAGGTTTGGTGTCTTCGGAAAGGTTGTTCAGGTGAATAAGATCTATCTTTTGACGTCATTTATTTTGAACTAGATCACTATAATGTGATCTAGATCAGCTATATATTTTGAGGAAGCGAGCTATTGAAACAAAATCTCTAACAAGGTGTTCATATAGATAAGAGATATCTTTTGATACCTTTTAAACTGACTTTTATTCCTACATTTTGATCTAGATCAGCTATATATTTTGGTAGAAGCAACTTATCGGACAAAACATCATAACTCCTAAACAGATGTTTTGTGTCTTCGGAGAAAAGTTGATAAGATCTATCTTTTGACATGATTCGTTTTGATCTAGATCGCTTCAGTTTGATCTATATCAGTTGTATATTTTGAGGAAGCACGCTATTAAAACAATATCTTAAATAAAGTTGTTCAGATAGATATACTAGACCCTCTCTAGATAAGAGCTATAATTTGATACCTTTAGAACTAACCTTAATTGCTAAATTTTGACCTAGATCAGTTATATCTTTTGGTAGAAGCATCTAATCGGATAAACCCTCATAACTACTAAATTTCAAGCCATAAAGGCTTGGTCTCTTCGGCAAAGTTGTTCAGGTGAATGCGATCTATTTTTTGGCGTCATATGTTTTGATCTAGATCACTACAATTTGATCTTAATCAGCTATATTTTTTTTAGAAAACACGCTATTAAAACAAAATCTTCAGATATCTTTTGATACCTTCAGAACAGAACAGACCTCAATTACTAAATTTAGATCTAGATCAATTCTATCTTTTGGTAGACGCATCTTATCGGATGAAATTATCTTCTAACCTTATAGCCACAGTGGTGTCTTCGGAAAAGTTGTTTAGGCGAATAAGATCTATCTTTTGATCTAGATCGTTTTGATCTAGATCACTATATTTTTTATATAGATCAGCTCTTTCTCCTTAACATTAAGCAATAAAGGTTTGATGTCTTTGAAAAAGTTGTTCAGATGAAAAATATCTATCTTATGACATCATTTATTTCGATCTAGATCACTATAATTTGATGTAGATCAGCTATATGTTTTGAGGAAGCACGCTAATAAAATAATATCTTAAATAAAAATTTTCAGATAGATAAGAGTAGAGAGTGTCTAGCATAAGAGATTCAAAACAAACTGCCTTGGCAACCTATGCCTAGGTGGTTTCTAGCAACGCTGCCAATACAATCAAGATAGCCGCTGCTCGATTCGCTCTGGCTTTGACAGTTCGCTTGGCTCAAAACCAGCAAATCCAGTCGGCTCCTCTCTTATACTAGACCCTCTCTAGATAAGAGCTATCTTTTGATACCATCAGAACAGACCTTAATTACTAAATTTTGATCTAGATCAATTATATCTTTTGGTAGAAGCATCTTATCGGACAAAACCTTATATCTCCAAAACTTATAGCCACAGAGGTTTGGTGTCTTCGGAAAAGTTGTCCAGGTGAATAAGATCTCTCTTTTGACGTAATTTGTTTTGATCTAGATCACTATAATGTGATCTAAATCAGCTATATATTTTGAGGGAGCACGCAATTGAAACAAAATCTCTAACAAGGTGTTCAGGTAGATAAGGGATAGCTTTTGATATCTTTAGAACTGACTTTTATTCCTTAATTTTAATCTAGATCAGATATATGTTGGTAGAAGCAACTTATCGGAGAAAACATCATAACTCCTAAACAGACGATTGATGTCTTCGGAGAAAAGTTGTTTAGGTGAATAAGATCTATCTTTTGACATGGTTCGTTTTGATCTAGATCACTAAATTTTTATATAGATCAGCTCTATCTCCTTAACACTAAGCAATAAAGGTTTGATGTCTTTGAGAAAGTTATTCAGATGAATAAGATCCACTTTTTGACATGATTCGTTTTGATCTAGATCACTTCAATTTGATCTATATCAGCTGTATCTTTTGAGGAAGCACGTTATTAAAACAGATTTCTTACGCAAAGTTTTACGGATAGAAAAGAGCTATCGTTTGATACCTTTAGAACTGATCTTGATAAATAAATTTTGATCTAGATCAGTTATATATGTTGGTAGAAGTATCTTCTCGGACAAAAACATCAGAACTCCGAAACTTATAGTTAAAGAGGTTTAGTGTCTTCGGAAAAGTTGTTTAGGTGAATAAGATCTATCTGATTCGTTTTGATCTAGATCACACATGATAAGTTTGATCTAAATCACTATACTTGGATATAGATCAGCTCTACCTCCTTAACTTAAAGCCATAGAGGTTTGGTAACTAAGGAAAAGTTGTTCATGCGAATAAGATCTCTCTTTTGACGTAATTTGTTTTGATCTAGATCACTATAATGTGATCTAAATCAGCTATGTATTTTGAGGAAGCACGCTATTGAAACAAAATCTCTAACAAGGTGTTCAGATAGATAAGAGATGTCTTTTGATATCTATAGAACTGACTTTTATTCCTAAATTTTGATCTAGATCAGCTATATATGTTGGTAGAAGTAACTTATCGGAGAAAACATCATAACTCCTAAACAGATGTTTGGTGTGTTGGGAAAAGTTGTTTAGGTGAATAAGATCTATCTTTTGACATGATTCGTTTTGATCTAGATCACTAAATTTTTATATAGATCAGCTCTATCTCCTTAACATTAAGCAATAAAGGTTGGATGTCTTCGGTAAAGTTGTTCAGATGAATAAGGTATATTTTTGACATCATTAGTTTCGATCTAGATCACTTCAATTTGATCTATATCAGCTGTATATTTTGAGGAAGCACGCTATTAAAACTATATCTTAAATACAGTTTTTACTAGACCCTCTCTAGATAAGAGCTATAATTTGATACCTTTAGAACTTTTTTTTTTTTCCTTTATTATAGAGATTTTTAGCCATTGGCTAGTTCATCTCTTAACCTTTAGAGCTGACCTTAATTTCTGAAATAACCACTCAATTTCAAGCCATAGAGGTTTGGTCTCTTCGGCAAAGTTGTTCAGGTGAATGCGATCTATTTTTTGGCGTCATTTATTTTGATGTAGATCGCTATAATTTGATCTAAATCAGCTCTAATTTGCGTGTTTTCAACTATTTAAACAAAATCTTTAGATAGATAAGGGCTATCTTTTGATAACTTCAGACAGAACAGACCTCAATAAGTAAATTTTGATCTAGATCAATTCTATCTTTTGGTAGAAGCATCTTATCGGACAAAACCTCATATTTTCAAAGCTTATGGCCACAGAGGTTTGGTGACTTCGGAAAAGTTGTTTAGGTGAATAAGATCTATCTTTTGACATGATTCGTTTTGATCTAGATCACTATATTTTGATATAGATCAGCTCTATCTCCTTAACACTAAGCAATAAAGGTTTGATGTCTTTGAAAAAGTTGTTCATATGAATAAGATCTATCTTTGGATGTCATTTGTTTTGATCTAGATCACTATAGTTTAATCTAGATAAGCTCTTTATTTTTTGGGGATGCACGCTTTTAAAACAAAATCTGCAACAAAGATTTCAGATAAATAAGAGCTCTTTTGATACATTTATGAACTGATCTTAATAACTAAATTTTAATCTAGATCAGTTATATTTCTTGGTAGAAGCATGTTATCGAACATAATCTCATAACTCCTAAAATTCAAGTCACAAAAGTTTGGTCTCTTCGGCAAAGTTGCTCAGGTAAATAAGATCCATATTTCAGAGCTGGTTATAGTGACTAAAATCACTGAAATAGTGACCAAATAGTGACTTTTAAATCATAAATAAGTAACCAATAGTGACATTTATCTGGTAACTCAGATATTCAAATACGGTTGGATATTGAAATAAATTGCATTTTTTTGTCATGGACCATAAAATTCCATTCCATAAAGTGACAGTCAGCAATCGAGCGGATTCTTAGGAAGATTTTGAGGTCATCTGCATATGATAATCGAAGAGCTTCAATGACCAGATGCACGTCTTTGAAGTACAGTAGAAAAATCAACGGTCCCAGGTGACTTTCCTGCGGTTTGCCTGATGCGGCGAAGAAGCTAGCTGATCTGCAATCTCCTATAGCAACCATTAATTGGCGACCAGTAAGGTACGATCGAAACCTACTCAGAAGATTACCGCATACACTGAGCTTGCCGAGTTTAGCAATCGCAATAGCATGGTTCAATTTGTCGAATGCTGCGGATAGGTCTGAATATAAGGTCCGTTTGAATTCGATCCGACATGCTATCGGCAGCCTCACGGATGTGCTCCCATACCATGCTAGACAATACATCTATGATACTACGGTGGTCAGTTTTACGGAAGTCATAAGAAACCGTAGCGTGATAATCGTCGAAATCACGCACGAGTTTGTCCTCAACAGTGACGATTAGAGGAGGGTGACGCAAAATTAGCTTAGTTAGTGCACAAGGAGCCGAGGAAATTGATGGAGCTCTGTCCTGAGGGCCCACGAAGCAGAGGTCCAAACTACGACTGTTTTCGTTAACTACATGGTTAATTTGAGAAAGCGTTGCTGCACTGTAGTTGTTAAAAAAAATATGTTCAATCACCAGCTTTCACTCTATCAGGCACCTAAGTTGTATAAACTCAAATGATCCAGAATCTTTTAACAATATGCTTTCGAATTTCGTCATCAGCTGATGAGCATCTATATGACTAATTTTAAGAATAGGATGAATTGTAAATGCTTTAAATTAGACTGTTTACATTTCCACATTTAAAAGCCATAAACAGCCATTCCATCATGGATACAAAAATCGTTTATTGGTAGAGGGAACTTCCTCCCCACAAAATATAGAATCTTCGGTTTACACCTCATTTCTCAACTCAGATCAACAAATGACGTTCGATAGAATTATTTACATCAGGTTTAGGAAGATTTGCGCCATCAGGCTAAGCATTTAAATTCGGGACGACAATCATCCTACAGAGAGCATTCCGTATTTCAACTGAGGTCCGTTCGCTTCTCGTTCATCCTGTATTCGAGAGGAGCATCATCTGACTACAAAAAAAACATCATACGGTTGCAGCTATCATTCGACAATGCGATTTCGATTTGAATGGTCTGAGGTTTCCTTCGAACAGAGGATGGTTGGTTACCATGGGTGTTCCCAGCAAAATCCTGACTCATCGCATTGGATAGTACTGAAGCTTCGATACCTGAGAGACACGAAGCAGTTATCCTTGGAATTCAATCCAGACGACGAAGCAAGTCCTTTGCTTGGATATACTGACTTGGCCATTGGCAAAGAAGATAGTAAATCGGTGAGTGGATATTTATTCCAGGTTTTTGGCAACACGATTTCCTCGGCCATATCTTCGATTGAAGCCGAATTTGTGGCAACGGGACGTGTTTTCTTGCGGACGTAGAGCCAGTAACCATCATGAAAGATAACCGTTGACAAGCATCAATTATAATATTCCGGAACCTTTCCGCAAGTATTACAACCAATCAATTTCCGATGAGTGAAACTGATTTTAAGATGTAGCTTCCACGAAGTTGTTAAAAGCAGCTACAAGTGGGCGTCTTCCGGGACGCTTATTTATGCGGAACATGTAGGCTGATTTCCCACGGATTGCTTTACCGCTCAGTAATGTTTTCATAAGACTGCATTGGGTAGGTTTTTTCGTCGCCATTGTGGTAGGTATTCCTAAAATCATCGAAATCTTATCATTTTTATCTGACCCAATAAGTTGTGTTTGCTATATTACCCAACGCAGAGATTAGGAAACTCGTAGATAATATTATTCTTATTCTTGCCAGAAGCCACAAAGATTTAAACCTATGATTACATACATGATATAGATAAACTTACAGTGCGATGGCCCAATTTTGATCTGAATCCAGTTAGATTACATCGGAAAAATGAGTAATCATTCCAAACAACCGAGGTAACTTTCATCTCCACCTTACCTGCGTATACAAAACAAAGAATCTCCATTTCATCTTCATCATCATCCATTAAGGCAAAACTCGCCCATCATCCCGCAGATTTAAAGCTCCATTTCGCCCATTATTAAATGGCACACACATGACGAAAAAACGACGACGACGATGGTCTGCTGTTGATGTCCGGAGGCACAGAGACGAACCAGGGACCGAAGGGAGGAAGGGTTTATCTCATTCTAATCCAAAACTGGTTTACAGCGAAAAAATGGTGCTGCTGCAGCGGTATCACATTTATGTTTACAACAACAAATCCCCACCAACACACGCGCACACATGACGGACGGACGCCTGTCTGTGCTGCTGCTGCTGATGGCGAACGAAAATACCATCTTTTTGTCAAAGACCATTCCCCCCCTTGTGGGTTTCTTCCTTTTCATGGCTGCTTTCTTGCTCGTGCACTCTGACCATCAGACAAGCTCCCGTGAAATCCGAGACTCGAATCAGAAGTAGTCCTCTGCCACTACAAATTGTTTGTAAACATTGTTCACAATAATTTCAAAACAGAGCCCTGACACCAGCGTCTTGAAAAGAAAAAAAAAAAAACAAAACCAGATAGGAAGCTTTCATTGATCAGTAGGGCGCGATTCATAATTGGAAAAAGTTGCCGTTTTCATGGCGGCTGCTGCACGGTCACCCCATCCCCCAGATTGGTAATAATACCGTGGATCGCGGGAGAAATTAATTCCGCGGGGACTCCGCGCCCGGGTTCAAAACGCCCAGCTTCTTTCTCCTCGCCCACCACAGCCCAGTCGTTCGATCTCTTTCCCTCCGTCATTCAAACCGTTGTAGATCCAATGAGTAGATTTTGTGCATTTTGTTACCCGATAAAAACAGAGAAATGCTGCACTTTCGTACGCACTTTTCTTCCGTCCCAGGTTGGTGCTTTCTCGCTCAGGCTTCCTCCGTAAAAAAATAGTAATGTTGGGTTGATGACTACTAGCCTGCTGCGTCTCGCGCGCACTGTCGATGAACGGTAGACTCGAAGGGGGGCGCGGCAACGGTGGCGACGGCTGCAGCGGTAATCTTTCTTCACCCCCTCTTCCCTTTCACTTCAACCTCGTTGCTTCTTCTGCTGTTCCTTGTGGAAGGAAAAAATCTCCGAAAAGCACTTTTTCGCACGGTTCCCGCACTGGAATCGACTTCCGCAAGCGTATTCCATAGCGCCCGACCGTCCGGCGATCGGGGGGTTCACTTTTCCGCCGGAAAAACACGCAAATTTTACTCCGAAAACCGCAGTTATTTATTTACGCGAAAGTTTTCCTTTTTCTCACCACACGACGACGACGATGAGAAACCGCGACGGACGACCGAATGAAATATGAATGTCCACCAACCAAATATACCAAACACACATCGCACCGAATGACAGAAGAGCACACACCCTCTGGTGGCTTCTCTGTTTCGCAGCCGTCGAAGGTCCCAGCAACACACGCACACATGTATGCGAGCGATCACCCGCACGCAGGCCGTCGTGACGGGCAGCTCGAATCGCTACACCTGAAAGCTGAGAGGCGCGGATGCTGCTGTCTCCGCCAGACAGCGTTTGAGTAGTTTTTCGAGCAGATTTTTGATGGATCGATCCGTGCGGAACAGCGTCGCTTCACGGCAGTTCGAAGGGGATGCGTTCAAAACATGATGGGGCTTGAAATGAACGTTGCTTGGTGGTTTGCTCATGTATTACGTACTTCATTTTGCTTGAATTAAACGAAGCTAAAATTGTATGTTGGGTAGTCTACAACATTTTATCCAGAGGATTGTTGAATGTATCCGTATGCGGTACGGTCAACAATCAATACGAAACTAACGATTTGAAATTGGCTCACTACTTGACTAGCCTATTGGTCCCAAGCAAATCGACTAACGTATCCCATACTAGTATAAATAATGTTTGTTTTGATTCGCTATGAAAGTTTGACAGATAAAATGAGGGGTTCGTGGATTTCCCTATGTTTCGATGGGTGCATCGATTAGCTTGGGACCGAAGATAGTACCAGAGATGAGCCAAAAAGTTGAGCACGTTTCTTCGGGACCTACTAGTCTTAGAGTTACCTCTATGCTAGCACCATCTATCATCCACATTCCCAAGCATTGTTTTGCAACCGGAGCATCCCTCGTTCATGCAATTTTTTCACTAGTTGCTTTTCACTCGTTCTGTCAACTGTGCTCCGTCAGCTGTGTAGAATAAAAACAAAACAGATGGAAGTCAGTGATGTCGGTTCTACGAAATTTTCCGAAGATCTATAGAATTAATTGAATTCTGCAGAAATACGGATCCGTAGGAAAAATTCACAAAAGCTAAGACTTTTTTTTTGGATTTGTTTTGTTTGCTTAGTGTGCTTTTTCTTTTGCTGGAAACAAGTTTTAAAACGAGGTAATGCATCACTTAATAGTGCCCTTTCTACAACCGCTCATCACTTTTATGTGTACACAGAAGAAAAAAATAACATGTATCAATCAATGATATTCATGGTGAAGTATTGAACATTCATAACTGGTAAAAAATGATAGAATATTACAGTCATCAACATGATTTGTTCTCGAATTCTGTGTACATCGTACAACGTAATATTAGGAAGGGAATGACTAATGTGCAGCAGTTTTGATGTAATATTCAACAACTTTTTTCTGTATTCGTCAGATGTGGTATGTGTGTCCTGTGGGATGCCTTGACCACTTATTATTTTTAAGAGCTGACATCTACTAACTAGACGTGAAAATAAACTGGCATCACTGATAAGTTCAAAATGTGGTGGCTTGCTCAATGGTTCAGTGGCGCCACCATGACAAATGCTAACACATTCCCAACTGAAACATTATTTGTTATGGTTCTCGATGCTCGATGACCCTGGAGGGATCGTTTTTGCTTACTGAGCAGAAAATCATGGGTTTAATCCCAAGCTCTCCGTCATGACTCTTAAAATTCATTATCACTAAACAAAATTAATATGTTCTTTCGATAGCCGGCTATCGAGAGATTAAATAAACAACAAATAAACAATACATACTTTTGGTTGCATCGCCAACTTGAGGTGAATCCTAACCGAATACCCTACCCAACCCTCCAACTCCGTAGCACTTATGAGGGTGTCGCTAAGTCGGTGGCCTCTCGTTAAGTAAGTACTACATCAACATCTCGTTCCCTATGCATAGTTATGGTAAAGATGGGCGTGGCCGGGAATAGCGACAGTCATGCTTCTGTTACTCTTGTTTAGATTGGAACCAATGTTTACTCCTCAGCATTATTCCTGAAAGTAGTCTAACTGAGAATTTCAGAAGAGACGTGAGTGTCGCTAGTATCCAATCTACGAAGTATATCATAACAACGCTAACGCTAACGCTAACGCTAACGCTAACGCTAACGCTAACGCTAACGCTAACGCTAACGCTAACGCTAACGCTAACGCTAACGCTAACGCTAACGCTAACGCTAACGCTAACGCGCCTTGCGAAGTTTTCATACAAATTACGTGGACCAATCCAGCGATTGTCAAGCCGCCGGAAGTGCGTGAAATTTGTACGGTCGAGTCTATCGGAGGTACGGGAAGGAAATCGGACTGGACTTTAATGAATTGACTACGTTTACAAGAATAACGTCTTTTTAGTCGGTAGTTGAATATAAACTGAAAAACTGAAATATTTCTTCTCTTCGCATGGTTGCTTTGATCGATAGTAGAAGTATTGCTAGAAACGGATTTGCTCTACACTCCTCCTCAACACTGCTACTGTAGACCACACTTCTTCCGAAGAACCTCCAATCGTACGCGTGATAGAGGCTTTGTCAGGAGATCCGCGGTCATCGATTCCGTAGGACAGTACACGTACTTGATGACACCTTTCGTCTTCAAATCCTTGGCGTAATGGAATTTTATCGAAATATGCTTGGTACGATTACAAAACTTCTCGGAATAGAGCATCTTAAGGCAGCTTTGGTTGTCCTCGAATAATGTAATTGTTTCTGCTTTCTCACATAGGTCCTCCAGCAATCGTTCCAACCATACTGCTTCCTGGGATGCTTCCGAAAGGGCTACAAATTCTGCCTCCGCTGTGGATAGTGATACACAAGATTGTTTTCGACACGCCCACGAAATTGTGCCTCCACAATACTGGAATACGTAACCGCTATTAGACTTGCGATCGGTGCGACATTCAGCCCAATCAGCATCAGCGTAACCAGTTAGTCCAGATCGATCATTGTTACTGCTCAGCCTTAGCTCCAGGCCAATTGTCCCCTTTAGGTAGCGAACCATTCGCTTCAGCTCGTTCCAGTCTCGTCGGGTCGGACAACTCACCTTGCGACTCAAGATCGAGATTGCCGCCGCAATGTCTGGCCTACTATTGACGGCAATGTACAACAGCTGCCCTACTACCTTTTGGTACTGTTGGTTGTTACGTAGTAGGTCGTCGCCGTCGTCTGTCTTATCATATCCAACTTCCAAGGGAATGGCTGATACTTTAGCATCTTGAAGGCCGACGGAATCAACTACTTCCTCGATGTACTTTCGCTGACTGATGTGAAAATCTCCGCCTTGGTCCCGTTCCACTTCGATACCCACGTAAAACCTGACGTCACCGAGGCTGCTGACTTCGAAATTGCTTTTGAGAGTTCGCTCAAATTCGATAACCATCCGCTCGTCCTCGCTCGCTACAATAAGGTCGTCCACGTAAACAAGAACGTAACACCACTTTCCGTCAATCCGCTTTCGATAAAGACAGGGATCTTCCTCACACCGTTGCAATCCATTTTCAACTAACACTTCGTTGAGCCGCTGGTTCCACGAACGGGCAGCTTGCTTAAGACCGTACAAGCTTTTCTTTAAACGGCACACCTTGCATTCCATACCACTGACGGCGAACCCGGGAGACTGCCTCATAAAGATCTCCTCCTCAAGGTTGCCGTAGAGAAACGCCGTTTTTACGTCAAATTGTTTGACAACCATTCTCCTCTTTGCAGCGACAGACATTAGGGTACGAAAAGTGGTCTGACGAACTACGGGCGCAAAGACTTGATCGTAGTCCGTCCCAAAACGCTGGCTGAATCCCTGGCCTTGTAGCGTACGACACTGCCTTCTTCGTTACGTTTATACTTTTATACCAATTTGCAACCGATGGCACGGCCTCCCGCCGGCAAGTTGACCAAGTTCCACGTGTCATTTGCTTTAATGGACTCGAGCTCTTCCACCATAGCTTTATGCCACTGCACGCGGTGTGAGCTGGAAAATGCTTACTTCAACGTTTTCGGCTCCTCCTGAATCGAAATTTCCGCCGTGCATGCATACCTTTTCGGAATCGTGTCAATATTCGTTCTTGTCGATCGTCGTGGCGTGCTCTCCTCGTCACAAGGTTCATCAGACGAATGTTCGATTTTTTCTTCATCAGAGCCCTCTGGCAAGCGCTCGTCATCCGGGTCTTCGCGATTATCGTCGTAGTCCTGGTCATCACCATCGTCCGAATTACCATTGTCTGCGTCGCTCTCGACTTCCTCATCAGGCACCTCAGGCTCCACCAATTTGCAGCCGATCGATGTACAAACGAAATCTTCCACTGCTGACCCTGACTCGGGCCTGTAAGTAGCTAGAAATTTTACATCACGGCTTATAGTTACCTTTCCCTTTGCTATGTCCATCAACCGGTATGCTTTACACACTTCGCTGTATCCGACAAACTTGAGCTTAATTGCCTTCCGGTCCAACTTACCACGCTTCTCACATGGTACATGACAGTAGGCGTCCACACCGAACCGCTGAATGTGTCCGAGATTTGGCTTCTTCCCGAACCACCGTTCATATGGTGTACCACTGATGGACCTCGACGGCAGTCTGTTTTGCATATAGTTCGCCGTCACTATTGCTTCTCCCCAGAAGCGATTGTCCAGATTTGTGTCGATCAGCATGCACCTGGCCATTTCAACCAGGTACCGATTTTTCCGTTCGGCTATCCCATTTTGCTGTGGGGTGTACGGTGCCGTGAACTGGCCAGTAATCCCGTTTCGCTTCAGGAACACTTGCACTTTCTTGCCGATGTACTCACCTCCCTCGATCAGACCGCAGAATTTTAGGCTTCTTTCCGAATCGATTCTCTACCAGCGCGACATACTCCTCCAGTTTCTGCATTGCTTCGGACTTCGCACGCAGCAAATAGACGACAGTGTACTTGCTGCAGTCATCAATAAACGTGATGAAATACCGCCTTCCAGCAAAGGTCTTCGTACGCATTGGTCCGCAAATGTCAGTATGAACAAGAACCATAACACCGGATGATTCGCTTTCTGACACTTTTGGGAACGGTTTCCTGTGCATTTTTCCTTGGATGCACACTTCGCATTCTTCAGTGCAATAACAGCTTTTCACCTTCACTCCTTGAGCCAAATTTGGCAATTTCGCGATAGCAGCACAGTCTCTGTGGCCCAATTGTCTATGCCACACATGCACGCACTCGTTGCTCGTTGCAGCGCACACTTTTTCGCCTTTCGAAATCTTGGCACCACTTAAGTGGACCCTACACGATTACTTTTATTGACAATAATCGTATTGTCAATACATTCTATATTGACGTCAATATATCGAGATTGACAATATTTCTGAATTCACATCATCAATATTATTGTCAATAATTCCCCTTCGCGTCAATATATTGATGCGTGTGGGGTTTGCTTTACATCGAATGTAACGACAAACCACTTTTGCACCAGCCGCTTCACCGACAGCAAATTGGACTTCATCTCTGGAACGTATAAAGCACACTCTATCGGCACTTCACGCCGTCTTCCAGCTCCATCGAGAACGCCGATTCGACCAGTTCCACGACCCTTCGAACGCGTTTGCGACCCAAACGTCCTCCGTAATCCCCTCTTCCGGTAATTGGCAATGTGGCAAGTCGCTTCGGAATCCAAAATCCACTGTTTTTCCGCTTCACTGTTACAACCCGTGAGGAACACATAGTTGTCATCATCTGCGTCACTCTGTTTTACGTGGTTTGCTTTGTGTTGCTTGGCTACCGCTTTGTTTCCTTTCTCCGCTTTCCATGCTTTGAATTTTTCGCAGCTCGCTTTCTGGTGACCCAATTTCTTGCAGAAAAAACACTTGCCTGGTCCGGCATTGGAATCCACGTAGTGAGCACCTTCGAAATCACCATCGCTTTCGTTCCGCTGCTTTTTCTTCTGCCACTCGTCGATGAGCTTCCCTTTCACCATATTCAGCGTCAAATCCTCCTCTGGTCTAGCTTCGAGAGCAGTTACCAGCGTCTCATACTCTTCGGGTAGGCTACTGAACAAAATGGTTGTCAAGAGCCTTCCACGCAGCAGATGCCGATTCGGCCTTCCTTATGTGGATTAACTGATTATCATCCACGGCCAATCCGATCGATGCCAGCGCTTGCTCGTCCTTGGTCTTCCAGGCATCCGTCACTGGTTCCGGTTTCACTCCTACAACAGCCGTCCAGTTACCGTCAGGAGTAGCTTCATCCTGAAACTCCAATTGTCGTAGTCAGAGCTATTAAGCTTCGGAAACGACACCAGCCTATCCGCCATCTCGATGTTTTTTTTTTTACGATGCTGTCTTTTCTTCACCAGTTCCGATTCAATTGGAGGTACGGGAAGGAAATCCAACCTATCGGAGGTACGGGAAGGAAATTGGACTGGACTTTAATGAATTGACTACGTTTACAAGAATAACGGCTTTATTAGTCGGTAGTTGAATATAAACTGAAAAACTGAAATATTTCTTCTCTTCGCACACGCTAACTTGAAAGTACCCATTAATGGTTGAAAAAGACCCATTTTGAAGAAAAGTGGCTTAACTCATTAATGATTAAACAATTTTACCCATTAATGAGTATCTGTTACCCATTAATGAGTAATTGTTAATCATTAATGGGTTGTTACAATGAGTAGAAATTGGCCCTTTATGTTTTTGGGTAAATCTTTAACGCAAATTTGACTTGATTCAAACTCAGTGTGTACTTTGAAGGATATAAGAAAAAAGCAGTTGAGTTTTTGATTGGCATCACAACAGAGCAACACGAGTTTCATTTCATGGTGTCAGAAGTGAACATTTTCGCGATTTGTGATCGAAGCATCGAGTTAAATTCGGAAAATAAGGCATTGCAGAATTGCCTAGCAGTGGAATTCCGGAGGTGCGATGATTCTCTAGCCAAGAAGCGCTGAGAGAAGATTGTCGGCATTACACGGAGGCGGCGTCCTGCACTTGGAAAGTGAGGTTAAGTGAGACATCGAACGAGTGTTATGGCAGATGAAGGCGGCCAGCAAGTGAGAATGATGGCATACGGGGTGCATCCACCGAGCTTTTTGGATCTGACCAGCAAGAAGCTGCCGGAGGAATTTGCCGATTTTAGACAAGCATGGGAAATTTATGTGATCGCAGCGGAAATTGAGGAAAAGAGCGATGTGGTAAAAGTAGCTCTGTTGAAAAATTTCCTGGGAACCGAATCGGTGAAAGTGTTGAATACTTTACTAGCTCCTGCGGCACAAAACACACCAGCAGCGATCTTGACTGCACTCGAAGGGTACTGTGTGCCACAAACGAATGAAACGTATGAACGGTACCTCTTCAATACGGCGATGCAGGCAGAAGGAGAAGACATCAACAAATTCGTGACACGACTTCGGAAGCTGGCAGAGACCTGTAACTATGGGCAGCTTAAGGATTCCCTGATTAGAGATCAGATCGTAGTAGGCATCAGATCGGATGACACACGGAAGGCACTTTTGAAGACGGCAGATTTGACACTAGCGACTGCGATCAATACCTGTCGTGCACAGAAGTTGGTGGAGGATAGGATGGCGGCCATGAGAATCAAGGAGGAGCCACGGGATGCGGAGCCATCAGCGGAAGAGATTGCTAAAGTGAACTTTAGTCGAAGAAAGTTTGAAACATTCCGAGAAGCTTGCAAGTACTGTGGACGGAAAGACCATAAAATCGGAGACCGAGATAGTTGTCCGGCGAATGGTGTTACATGCCGTAAGTGTGGCAAACAAAACCACTTCGCTCGAGTGTGTAAAATGAAAAGTGGTGATGAGGAGGCGTCGACCAGCTCGTCGACAAGTAAACAAAGAAGTACGAAGAAGATAAAGCTGGTTGAAGAAGACTGCGACGATAGTGATGATGCGGATTACATTACCTGCGTTGAAGAAGTGAATGTGGTGGAAAAGAAGATTACGGCCTCGGTGGGTTTTGCAGTGAAAAGAGGTGAAGTACAGAAGAAGATTTGTTGCCAAGTTGATACAGGGGCATCCTGTAATGTAATCGCTCGTGAGAATTTGGAAAAGCTGATGGGAAAAGTGAGCATGGAGCCCAGTTCGACGAAACTGCGTGGATTCGGAGGCCAAATAGTTTCGGCCATTGGAAAAGTGATTCTGCGGCATGAGAGTGGAAAAAAGCAATACAAAGTGGTGTTTCAAGTGGTCGATTTGGGGCCTGGCGTGCTTAAGATGCCTCTGCTTGGGTATAAAACCTGTTTAGCGCTGGGAATAGTGTGCGTGCAAGATGTGAAGGTATGCGAATACGCCGGTGAGCAAGAAATCAACAAAACCCTGAAGAATTTGGAAGCGGAAAGGATCGTGGAGAAGTATGAAGAAGTATACCACGGAGATGGCAAACTGGCTGGGCAAGTGGATATTGAATTGGAACAATGTGTACCGAAACAGCAAGAACCACGAAGAGTACCGGTTGCGGTGAGAGACAGACTAAAGTGTGAACTGGATGATTTGGAAAGAAGAGGCATTATTGAGAAGATTGAGGAGTCAACCGACTGGACAAGTAATATAGTAATTGTGATGAGAAATGAGAAGCTGCGAATTTGTTTGGACCCGGTATTTTTGAATCGTGCAATTAAGCGACCACGATTCCAGATGGCAACGGTAGAAGAAATTTTACCAGAACTACATGACGCTAAAGTGTTTTCAACCCTGGACATTCGCAACGGGTTTTGGCACGTTGAACTTACGGACGAAAGTAGTAAAGTGACGGCGTTTTGGACGCCATGTGGGAGATACGTGTGGAAAAGGTTGCCATTTGGACTTTCGTGCTCGCCAGAAATATTCCAGGCAAAGCTGCAACAAGCGTTGCACGGCCTGAAGGGTATCGAAGTGTTGGTGGACGACATCCTGTGTGTTGGACGGGGTGCAACGATTGAAGAAGCAGTAGCAGACCACAACAGGAATCTGGAAGCCTTGCTTCAGCGTTGCCAAGTGAAAGGAATCAAGCTGAATCGATCAAAAAGCAAGCTTAATCAATCGGAAGTGTGCTTTTTTGGTCACGTGTTGTCGAGAGACGGCCTGAAACCGGATCCAAGCAAAACGGCGGCGATAAGAGAAATGCCTGAACCCAGAGATGCAGCAGAACTACAACGATTCCTCGGACTAGCGACGTACATGGCGAAGTTCATACCAAAGCTATCTGAACTGAGCAGACCGCTCAGAGCAGTTCTGATTTCTGAGAAGTGGAATTGGGGCAAGCAGCAAACCGAAGCCTTTAGTGTACTTAAGAAGCAAATAGCCGAGATAACAGTGTTGAAATACTATAATCCAAAGCTTGGGGCAACTATACAATGTGACGCCAGTGGCTTTGCTTTGGGAGCAGTGCTGCTGCAGGAAGGGCAGCCAGTCATGTTTGCTTCGAGAACCTTGACGCCAACGGAGCAAAGATACGCTCAAATAGAGAAGGAGACTCTGGCTATTCTCTTCTCATGTAAAAGGTTCGATCAGTACATCTTCGGGCAAAAACAAGTGACGGTACAGTCAGACCACCAGCCGCTGCAAAGCATTTTCAAAAAACCTCTATCGGAAGTGCCAAAGCGGATTCAAAGGATGATATTGAGTCTGCAGCGGTACGATCTGCAAGTACAGTACGTGAAGGGAAAGGATTTGATTCTGGCTGATACATTGTCTCGCAATATTGACATCGAAAAGTCTACAAGAGCAGAGGAACGCGATCCGTTATGGAGAAACATCGAGGAGATCAACGCACTGGATAGCATCGACATTCAACCGGAGTTGCTGGAGCAGATCAAACAAGCTACGAAGAAGGATGAAACATGTCAGATTTTGAAACATTACATCGTCAGCGGATGGCCGAACGAAAAAGCTTCAGTGATTGAGTGTGTGAAACCGTTCTTTGCGTTCCAAGCGGAATTAGTCATCCAAGGAGGTGTGATCCTTAGAGGAAATCGCATAGTGGTGCCTCGTGAAAATCGTCCAGATGTTCTAAAGCTTTTGCACTATAGTCATCAGGGGGAACAGGCGACACTCCGCAAGGCAAGGGACATTGTCTATTGGCCGAACCTGAACGATCATGTGCAGAATATGGTCAAACAGTGCGTCGTCTGTAATAAGTACAAGGACTGCCAGCGGTGTGAGCCCATGCAAAGTTCGGAAATCCCAGAACATCCGTTCCAAATCGTATCTATGGACGTGGGAGAGCTGACACACGAGGGTAGAAAGATGATTGTGTTAGTGTCGGTAGACCATTACTCCAATTACTTTGAGGTGGACTTCCTGAACAATCTAAGAACGACGGAGATGATCGATCGCTGTAAGAAGAACTTTAGTCGGATGGGCATTCCTCGCAAAATCATAACCGATTCAGCTCAACAGTTCGTCAGTCAAGAGTGGAAGCAATTCATGGTGGATTATGGGATTACTAATACGACAAGCGCACCCTACCATCACGAGTCCAATGGGAAGGCCGAATCTGCCATCAAGATTGCGAAGAACATAATCAAGAAGGCGCTGCAAGACAAGAAGGATATTTGGCTAGCTTTATTAGACTGGAGGAACACACCGCAGATCGACGGATACACGCCGTCCCAAAAAGCGATGGGAAGAAAGACAAGGGGTATTCTTCCTGTTGCAGTTAGCCAACTCGAACTACAAACGGTAGATACGCAGAGAGTTCGGGATGGTATTGAGCTCCGTAAGGTGAAGTCGAAATTTTATCACGACCGGAAGGCCCAAGAGTTGCCGAAGTTGGTGAGAGGACAAGATGTGTTCGTTCAGCTTAAGCCCGAGAAAACACCTGAATGGACACGCGGAAAGGTAACAGAAGTGATAAGTGACAGAGACTACCAAGTATCAGCAAATGGTGGAAGCTATCGCCGAAACAGAAAGTACCTTCGTGATGCG
Organism: Ochlerotatus camptorhynchus; assembly: GCF_037179485.1. Classification (NCBI taxonomy): domain Eukaryota; kingdom Metazoa; phylum Arthropoda; class Insecta; order Diptera; family Culicidae; genus Ochlerotatus; species Ochlerotatus camptorhynchus. The sequence continues at coordinate 347,674 of NW_027040900.1, read as the reverse complement.
CACTCTACAGTACAATCAGAGGAAGCAGCCATACATGGATCTGCTGATCAAAGCGGTGGGACACCAAGCGCTTTTTACAGTATGTCGGAGGACAACTGGAGCCCTGCCACAAGCACTCCTAAACCAGCGGAACGAACTTCAAACGAACTGGAGGATTCATCAACCCCATCACAAATGCAGCAGTCAACAAAGCAGAAACCGTCAGCAGAAAAACTAGAACAGGAATCGCAGAGACCAAAACGGATGGTTCGTCGACCGATCTGGTTTGATGATTATGAGTTGGGAGATCTAGATTAGTGCAAAGAAGGGGGGATGTTACAATGAGTAGAAATTGGCCCTTTATGTTTTTGGGTAAATCTTTAACGCAAATTTGACTTGATTCAAACTCAGTGTGTACTTTGAAGGATATAAGAAAAAAGCAGTTGAGTTTTTGATTGGCATCACAACAGAGCAACACGAGTTTCATTTCATGGGTAACAGATACTCATTAATGGGTAAAATTGTTCAATCATTAATGAGTTAAGCCACTTTTCTTCAAAATGGGTATTTTTTACTCATTAATGGGTACTTTCAAGTAAGCGTGCATGGTTGCTTTGAACGATAGTAGAAGTGTTGCTAGAAACGTTAGATTTGCTCTACAGAGTCGACGTCGTGTTGCGTTGCAAGAAACTCGTATTGGATGCGTTCATGAACGAAAAGAACATTTCAGTGCCAACATTTCAAAGGGGCGTAATTGCTTTTGTAAACAAAGGCTTTAGCCGTCGATTTCTCGCAAATGAAAGCTCACTCCTCCAAATTAACAATGCTAGCTGGAAGAGGAAACATTCATCTACCTGTTGGTGCAATCAATTTTCATGAGTGAGCTTTTATTTGCGAGAAATCAACGGCTAAAGCCATTGTTTACAAATGCAATTACGCCCCTTTGAAATGTTGGCACTGATTTGTTTTGAAGGTGATACTGGTTTGCCGGTCAGTATCATCAGTGCGGAATGCCGGAACCGACTGTTTCCGACTGTGCGGTTGCGTGAATGTGATAAGAACTTGGTTAGCTATTGCAATACCAGCATCGACGTGCTCGGTATCCTCGACGCGTGTGTGGAATTTGCTGGAAAAATAATGACGATGCCGTTGTACGTTGTGAATTCCGGGAAGCATCCGTTACTAGGGTGGTTGAATAAAATGCCAGTGGACTGGAACAACATGCTCCAGGGCTCAAGGACTGTGAATACGATTGCTGCAATTATTTCCCCACGTCGTGATTCTGCATTGGAGGATGTTTTGGGGAAGTACCCGAAGGTTTTCGAGGACTCGATCGGAAAGATTTCCCACGTTCAAGCTAACCTACCTTTGAAGAACAATGTTCGAGCCGTGAAGAGAGCGGTTAAGGATGAATTGGAGAAGCTGGTTGCAGAGGGTGTGCTCACGAAAGTTAACTCCAGTAACTGGGCGACACCGATTGTGCCTGTGAAGAAGTCGCAGAACCGGGTGAGGATTTGCGGAGACTACAAGTAGACCGTGAACCCGAACCTCGTGGTGGACAAGCATCCGCTGCCAACTGTGGATGAGCTGTTTGCTTCGCTAGCGGGAGGCAAGAAGTTTAGCAAGATTGATCTCATCCAAGCATATCTGCAACTGGAGGTATCTCCGGAGGACCGTGAAATACTAACGCTGAGTGCTCACCGCGGTCTTTACCGTCCGGTACGGTGTACGGTGTCACATCGGTACCAGCTATCAGGCAGCGGCAAATGGAGGCCCTACTGCAAGGCATAGATGGAGTAAGCGTTTTCTTAGATTACATCAAGATCACGGGGGAAAACGATGAAATTCATTTGCATCGGCTGGACGAGGTACCACCGACGAACCGACGTGTCAGGTCATACAAGCTACTTTCAAATTCGTGCCCAAGACGCCATATTTAAAATACGACACTACTGACATCTACTCATCCGATCGCGTCATACCATGAGCAAGGACTTTATATTGCATTGGTTTGCGTCTCACCTCGTGTGACAGATCTGATCGCCCGTTTGAAAGTTCGAATCGCTCGTTAGACAATTCGAATTGTGGACAAACGAAATGCTCCTGTGGCAAGTCGGTTCGTCGGTGAAGGTACTTCGGCAACTGAACTAATGCGGTATACGAGTGAATAAGAAGAAGTGTGAGTTCTTCGTGGACAATATCGAATACTGCGGCTACTCCATCGATAAGGAAGGGATTCATAAGATCCGAAAGAAGGTGCAAGCAATACAGGAAATGCCAAGGCTGAAGAATAAGGACGCAGTTCGGTCATTCGTAGGTTTCGTCAATGGATCACTTTGTCAAGCAGTTTTACCGTGACTTTCTACCAGCGATTTCACAAAATTGGACCAACAAATTACTATTTTACTATGAAACGCACTACTTTTGGCTACTTTTCTCGTGTTTCTAGAAGAAAAACCTTCAAAATATTGTGTTATTTTGAAGTTCGAGTGGTAGGAAACGTCATTTTCAACTGTTCGAATTAAATGGTTAATTATTACGGGCAGTTCTTCGAGAACTTGAGTACGGTCCTGTATTCACTTAACAATCTACTGAAGAACGAACTGCCACTGCTGCTTGCTACGGACGCTTTACCCTACGGAGTAGGGGCTGTGCTGAGTCACGTGTACCCAGATGGCACGGAACGTCCAATCCAGTTCACATACCAGACCCTGAACCGTGTGCAGCAGAACTATATGCAGGTGGACAAAGAAGTGTCAGCTATCATATTCGGCATGAAGATGTTTTTCCAGTACTTGTACGGTCGGAAGTTCCGATTGATTACCGACGACCAGGCTATCTCAAAGATCATCGGGGAGCACAAAGGGTTGCCGGTGATGTCAGCGTTGAGGATGCAGCACTACGCTACCTACTTGCAGAGCTTCGACTACGAGATCCGGTTCTGGAAGTCCACGGATCATGCGAATGCGGACGGCATGTCGAGAATTCCGTTAGGAGTAACTGATCCTCAGAACGAAATTGAAGATTCTGATGCTGTGGAGTTGAGTCAAATCGACACTCTATCCTTGACTGCGGTGAGTTAGGTCAAGCTACTGCGGAGGATCAGGAATTACAAAGACATTTTATACGGCAGGGATTCGGGAAGGTGAGGTGGCCAACAGTGTAGGTTTCTTCGAGTTTGTAAACAGGCTGAACTGCAGTGGAAGGAGGATGATCGCTTTCAGGAGACAAGAAAAATGTTTCTCAAGGAATTAAATTGAAAACATTTCATATTCAGCAATGCCACGAAATTTTGAAAGACAAGCCAAAGTTCAAGGAGCTTCAGATTCCCGGGTTTTAATTAGGCAAAATGTATAATGAAACTAAAAGGACTTATACCTTGTCATTCTAATTTGAATTGCATTGATTTATATGTTACAAGTCCTTGTGGAATACATTTGGTACAGGTCCCTGGTTGTCAGAGATTTCAAATTCACTAACCATTAGGTATATCCATTATCCACTTACTTATAGAATACCTCTGAACTTCCTTCGATAGCAAAAAAAATACTGGGTCAAACCAATCCATCCTTTGAAAACAAATGTTCGAATCCGAAATCAAAAACTCTGCTTCACTCAAAAATGGTTGAATGTTTAACTATGAAAAAATACATTACCAGTGCATATACATCGATGTTGTTCTATTTTGGCAGGTTCTATTAAGTTTTCACTATTCCAAATCCAGTTTAAAGTTGGTCTAAAAATAAACCACCGCCGGAGATGCCCTTTAGTTCGATAGTAAACTATGTATTCAAGATATCAATTATATTAGTAAAATATAAACGAAATTATTTTCTTTATTTCAAAATGCAGTTTTACATCTTAATTTTCATTCGGGTTTAGACGAGTTACCTATATAACCTGACCAACTCTACAACTAATCTGCATCATATTTGAAGTACGTTTTCGGATCCATCTCCCGGTGGGTGCAATTTTCCTGCGGAATCTCAAACATGTAGCTCAGATCGATGTCGTACCGGGGCAGCTTCTCCCGCAGAAAATTGACAACATTCTGCGTCATCTCGGCCGATCGGGAAAGCATCAACGCCGAGAGGTACTTTTGCGATTTGGTCTTCTCGGCACAGTGCATGATCAGGGCCCACGATTGGTAGTCGGTGTCGATAATGTAGGTGTTGTAGATTTCTTCGTCTGCAAAAAAAAAACAAAAGGAACGAAAGTTATCGATCACCGTGTATCCAGGGGGTCACTTCGGGTTCTCACAACTCCACTCGGCGTGGATCCAATGGGCCGGTTGGGCGAAGTTCGGAATCACCCAGGTGATGTTGCCCTGTTGGAAGTTTCTCAGCGGATCGTCCGAGAAGAAGTAGGTGAAGTTCATCGTTACCAAGCCGTCCGTTGTGACGAAGGAGCTCTGCATGCACGAGTACTCCGGCAGGGTTTCCGACGAGGCAAAGTACTGGATCACGTACCAGTAGCCCATCATGGCCGGTAGGTCGAAATTGCGCATCGCTCGGACCTGGAGGTGTTTTTAAAACGATTTGTAACTCAATTTCATTGTCTTAGTTTGACATTATTAACACTAAAACATTTGATCCTTCCCGTTCGATTTCTCAAAAACCCCTCCCCGCCACTTCATACTCACCTTGGGACACCTCTCGTTCCGGTTCCTCCTTCTTCCCATCTGCGAGTCGCACTGTCCCACAATCAAAATTAGCATAATTAGCAGCCATCGGAGATCGATTCGCCAACCGACGGCCGCCGCAGCATCAGAATGCCTCCGTCGCCGGTGACATCTACCGCCGCATCCGGTCATCATCGATTTGAATGGTTGTCGTTGTTTGCTGTTAAAGATCTCGTTTGGTAAACTTTAATGATCACATTTCGCCAAAAACAGCCCCGCATGAGATGCGGTGTCCACCGGTGTTCCACACACGACCGCCGATGATAATAAAAGCGAGCGAGAAAGAACGGAGGAAGAGATAAAATAAAGATCCCGCTTGGCGTAGTCCGGAATAGGAATGGGTTTTTTTGAGGTGAGGGGGGGAGTTACTCCCCTGATCGTTATAATTATTTATAATGTGTCAAAACTTTCACCACCGGGGCAGCGAAAGGCAGTGGTGGCCCGCTTGGAATCGAGGGAGACCGGGAAGTAGATTCTACCCTCCGAAAGTCAACGTCACGATGATGCAGCTACATTGTGCAGCATTTCAATGCAATTTAGTTGTAATTAGACAAAGTAAACATAACGCTTAAGCGGGGCTTAGACTAGGAAAGTCAAATGATCAACTCAGTTGAATTCAATTGGCTTGAAAAGTTTAGCCTGGTTCAACTTTTTTCAATTCAAGTGAGTTGATTAAGTCAGATGAATGGCACGGTTTACACATTCAATTCCCGTTCAAGTCAGTTGAATTCAACTGACTTGATCAATTGACTTGCCCTGTCTAAGCCCAGCTTTAGAATAACGAATAACGTTGGTTTTCTTTTCCGCCGATCTTGTTTTTCGTACTGAGTACCAATGCTACCGACGCCAGGGGAGACAGCTCCCACCACTGGACAGCTGGACCGGGAACCAACTTCTTACTTCCCTTCCCGAAGGAAGGCGTGATCAGAGATTTTATGCTTGTCGGTTGAACCCAGGCCGTTTGGAGTGGGCACCGCTCCCTGAAAACTTCGGGATCTCTGTAAAGTTCCCAAAATAGGGGAAATGTCTCTAATGTTGGCCTATGGATCTAAGATTGGGCCCATCGCTAAAAATCTGCTATTTATCAATTTTATTTAGATGAACGCGTTATTGGGACGTTACTAATGGATATTTTTAGTAGCTATTGAAAGTTTAGTCGATTGCTGAATTTATGTACGGGCCCATATAAGGGACACTTAGGCCGACATTACCTGCATTTCCCCTATGTATGAAGTTTATTCATTTTCTCAGGAGCTGTTAGGACGGTCTTAAAATTTCCCTCGAAATTTCCAGAACTCTAAAAGTTTCTCAAAACTAACCTGAAATTTATGGAGTTGTCCAGGATCAATCGATACTAAACCTTAAAGATTTATAAACTTCCTGAAATTTGGTCCTGACGTTATTGGGGCTGCCCAGATTTCTGGACCAAGGTTGTCTGTGGTTCTTGGAATTTCTATAACGTATTTACAGTATTCCTCAAGTTCTGTGGACTTCTCTGAAGTTTTCATGACTTCCCTGAATTTCTTAGAACTTCTCAAAAGTTCCAGCAGTTTTCATCAAGCGGATTGAACTGCCTTGAAGTTCTCGAAGCTTCCCTGAAGTTACCTAAGTTTTATAGAAGCTCTCAGATCTTACCTTATTATCCCGCAGTCTGTTCATTAACCTTTCCCGAATTCCTCGGTATTTGCTTTCATTGCTCGGATCTGCTTTCTAGTTCCAAAAAAAAACGTGTGTACCACTTTGATGGTCTCTAATATTTGCTGAAATTCTTGGAACGTCCTTAAAATTCACGTTATTTTGCTAAGGATGTTTCTGGAATAGCCCTGAAATTAATGGAACTGCCCCGACGGACTTCTGCACTTCCTTAGATTTATCAGAGCTTCTGTGAAGTTTCCGGAATTTTTCTCAAGTTTTTTAAACTTTTTTGATGTTCTCTGGAATATTTTTAAATTTTTGATACTTCTTGATAAATTTCGCTATTTTTCTGCCCTATAACTCTTGAAGTTTATCTGAAGCTCTCAGAACTTCCCTGAAATTCATTGAACTACTATGAAAATTTTATAACTGTCCCAAAATTCACGTCATCTCCCTTAAAATCTTTAAACAGAATTGAAGTTTAGGAAACCTCTGTAAAGTACCTGCAACTTTCCTGAATTAATCGGATTGCTTCTTGAAATCTAATCTTACAACTTCCCCGTAGTTCTGGACGACCTTTAAGTGCTCGGAACTTACTTCTGGGGCGTTTAGAACCTCCCTTAGCTTAGCCAGTAAAGCCGCAGCTGCAAAGCAAAACCATGCTGGAGGTGACTGGGTTCGATTTCCGGTCCGGTCTATGAATTTTTCGGGTTGGAGAATTTCTTGACCTCCCTGGATAGTATGATTGGCATTGAAAGCTCTTAATTAATATCTGTGGAAGTGCATCTAGAACACTAAGTTGAGAGCACGCAATAAGCTAATATGCGATAAGCTATGAGCTTGAAATTCGATGAAGAAGAAAGGACTTCCTGCTTGGAATTTACATGAAATTCACAGAAGTTCTTTAAGGCTCCGTAATTTAAAAAAAGTTTTCCAAATTTTCTTGCAATTCTCGGAACTTCATTAGAGATCCCGAAATTTTCCTGATGCTACTCTCAACTTCCATGAAGTTTTCTGGACATTTTTTGGATCCTCTGGAAAGTTCCTGCCATTTTTTTTAAATCCTCAAATTTTTTTGAAGTTTTAGGATCTTTCCTTACGTTTGACGAGGGGGACGACTCTATCTACGATGCAAAAAAGATTGTGTTTTGCTGTGGCTAGCTGCGCACACGCTGAGTAGATAGAAAAAAGATTGATGACGATTCTGAAGATTTCCTGCAAAAAATTGATGAGCGATGTAAGTAGATGCGACAAATGAAAGAAGATTGTTCAAAGATTGATTCGCTAGTGTGAGATTTGTTAACCATCTAAACTTGAGATTTAGATGTGTAGCCCCCCTCGACGTTTACACATTTTTTCGGATATTCATGAAAGTGCCCTGAAGTTATCAGAGCTTTCTCGATGCTCCCTGACATGTTTCAAGGATTTTACAACTTACGAGAAGTTTGCTTTAATTTCCTGTAAAGTTCTTGAAGTTTTTGGAACTGTCATGAAGTTATGCAATCTTCATCAATTTCTCGAAACTTTTTTGAAGTTTATGGAACTGCCTTGACGTGTTAAGAACTTACCCTTAAAGGTCTTCAAACTGTAGTCCTTGGAACTTCTCTGAAGTTTTTGAAACATCTCTGATTTGTTTTCCGTCGATCTCGTTTTCCGTACTGAGTACCAATGCTACTGACGCCAGGACCATAAAGGTATTTCTAAGACTAGAAGGTCCCGAAGAAACGTGCTCAACTTTTTGGCTCAGCCCTGGTACTATCTTCGGTCCCAAGCTTATCGATGCACCCCTCGAAACATAGGAAAATCCATGAACCCCTCATTTTATCTGTCAAACTTTCATAGCGAATCAAAACAAACATAGTGTAGTACTGGAATTTCGACTAGAATGGGGTACGTTAATCGATTTGCTTGAGACCAATAGGCTGGTCAAGTAGTGGGTCAATTTAAAAAAAGTTAGTTTCCACCGGTTGCCTGGACCCTACCTATCGACCCATCAACTCATGGACCGGGGCCAACGGATTTACTTCCCTTAGTTAGTTTTCTTTATTATCGAGACTTAGGTTGGCTCGTCTCTTACGCCACTGAAGGTTCCGGAAAGGAGCTCCTTTAGTTAAGAAGTTTGGGATGGGTGAGGCTCCAGAAGATGGCCACCCTGCAATCAGAGTTGTTGCTGTCATAATTCATGTGGTGTTGTCGTAGAAATCCATTTGAGAAAGTAATGTAGGTCGAGGATTGTCGGTCATCCAGGTTTGCGTTTAAGTGAGGAGCTTGTGATCAGGTTCAATGGGTCCAATGGGTAAATGTTAAATATATATTCCAGTAGTCTGGCTTCTCTGAGAAAACCAATTAGTGCCGCGGTTCTGGTCGGGTCTTCACTAAGGGTGATGCTTCCAGGTATATCATAAAATTCACGGGAGTGGTATATGATGTGCTCTATCGTGTGTGGGACATGACAGATGTTGCAGATCTTGCGGAAAGGACCGTTACCAGAGAAGTTATGTGGAATGTTGGAATACCGATCTAAAGTCGGTATTTCCATTGGTCCTTTCACCTATGTGTGACCTTCTTGATCTCTCGGATCAAAGTATCAACCGAGCGAAGCCAATCAGCCGGCCAGGAGTCCCAGATCACCTTTGAAACCCAGTGTTTCAAATCCTTCGCTGGGACCTCTCGGGTGTAAATAGGAGCTTGTCTCCCGAATGCCGCCAGGTGATCGGCCTCTATATTCTCGCGGATACCGCAGTGCACAGTGGTCCAGAATGCAGATTTAGGTGGAATGATATGTTTTGAGCCTGAAATTGAAACTTTAGACTAAAAGTCTCTTCTACTACTTGTTCCTTATAGTTAGGCCCTCATTTTTATGACAATGAATTCTAGGGTGGTTCCTATTATCATTAAAATCAAAAATCTAACTTTTTTGTTTGAATAAATTAAGGTATACAGTCTTGGGCAAAGTTATAGCTGAGCAAATTTCAAGAAACTTTGTTGAAAATAACTTTTTTGTATCTCTTAAATTGGCCGATTTAGAGCTATTTTCTTGAATTGAGTTAGGGTGGCTCTTGAAAAAACAGTTTTTTTGTTCTAGTTTTCTTATTTCAAATTTCTCAGCAAAGGTGTCTTGAGATAACTTTTAGATCTTAAGAAGGCGCAAGTTTTTGCCACACAAAGCTTGTCAATATCTTTCGCCGATCAAGAGTTATTGACGTTTTTATACTAAAAATATGCACTTTTCAAATGTTAATATCTCTGGTTGGGGCAAACAAAAAAAAGTTTTTTTACGGCATTTGAAAGGGCGTATGTAATTCTCAATATTATGACAAAATTGGAGGTATCTTATTTTTTAAACTCGTATAAAATCAATTTGAATTTAGTCATATTTTTTACTATATTTGGGTATATATTTTTTTTTAGAAGACATACAGGCAACAAATTCAGGTATAAAACATTCGTCTAAAAGAGTTTTAAAATTCTCTACAAGATAACTTTCATGAGAAATTTTAAATAAAAAAGTTATTACTAAAAAAACTATTTTTTCCAGGAACACCCTAAGTCAACTCCGAAAAAATACTCTAAAATGAGAACGATAAGAGATAGAAAAAAAATTTCTTCGACAAAGTTGCTTGCAATTAATTTAGCTACAACTTTTTCAAACAATACATGTTTTTATTTTGTAAAACAAAAAAGTTAGTTTTAAAAATTCCCTAATTTGAGGACCACCCTGAAGTTTGCAAACACCAAAAGAAGGGAATTTTTAAGAACAAAAACTTCTTCGAAGACACTAAATGTCCAAATATTGAAACAAATGTACTAGCACATTTTATATAAATTTGTCATTAGAGTAGTCCTATGAAATCCATTTTTTGCCAATAACTTTTTTATTTGAAATTTCTCATGAAAGTTATCTTGTAGAGAATTTTAAAACTCTTTAAGATGAATGTTTGATAGCGGTATTTGTTGTCTGTATATCTTCTGATAAAAAAGATATACCCGAATATAGTAAAAAATAAAAATAAATTCAAATTGATTTTATACGAAATTTAAAAATAACACGGCTCCAATTTTTTTATATTATTGAGAATAACATTTGCACTTTCAAATGCCGTAAAAAAACTTTTTTTTTGCCCCAACCAGAGATATTAACATTTGAATAGTGCATATTTTTAGTATAAAAACGTCAATAACTCTTGATCGGCGAAAGATATTGACAAGCTTTGTCCAGCAAAAACTTGTGCCTTCTTAAGATCTAAAAGTTATCTCAAGACACCTTTGCTGAGAAATTTGAAATAAGAAAACTGGAACAAAAAAACTGTTTTTTCAAGAGCCACCCTAACTCAATTCAAGAAAATAGCTCTAAATCGGCCAATTTAAGAGATACAAAAAAGTTATTTTCAACAAAGTTTCTTGAAATTTGCTCAGCTATAACTTTGCCCAAGACTGTATACCTTAATTTATTCAAACAAAAAAGTTAGATTTTTGATTTTAATGATAATAGGAACCACCCTAGAATTCATTGTCATAAAAATGAGGGCCTTACTATAAGAAATAACTTTGTAGAAGAGACTTTTGGTCTAAAGTTTCAGTTTCAGGCTCAAAACATATCATTCCACCTAAGAGATGAACTAGCCTCAGGCTAAAAATCTCTAAAATAAAGACAAAAAAAAAAAAAAAATATCATTCCACCTAAATCTGCATTCTGGACCACTGTGCAGTGTCGAGGAATCCATCCAGACGAAAGCTGAGTTTCTGAATTCCCTGGATACAGGGATGCTTGAAAACATCTGATCCGATGGCTTCGACCACGCTGGCAGAGTCTGTGAAAACTGCGATTGATCTGTTGAATGGTGTAGTGGCATCGATGAATGCAGCGGCAGCCTCCGCTGAAAATATATATTACTGATCCGGGGGCGACCCCGGCGTAGTGGTTAACATCCATACCTCTCACGCCAAAGTCACGAGTTCAAATCTCACCCCCGGACAAGTCACGAATGACCCAAGAGTGTTAAAGTGACCATAATAATAATAAAAAAAAAAAATATTACTGATCCGGTTGCCGGTGGCATACAGACATTAGAGAATCCCTAATTCTTATACCGAAACCCCCACAGTCTGCGGAGCCGTCGGAATATTGGATTGTATGGCCGTTGTATACGGTTTGGTGAAGCTCTGTTACCGATTTCACTAGCACGGGGGGAGTTCGATCCTGCCCTTAACTTCTTCTTAATTTTCAAGTCAATTACGGGTCTGGGCAGGTTCCAACCGCTGGTTTCGCACCAGTGGACCCTGGACACCGGGGAAAGCTCTATATTAGCAGTTTCAAAACGAAGTAGGTTTGCCTCGATCAGAGCCATCTGTCTTCTCAGCGAAACATATTGACCGTTTACACATAATCTGTGTGGTCAGTCGGTCGAAGGGTTGCATTCCGCTCTCGAGACAGGTGGCCACGTCAGGCATAGACGGGAGAAGACCGGAGCAAATCCTCGGTACGTGGGGCCCAATTAGGAGATTAGAAGATTGCGGACGAGACAGGTGATTCCGGTGCCTTAGAAAATACGTGATTTGAGAATTGCCATGGCAACTCGGAGTCGGGTGGACCGGCTACTGTCAGGATGCCGTGCAGCGATAGAACGTAGACGATTTAGCCTAGTTTTGCAACCATTTTGGACGTCGTCGAAATGTGCAGCAAAAGCCAGGTGCTGGTCAAGACGAACTCCCAGGACGCGGACTTTCTTTTATAACGGAACAACGGTCCCGTCGATGTACAGGGGTTACTCAAAATAACTAGGATAGGCAAATTTTTGGTCAACTTTGGAGTGTTGTAACTTCGTCAAATATGATCCGATTTAAATCTTCCAAGAGCATTTGACTGAAAAACTAATATCATAGAGGTAACTCTAAGACTAGTAGGTCCCGAAGAAACGAGTTCTACCATAGAGGTAACTCTAAGACCACTGGGTCCCGAAGAAAATCATTATTATTTTTGGCTCACTCAGTACCAGAACAACGGTCCCAAGCAGTCCCAAGCTATTTCACTCACCCCTGCATGTTCTGCATGAATCCACACACCCCTGATGTTATCTGTCAAACTTTCATAGCGAATCAAAACAAACATAGTGTAGTAATAGAATTTCAACTAGAATAGGGTACGTTAATCGTTTGCTTGGGACCAATAGGCTACTAAAGTGGTGAGCCAATTTAAAATCGTTAGTTTCGTATTGATTGTTGCCACTACTACCATAGAGGTAACTCTAAGACCAGAAGGTCCCGAAATAACGTGCTCAACTTTTTGGCTCAGCTCTGGTACTATCTTCGGTCCCAAACTAATCGATGCATCCCTCGAAACATAGGAAAATCCATGAACCCTTCATTTTATCCGTCAAACTTTCATAGCGAATCAAAACAAACATAGTGTAGTACTGGAATTTATACTAGATTGGGGTACGTTAATCGATTTGCTTGGGACCAATAGGCTAGTCAAATAGTGAGCCAATTTAAAATCGTTAGTTTCGTATTGATTGTTGGTGTTACGCTGTAGCCACGAAAATAATTCTGGTCACCGGATACCGGAGATATTCCGGGATTCCGGAGAACTTGTCTAACTTCCTAAATTTTTGATGAGATTTTAGAAATCGGGAAGAACTAAAATCGGCCTATAATCAACCGAGATATGGCCATTTCCTTAGAATCGGTGCTGATGGATGGTTCTGAATGCGGGCAGATCTTTTAATCACGCAAAACATGCCGTGAAACAGCTCTTTCTTCATGGTTTCTCTTCAATAGGCTTTCGATAAACTTTAAATGCATCATTGACCACATTGATCGCTCTCGGAACTACTATAGAATACCCCCGGAGGAACCTGGAGTAGGGGACAATTCCATTTTTACTCAAAAGCAAGCCGTGCGACAGCTCTTTCTTCATGAATTTTCATGAATATCCTTTCTTTTGACTTAAAGTGAAACATTGATCACATTGGCCGCTCTTGGAACCACTAGGATACCCTCGGGGGAGCCTGTAGCAAAAGAAAATTGCGTTTTTACTTAAAAACATGCCGTGCGACAGCTCTTTCTTCATAGATTTTCATGAATATCCTTTCTATTGTAACAAGTGTAAGCGTTGCGTCCAAGATTGGTGAGATTAATCGCGTGTAGTTTTCGTATATTTAGTTATTAAATTCTAAGAAAATGTTTAAATGTTCTTACGAACAGGTAAAACGTCCCAGAATCCTCACGAACGCAGCCAGTAGGAGACACTTCCCTATAAACTGTAGAACAATGCCACTAGCCACCACCAGAGCACGCTGTGTGCAGTCATTAATGGACGTCCATAGGGGTGGCGTAATCGGGCCATTGCGTGGAGAATTCGTGGCACGTACGACGGTTCAACGGTCACGGTTCGGGGTCATCGTCCACCAAGAGGCACAGTGATAAGCCTGGTGATCATTATAGACTACGGTCACATAGCGAAAGTCAAAGCTAAAAATTAATAGTTTGAAGGTGAAAACTAAAGCTAAAGTGCTAAAGTGAGCTAAGTTGGAAGTTGAAGTTGAAGAAGTTGTAGAGGAAGCTGCCACATACCATTGGACAGTCAGGACCTCGCTGTTTTACCGTAACGCCAGTGAACTCGACGTATTTTTCCGGGGTCGACCACGCCAATCGCCGATAGTGTGTCCGAATCGCAGTTCGAGAATCTGATCCCTCAGCTACAGTGTGCGCCACCAATCCAGGCAAGTCAACTTACCCTTGTGGTTCGTTGAAACCTCGAGTCCGTCACCATACTCGAGGGGCGCACGGGACAGGTAGAGGCGTCCACCCCTGGCCCAAGAAGGTGATGCGGTACCAGAGGAAGGAGAGGAACGACAACGGCAGTGGCAGGTGAAGGGGCCCCGAAGACAAAGAAGAGTAGTGCTAGCACAAGGTAGGAGTAGACATCTAAGGAAGTGGGAGACCGTCCGTGAAGTGAGTGTCGTCAAAACGAATAAAGTGGGAGTTTGTCTTAAGTGAACTTTGAGTGTTTTCTTGGTTCGCGGAATAATCACGAGCGTGTGCCGACCCTGAGGCTTGGAGACGGGGGTCTCATCAGTGCTGGGAGTAACACCGCACTGGCACGTTACACTATAGACATAAAGTGAATCATTGACCACATTGGCCGCTTTCGGAACCACTGGGATACCCCCAGCGGAACCAGTAGCAGAGAAAAAATGCGTTTTTACTCAAAAACATGCCGTGCGACAGCTCTTTCTTCATGGATTTTCATGAATATGCTTTCAAGAAAATTGAAGTGGATCATTGACCACATTGGCCATTATTTGACGTCTCCCTTGAAGATGATGGGGCCTTCGAGAGACTTGAGCAAATCAGATAATTTCGATCGAAAATCTTATGACATGGCAGGTAGGCTGAGACTATCGTGGCCTGACAGCAACGATAGGTAGATCCAGATCCGTCGAAAGCGGTATGACAGTATATCGTAGTGGTAGTCTAATCCCGATTGTAGTAGTGTATGGTAGATGTTTTGGGAACTTCGGAGGAGTGGTGGTGCACTTCCTGGATGGTGAGGACGGATGGAGAGTAATTCCAAACTAGGATTTCCAGATCACTCAAGTTATGGAAATACCCATTTGCGTTCCATTGAATGGCAAAGAGTAGACCAGGGAATAAAGAACCGGTTGGGCATTGGCGTGTTGAAGAAGGTTTACCTGAAGCGAGGTTCTTAAAGTACCTACCGGTGACGGGCTTGGTGACCGCGCGTGGTTGATCGGCTTGGAATCTGAACTTAAAGCGATTGCGTGCTAATTGCTGTATGAGGACCTCGATGATGGACCCGCTATCGGTAAGGCGGTTCGTGCATGTCTGGATAACGTATAGAGGAACGGGGCTCTTGGTTCGTAATCTGGTTGATCTTCGAAGCGGTTCTGTTTCTTTAGCGGACCCTTACAGAGCTCCACCAGCACCAGGTTTCATAGAGGGATCCACTACTGGCAGAGGTACGGGTGGAACTTTTCGTCCCTGGCTTCACATTATTCATCTGTGACATTTACGTACCTACTGACCGTGTCACCGATGCAACTTTGATGTCTAAACATTGTGAATCATTGGCTCACGCATGTCTTTGGCAGACAAGATCCTCATCCTGGGTGATTCTAACATGCGTTCTATGAACTGGATTCAAAGTTCATCGGATTACCTGCAGCCAGTTCAAAATCAACTCCTGGATGATTATAGTACAGCGGGACTCATCCAGCTCAACTCTGTCTGTAACTCCAACCATCGTTTGCTTGATCTCTGTTTTGTTAACCAAGATCTCAATCATGATACTACTGTTTCTGAAGCTCCAACTCCTCTTGTTAAGGAATGCCGCCATCATCCGCCTCTTCAATTGTTCATAAAGGAATGTGTTCCTTATGAATTCATCCCTGTCACCGAAGCCACTCGTTATATATTCAGAAAAACTGACTTCTCGAAAAAGAATCTATTTTTATCCTCTATCGGTTGAGAGAACATGTTGCATGATTTGAGCGTCGAAACAACAGTTGAAGTCTTCACTTTCGTCGTAGCTTACGCCATAGATCAGTTCACCCCCAAAATAGTGTGTAAAAATCCTGTGTACCCACCCTGGTCCAACAACCTTCTTAAGCGTCTGAAGTCGGTTAAAAGATCGGCTCTTAAAAAACTGTCCAAGAATCTTAACTTCTACACTCCAGGCCGTATTACCTCGCCTGCAACAGTAGATACAAACGGCTAAACAAGAAACTGTTTCATACTTATCTGCGTCGAATTCAACGTAATTTAAAAGACAATCCTATATCGACGAACAGCGGAAGCAAATAGGACTACCTACAACCATGAAGCTCGGCCATAAAGAAGATTCTTCTCTTCCGGCCATAACTGACCTTTTCAAAGAACAATTCTCAGCAGTATTTACTGTCGAATCATTTGACCTACATCTGGTGACTGATGCTGCAGCTAATGTACCTCCCCGCTCTGCCATTGGTCCTCATCCACGGATATAACATAATACTGTTGAATCAGCTTGCGCTCGGTTGAAATGCTCACCAAACCCCGGTCCGGACGGCATACCATCTATCATCTTGAAGAAGTGTAGATTGGCTAAACTCTTATCTGGTTGGTCGTTCAATGTCGGTCAAAATTGGAAATACTATGTACAGGGTTACTTCCACTCACTTGCTATAAAAAAATGTTTTTCTGAATTATGAAATCATGAAATAGTATAATGCTAATTAGTACTTGTAAGTTATAAGAAGAGGTCATGAAGTATATGTTTGACACATAAAATCTGTCAATATTGCTTTCAGTGCGTCACAATCAGCGAATTTACGACTCGTGAGCGCTCACTCTGAGTGAACGCTCACGAATCATAAGATCGCTTATTGTGACGCTCTGAAAGCGAAATTGACAGGTTTTATGAGTCAAACACATACCTTACACCCTCTTCTTGTTACTTACTAGTACAACATATCATTATAACTTCTAATGATTGCATAACTCCAAAAAATATTTTTTTATAGCAAGTGAGTAGAAGCAACCCTGACAGAACCATTCCATGTCACATCTGGTGTTCCACAGGGCAGTCATATTGGACCATTCTTATTCTTGCTGTACCTAAATGACGTCTACCTAGTGCTCAAATGTTTTAAGCTCTCGTATGCCGATGACTTCAAACTCTATTATGTAATAACCTGTGAAGAAGATGCACATTTCCTTCAGAAAGAACTTAACCTTTTTTCCAAATGGTGCGCAACTAATCGTATGAGCTTGAATGCCAACAAATGCTCAGTAATTTCTGTCATTTCATTTGATTACACCATTGCCGGAATATCTCTAAAGAGAGAAACTACTGTTAAGGATTTGGGTGTTCTCTTAGATCCGAAGCTTACTTTAAAAGATCATGTAGGATATATAATCTCTAAAGCTTCTAAATGCCTGGGCTTAATTTTTCGTGCTGCAAAAGAATTCTCGGATATTCACTGTTTGAAGACCCTGTATTGTTCTTTAGTTCGCTCTACATTGGAGTATGCAGTTGTGGTCTGGGCTCCTTACTATCAGAACAGCGTACAGCAAGTAGAAGCTATCCAACATAAGTTTATTCGCTTTGCTCTTCGACGTTTGCCTTGGAATGATCCATATAATCTCCCTAGATATGAAGATCGTTGTAAATTAATTGACCTTGACCTTCTGGAGGTTCGTAGGAATGTCACTAAGGCTTGTTTCATATCTCACATAAATTGTCTTACACTGTTACGTGAGTTGAATTTTGATATTCGTCGTCGTACTCTCTGGCTATAATGAGCCTTTTAGTAGTATGTGTCGTGTGTTCAACCGTTGTTACCATGTCTTCGACTTTCATCTGTCACGTTCCACTAATAAAAATAGGTTCCGTGAAGTGCTCAGTTAGTAAATTATAGGTAGTAGTAAGAAATAGAATAAGGTCGTATTTTGTTTAGTCTTAAGTTAATAATGTATCATTTGGGATGTACTGTTCTGTTGATGCGAAAAGATGAGGAGGTTTTATGCCCATCTGAGGAAAAAAGCTTTTATAAGCTCCACTCAAATGGGCTTTTCCCTGCTCCCAATAAAGAATAAAAAATAAAGAATAAAGAGGTGGCCAGGACGTGCCAACGGGGTAGCCGAATCTCCGGTGTTTTTCCCACCATGTCCATATGGAGTCCGCCAAGGGCAGAGACGCCAGCACTTGGGGTTCGCTCTTCACATCAAATCGAATTATCTGGTCTTCCTCGTTGTAAAGGGTGATACGGTCAAAATTTGGTCAAGGGAAAACGCGTGTAAATTGGTGAAATCGTTTATTTAAAAAATCAAATTAAATTTCTTTTTCAAGTTCAATTAGTATAAAATTCAGGAAAAATATTCAGTTAGGCTTCCGCTTTTCCAAATCCGAATTGCCGGGCCTTACGCTTGACCCCTGCCATCAGATTTTGTACAGCCACCTTGTCCACCTTCTTCGCCGCAGAAAGCCAGTTTGCCTTGAACTGCTGCTCGCCCTTAGCAGTTTTTTTGGTCTTCTTTAGGTTCCGCTTGACAATAGCCCAGTATTTCTCAATTGGGCGGAGCTATGGCGTGTTGGGAGGGTTCTTGTCCTTGGGAACCACCTGCACGTTGTAAGCGGCGTACCACTCCATGGCCTTTTTACCGTAATGGCAAGATGCCAAATCCGGCCAAAACAGTACGGAACAACCGTGTTTCTTCAGGAAAGGCAGCAGACGTTTATTCAAACACTCTTTCACGTAAATTTCTTGGTTGACAGTCCCGGAAGCTATGAAAATGCTGCTTTTCAAGCCACAGGTACAGATGGCTTGCCAAACCAGATATTTCTTTGCGAACTTTGACAGTTTCATGTGCTTGAAAACATCTGCTACCTTTCCCCTTCCTTTTGCCGTATAAAACTCCTATCCCGGAAGCTGCTTGTAGTCGGCTTTGACGTAGGTTTCGGTCGTCCATTACCACGCAGTCAAACTTCGTCAGCATCGTCGTGTACAGCCTCCGGGATCGCGCTTTGGCCGTCGTATTTTGTTTATCATCGCGATTTGGAGTCACTACCTTCTTGTAAGTCGATAGTCCGGCTCGTTTTTTGGCTCGATGCACGGTTGTAGACGATACACCCAGCTTATTTGCGGCATCTCGGAGAGAGAGGTTAGGGTTTCGCTTGAAACTACCGGCAACTCTCTTTGTCGTCTCAGCGGCTTCCGGTTTTCGATTTCCCCCCGATCCAGACTTCCTGGCTGTCGACAAACGTTCCCCAAACACTTTAATTACATTTGTAACGGTTGATTTGGCAACTTTTAGCGATTTTGCCACCTTTGCGTGCGAGTAGCTCGGATTTTCGCGATGCGCGAGCAAAATTTTGATACGCTGCTCTTCTTGCTTGGACGGCATTTTGACAACTGAAGAGTGAATTCCAGAATCAAAATAGGAGCAACATTCTACACACACATACCTTCAATATGAGGGGTGTTCAGGTTTTTTAAATGCAAAATTGAAAGAAATACGTCAAGTTGATATTGACCAAATTTTGACCGTATCACCCTTTACTTGATACGAGAAGTCTTTTCCGTCCCTCTTCCGGTCCTCAGGGAGCGCCCAGGATAGTTCACCAGTTCCGTTTCTTCGTTGGCGTACGCACTGGAGGGGGCTCGACTCTTCCGTGATCCCACCGGGATGATGATGTCTTGTCTATCATCGGTGGAGTTTGCCAACAGGCGTCGAGGGGTTCCAGTTCGGGTATATCTTCCGCAGTGACAGGGCCCCGGCTAACCGAGGCCTTATCCGTTGGTGTGGGTGTCTTTGATAAGCTGGGATTGTTAGCGCTATATGGTTGGTCGTTGTGATTGATTCTTAGGTTGTTGTCAGTTCGTTCTGCGTCGTTATTGTATCCGTTTATGATGAAATGCGGTGGAGGATACATTGGTGGGGAGGGCGTCGGGAGCTATTACCCGTCCAGAGGTGGGTTCTTCTATTTCTGTATGTCAGTGACGATGAGTTGTTCGGCGGTCTGTAGTTTCATCACTGGGTCTACTAATCTTCTTCTTAGTTGCAGTGTAGAGGATTTTTTTTCTGTTGCTGTTGGGCAACGAGTAGGTGATGGATTGCATGCGTTCGCAGAAGACTTTGAACGTGTGGGTAACGAACGGTTTGATATTCGGATTCCTGGAATCCTTCATCTGTCTCTTAGTATGAAGTGTAGCTTCGCTAGTTGGTAGAGGCCTTCCGGTTCTTAGCAGCAAGTTCGGCTTCAAGGCTCATCAGATCCTGAATTGTGCCATGCTGCTGCACGATGTCCAAACGTTCCTGCGTGTTTACCTTCAGAATCGTTTCCAATTTCTCAATCCGTTTATCACGTTTGGCTATCTCGTCGTCTCGTTCAAGCCTCACACGTTTGCAGAACAGCTTTTCGTGGTATTTGTGATTTTGGTTGTCTAGGTTACCGGCATTGGAATACGACAACGGCTGCCTAGCAACCACGTTTCGCTTCGAGATCACTTCACTGAATACCGAAGAAGTCTTTAGGCTACGATGGTATCCCGAAAAAGGTTTCGACCGTATGCGTGATCAGAGATTTTGTGTCTCAGAAAATCCTGACGGCACCGACTGGGATTTAACCCAGGCACTTTGGGGTGAGAGGCAGTCACGTTTACCACTACACCATCGGCGCCGCTAAAAACGCAAATTTGTCGAAACTTTCACCACTCCCACGCAAGCTAACAACACCATCTAGTTGAGGAAATATTACCATTTCTGATGATGGTGTTAGTTTGCATGAGAGCTCTAATGTGGACCCTACACGATTGCTTGTATTGACAATAATCGTATTGTCAATACATTGTATATTGACGTCAATGTATCGAGATTGACAATATTTCTGAATTCACATCATCAATATTATTGTCAATAATTCCCCTTCGCGTCAATATATTGATGCGTGTGGGGTTTGCTTAAGAGTTTCGACAAGTTCAAGACCAACAATTGAAATGGCCTTAACTCCATTTTGTAAACAAACCTTGTAAGGCCATTTTCTCGCGAACCGAAGTCCGCAAAGGCAAACCAACAGAATGAACAGGTAGGGAAAATTCTCCTCTACCCGATTGTGGTTTAGGTTTGCGAATGAAGGTTTCGGTTCACGATAAAATGGCCTTACAAGGTTTGTTTACAAAATGGAGTTAAGGCAATTTCAATTGTTGGTCTTGAGTTGACGTTTGAATCTTTGTTTCCTTTTGTACGTCCCTTTGAAAATACCCAATTTTAGCACAAATCCGGAGAACTTTGAAATCTGGGCGTAATTGCTTTTGTAAACAAACATGTCAATCGTTGATTTCTCGTGAATAAAAGAAAAATCTCGTGAAAAAACTATACCAAATGATAGAGGAAGCATTCATCTACCTGTTTGTGTTGTTAGTTTTTTAGATTGAGCTTTAATTCGCGAGAAATCGTCAAATGAAGTGTTTGTTTACAAAAGCAATTACGCCCTAATCTCGAAGTTCTCCGGAAATGTGAATGATTGCCCATGGGCAGGGGTTGAAACAGTTGACGTTTTTTACTACACTTGCTTCGTTGTCGTGCGGGACAGTCTGTTTGTATTCGTACACTCATGCTCTACCGTCGTCTCTCTCACACAACACAACCGGTAGAATAACATTCGAGCAAAATGAAATTTATCAAATAACTATCATATGACATGTGTGATTTCGTTCTAATTCCTCAATTTGGTGTAAATCAAACCATTTCTGATACGAAGTGTTATTACTAGGACATCGTTGCTTGCTATTTTCATTTACACAAGCATAATATCAATAGCTCTCATTATGAGAAAAACTAAAATACATACATTCGTACCGGTCTTCGGCGACAGTGTCGTATGACAAAGCCTCCTTTGGTTTGTTTTTTCCGTCGATCTTGTTTTCCGTGCTGAGCACCAATGCTACCGACGTGCCAGGAAGGCAGCTCCCACACCTGGACCCTACCTATCGACCCATCAACTCATGAACCGGGGACCAACGGCTTTACTTCCCATCCGAAGGAAGGCGTGATCAGAGATGTTATGCCTCAGAACATCCCGGCGGCGCCGACTGGGATTGAACCCAGGCCTGCTGGGGTGAGAGGTAATCACGCTTACCACTACACCACCGGCGCCGTTGTATGACAAAGCCTATCATATGTCATTTTAGTTTGGTACTGTACTATAAAAGCTTGTTTTGCAAGTGTCGGAGGCAAAGGCAGTCGATTATCACAGAAAATGTGTCGCTTACAATACTACCCATGGGCATAACAAAGTTTCATGCAAATCGGAGAATGTCGAGAAAAAAATTCCTTTTATTTTTGCTATTTGACCTGGAACTGCTCATGCGATTTTCGTTCTAATTTCAAGTCGGTTTAAAATTCCAACGTTATGGAATTTCAGATTCCAACGTTATTATGACTGATTTTCACGTTGGTTATACAGGGTAAAAGGTGCACACACCTTCTTCCAGCATGCCTTCCTTTTATTTACGCCATCATCGGTGGAAGCCCGTGAGTGAGTGGCAAGTAATTCCGACGAAAAGTTAAGTCTTGTTTTATGTTTTTTTGCTATTTCCACCATCAGAGACTGGAACGAGGAACAATTCACCGTCACCAACAGTGGAGACCCACGACACAGCGCGACGGTGAGTGTAGAGCGAGTTAATCTGGTTTGAAGTCGTTATCAAATTTGCACTAAATTTGGAGAGATTTGGCCCGGCCGCACAACTGACAAGTAAAAGGCCGGTCTCTTTGCGAAATAAGACGAAAACAAAACTGCTGTAGCCGTTTCCGGATATTTGGGTTATGAAGGCAACAGCAGCAGCAGCAGCCTGGGGAGGGAAAATTTTGACATTCCTGAGCTCCCGAGAAAGAAGGAGATCATGACTGGTTTATGTTGTAGGTAGTTTCTTTTGATCGATCTCGTTTTTCAAATTTGCTCCAATGCTCATTATCGATGATTGAGGCGTGCATGTTTGTGGGTACACATTTTTACGACCGAACCATCCAGCGAGGATGAAGAATGCGTAAACCCAGTTTGAATGGGAGGGCGGGACGCGGAGACGGACTTCGATTATTCGATGGCCGGAGTGAAAGGGAAGACACTTTTACTACCGATTCCGATTGGCGATGATCGCCAATGGCTGATAATGTCACTTTGGAACTGCCGATACTCACTTGGGGCTGTAAATATTGTTATCACTTAGTTTTGAAAACTTATTTTAACCAATTAAACAACGCACTTGGCACGGCTGCCGATCGGTTTGGGAGCGAAATTTAGCACTCTGAAGTAGGTGATTAATCAGCTAAAACTGCTGACCATGATATAGAAGAGAGTCGTTTGAGTATGGGACGGAGAAAAACAAAAAGTTCCCTCTCGAGCGAAAGACGTGGGCGAGGAAGAAACGAGCGATAAGGATTGGCATTCTTACATGGCATGAGAAGTGACTTTGAATGCATTAACTGAGGGAACTTTTGCCCTACGAACAGCTAGGATTGCTCATAGAGAAAGACGGAGTTGAAGTGAAGGACGGAAAGATTTCTGGGAAGATAAAAAATCTGGGATGGATGTTTATTTTGAGCGGTCTGTTATAATTACAATGGTAGAGGCACAGACAAGCAGACGTAACACTCGCAAGTTGTTCATCGAACAAGCATTTAACGGTCAATTTAAAAGTATCCTAGTTGGTAGTACCGTCACCTGTGGCGCGCATAGTCAATTTAATTGCGTTTGACGTTTACAGACTACCGCCATCTTTTCAGCGTACTGCCCACCACAATATACTCAACATATGGCGGTAATGTTTCAACGACGATGTTTTAAAGTGATAATTTTTCAATGTGTTATGTCTGTTTGTCTGTGGTGGAGGCATGATTGTCGATTCACAAAATAAATGCGGTCTAATAATGACAAACTTATAGACAGGCAGAAGAAGTAACCGGATCGGAAATTTTTCATAACTTAAGAGCTTATAAATAATGTTAAAGTCGATTTTTTTTTAAAGCTCTGGATTTGTCTTTGTTCGCGATGTTAAAAATAAAAATATTATGAAACACTAGATTTGACACATTATAATAATAAGGTCTAATCTTCACAGGATTTGTTTGTAATTATAAAAAAATGTTTAGAATCATATCAGAATCCTCACAAAGTCCCTTTAGGGGTGCTCTTCGAATAGAGCAGTTCAACCACCGACGAAGTTCAACGCCAAATGACGAAACGAAAAAATTCAACCTTCTGCGATTTGAACGAAAGTTTGCATAATTGTTGGTTATGGTCAATCATTCAAATTTTTGCATTTATGATCTTGTAAATTTGATCAAAACGGCGTCTTTGGAATTTTTCAATAAATAAATTGTAGCACGAGAACGTCACTTGTGATCAAAATGACGTCTGAAAAAAAGTTGTAGAATCAAAATTAGTGTTTTGGGAAAAATATACACGGTTTGAATAAAATTTTCAAAAAAGTGTCAAATACTCAAATATCTCTATGTATCTTTGTTAAGTTATTATAATTTTATTTAAAAAAATTTAATCAGCTTTACTTTTTTTTTAAATATTGAAAACCAAGTACACATTTTTTTTCTTGATTTTGTTGTAAAAATTACATGAATAAGCGTAATAACAAAAGGTTTAAAAAATTTACAAAAAGTTCTTGTTTTACGATTTTTGTCAATTTTCAAATGTCCAAGGTTTTCAATATTTCAACAGTTTGCATTTTCATGAACTTTAAAAAAAATATATAAATATTTAACTTGGAAATTTTAAGATATTATCAGCATTATGATAAAAAGATCGTTCATGTAAAGATCGATTATTTGGTACCGATCAAATCGATCTTCCGAGATCGATCTTTTACTAAAGATTGCCCCACAGACAAACAGACATAACACATTGAATATTTCGCACTGTAGAACATCGTCGCTAAAACATTACCGCCATCTGTTGAGTATACTGTAGTGGGTAGTACGCTGAACAGATGGCGGTAGTGTGTAAACGTCAAACGCAAGGGAATTGACTATACGCGCCACAGGTGGTGGTACTACCAACTACGATACTTTTAAATTGACCGTTAAATGCTTGTTCGATGAACAACTTGCGTGGTTATGTGTCTGTTTGTCTGTGATTGCCCAATCCAAATCTGAATGCTACCCGAAACTACCGTCACTGCTGGCAGCAGTAGCTTGTTGTCTGCCATCGATGAAGAGTAAAGAGAGGTAGCAAACTACACGCTATTTCAAAACTACCCAAATTTGGGAATCCACCCAGATCGGTCAAAACTGAACCTACCCAAAAATGAGTAAACTGTGTTGGGAATGACAAGTTGACAAATGAACAACATTCACGTGAATCCGTTCGACTTTGTTCATTTGTCAACTTGTAACTCCCAATATAGTTTACCCATTTTTTGTAGGTTCAGTTTTGACCGATCTGGGTGGATTCTACCCAAATTTGGGTAGTTGTGAAATAGCGTGTATGCTTTCTCTTTTTAAGAAAACGATGTGCAACGGAATCAAGCTGAACATTGCATTACCGTATGCATGATAATGTTTGCACCATTGAACAACACGCAGGCAAAAGAACGTAAGAATTCCATAAGAAACACAAATTTAGCCTTAAGAAATGAGTACGAATTTCATTGATTTGCCTTATGAAAAATAATGTCGACAAAAAAATAATAAATCGGAGCAGACTGGAACCGGAAAATGGACGTTGAGGTTAGGGGGCCCGTGTGTTGACCACTCGTCTTTCAACGCTTGGGAAAATGAAAATTCATAAGTCATGCTTATGAAATTCATATATGTTGTTCATAAGTCGTGCCTTATGAAATTCTTAGGTCTATTTGCCTCAGTGAATGTCAAAATTAAAAAAATTCTCGAAAATTTCGTTTTCGTTTTTTTTTTTATTTATTTAAAGGGGGGATGTTTCTCAGAGTCTTAAACGATGTTAATCATCGATCGAGTTTCCACTTGCTGCAATTACGGCCTCCACACGCTTCCGGAATGCACGGCAGGTTCTAATAATGTAGTCTGGATCCATTTCTTTGCAAGTACGGGCCAATGTTTGTCTGAGGCTTGCTGTGCTCGGGTGGCGTTTAGAGCAGGCCTTGGCATTCATGACGCGCCATATTGAGTAATCCAGCGGAATAAGATCGGGGCTGGTTGGCGGCCACATATCCTTCGCCCAGAACGGAAGGAACCTGCAACCACTTCTGAGTGCGGTTCAGTACTATTCTTTGATCCACGGAAGAACATACTTACTTAAAATCCCGATGTAGACCTCCGTGTTGACCTTGTCGCCTTCTGGAATGAACACCGGGTCCATTTTTGTGCCATTGGAAGCCACCAATCCAAATACCATAACGCTAGCAGGATGCTTGGTCAGATACACGTCTTTTACCGGAAGAGAACTAATATACCGGTCTGTTCTGGAATTTGATACAGGATCGACGGTAATAATGCTCTCATCGGTGAACAGGATTACCGGATTTTTTCGCTTAAGGACGTTCAAGATTCTCTTGCATCGTTCGACTCGTAGCTCCCGGATGCGGTTGGTAATCATGTGAGTTTTTTTTTGCGGTGCCCTCGACTTCGCCCCGCAATCTTCCTTTACGATCTTTCGTGCCGTTATTCACTTATTCTCGGTCTAAAACCCTTTTGACGGTCCACCGGGACACTCCCACGGCGATTGAAATGTCTTTTTGCGACATTTGTGCGTGGGACAAATCACGAATACGCTGCCACTTCGTCATGGTGCAACTGTCAAACTAAGTAAATCATTTTCTTGTATACACAGCCTACTACGGTATGAGCTATAGGCAGTGATGCCACATTTTTTCGATTTTCAATCTGTATTTTCATCGCAAAAAATCTTTTTAATCTGTATCTAACTGACAAAAATCTGGAAACAAATCTGTAAAATTTCTTTATTATGGTCTTAGTGCAGCTTTACATAAATCTCCATTGAATTAATTCATAGTTCAGAAGGACTTTGTGTAAAGTTTAGAATCTTGAAAAATTACTAATGGTTGCTTTCTAAAGAATTTGTCTATTTGAAAAATCCCCAAATCCTACAAAATTTTTGCTAAGCGATGTGTATCTTTTCTATAGATTGAAAATATAAAACATTAAGTTCCAGTTGTCAGAGGTGAATCTGTTCTCGGCTGAAGATTTTCTTAATGAAGTAACTATCACAATTTCTTGAATTTTATTTATTGTACGTCTGTAATTACGAAAACCTTTATCTGCACATTTGCTTTTTTTCAACTCCGTAATTTTTCAATAAGTTTTAACACAATACTTTTACTGAAAGTTTAGTCGAATTGTATTCAATATTCTAAGGGGTGTTCAACTCGACACACCTTAATTCGTGCCGAGTTATTAGTTGTGTCAAAAGCTGTGCCAAGCGCTCTGCCGAACGTACCTATCAAGGACAATTAAAGTATGCTTATCAAGGTGTTTGGCAACCCTGAAAGTTATGACTTTTGTAATTTTGTTTACATTCTCAATTTCTCTGATGAATCATGGTAGACATTCACCTCCATTCTCATTAGATCGTTAGCGGGTCGGGAGGTGGAAGAGGAACTGCAAACCATCAAACCAATACGGTGTTCAAGCATAGTTCAATCCCACGCTTGGAGCAACATCGTCGAACCAGTTTTAAATCATCTGATCGACTCAGAAGTGCGTGTCCTCAAAGATATAACCCAAGTCTAACGTATCGCTG
This sequence comes from Ochlerotatus camptorhynchus, assembly GCF_037179485.1. NCBI lineage: Eukaryota > Metazoa > Arthropoda > Insecta > Diptera > Culicidae > Ochlerotatus > Ochlerotatus camptorhynchus. Next base: position 320,129 of record NW_027040900.1, on the reverse strand, counting down.
ATTATGATGCCTTACCCTGAAGAACTGTCAAACGTTGAAAATAGGATTGTCAGCCACCGCAGACTTCAGCGGAAGCACTGTATCAGGCGCCTTAGATCTGTATATAACTCGAGAAGATACCGCCCAATCCAGTCAGGTCCACACAGATGACAAACGTGGGCGATTCGTTATTTAAGAGGATATAGCATTACAGATACACCTTTCAATATTCTATGGACACCGCTTTAAAGTCCTATGGTTGTCCTATCAAAGACCACACCAATTAAGACTAATGACTGACAAGAATATCCGTGGAAAAACGCAGGAGAAAATGTGAAAATTTCCGTCCCGAAGATACTCGGCAAGACCCGGAGCCAAATCTGGCCGCCCCTAGGAAAAGCTTGTTTTCTTCTTTATTGTTCATTATGCATAACAAAATTGTTGATGTACCTCAACTCTCGCAGAAGATATTGCTCTGATCCTTCGTACGCTTCGAGATTGCATACACACGACAGTATCAAATGTTATGTTCAAAAATGAGAAGTGTGTTGTGGAATAAAGCCTCCAGTGGGTCAGGATGTGAGCAGCATTGGAAAATTTCTCACAATATTTCACAAAGTTCATCAAGGAAAAAGTTCGTGAGTCCTAGTGCGTTTTGGTGAACCTTTCCAATAGTGAATATGAAGACTCATCAAACTATAGATGCCCGATGCTCATCGTTCCACAATTAAATCCGATCTTCGTAGGATGCATTATACTCTTATTTTCATACGAATAACAGCATAGGTTAGGTGTTCTGCCATTCCTGCTGTATAGTTGGGATCCATTTGCTTGATATTGATAAAATTTATAGGTTTTCTTTCGAACTGAACAATTTAAACTGGGACTATCTTAATTTTTTTGAATTTGAAATTAGTTAAATATGATCAACGTCTTTAGCATCGGTGATCTCCATGCTCAATGTCCGGCCTTGTAGATTTTCTTGAACATTAGCAGACAATTCCATAGGACTGATGAGGGTTTCACTGAGCTTGTCTCTAATCTCCAAAGCCTTCAGACGATGCTTCACAATGTTTATATTTACGGCAACATTTTTAAAGCTCGATTCCAGTACATCAAAAGCCTGTCAAAGTGACGTGATCTCCTGGTGGTGAAAACTATCGTTCACACTGTGGGCTACGTTCAATTCTTTTCTAATTGCACTGATTCCGTGCTAACAAATTAGATAAATGGTGGGGAGGATAGTTTTCCATTGCTTCCCTTAGGTGAGCAGGAGCGATCAAAATACTGTGGCCCAGAACGACCAAGCCATTCTATGTCCATCAAAGTGGTCGTTAGTCACTCTGAGGCCGTTTGAAATGCTGAGTTTCAAAATTGTTTTAAACTACTCGACAATTCTATAATTTGAAACTGTCAAAAATAAAACTGCAACACGATCAGCGCAACGCACAGTTCTAAAAGATGTTTGTAATCATCATGTTCCATAAACTTTACTGTTCTCTATGAAGTTCTCCGTTTTTGTTTGTTTGTGAAGCTCTTCGAAACATCTTTAAACACATCCAAAGAAATTTGCAACAGAGGTCCATTCGTGTTTCAAACTCACTCAGAAATAAAACAGAATAGTCGAGCAGTTGCAAATCTGGTGCAAAATACTACTCGAATAATGAAACTGCAACTCAACATTGCGAGAGGTGCGTTTCTGTTCTAGTTTCAAATTGAAACAGTCCTTATAAAATACAACAGCATTGCGAACGGCCTGAGATCATCTGATACTTCAAACACGGCTTGAGTCATTGCTGCTCCCGATCCGTCCTTTCCAACTGGATCAATCAACACACGACCGAATTCCAACTGTGCTACTACTTATGGAGAGCGAGTACAGATGCAAATACAATGGAATTTCTGTCTCTCCAGCTTTGCAAAAGAGTAGACTTTTCATCGTTCACTTTGTCCAGAGTATAGCCAACCGGTGGAAACTAACCATTTTACATTGGCTCACTTCTTGACTAGCCTATTGGTCCCAAGAACATCTATAAGCGTACCCCATTCTAGTTGAAATTCTAGTACTACACTATGCTTGTTTTGATTCGCTATGAAAGTTTGACAGGTAAAATGAGGGGTTCGTGGATTTTCCTATATTTCGAGAGGTGCATCAATTAGCTTGGGACCGAAGATAGTACCAGAGCTGAGCCAAAAAGTTGAGCACGTTTCTTCTGGACCTTACTGTCTTAGAGTTACCTCTATGGTATAGCGTCGCTGACCAAATTGGAAATGTACGAACTTGTGGAATTCACTCTCGATGGGCGTCTCGTTGGAGCTCCATGATTGACTAGATGTCCCATCAGCGTTCGACTCGAACAGTACCTCACGCGCCAAATATCTTTTGGAAAAATTCCAAAGCATTGCGTACGAATTCGCTATTCCGACAACTCCCAGCGAGCGACATAGGTTCCTGGTGACTGTCGTTTGAACTGTCGCTTATATACTAGCAACGTACAGAACAATAAACCGTAACGGCTGTTTACTGCATTGCTGATATCCAACGGATCCACGGGTAGCAGATCCTCTGAGTTCTCCATCTCGGCCTCCAGTTCCTCTAGATCATAATCGACAAGCGATCCTCCAGCTGCTTCGCTAATGGGTTCGTTTTCGTTTCCGTGCGAATCCTCGTTGTACATGTTTTTTTTCTCCTAATATCCATTATCAATTATAATTATGAATGGGTTGAGTTTCTACTCGAAAGTGCTCACCAAACGAAAAATCCTTGAAAATAAATCACAACGCCAGGAGTAAACCAGACAAAACAGTGATCACAAAAACAAAAATAAACAAACATCTGTCACTTCAAGCAAGGAATCGAATTACAGTGGGTACCTGCAAGTTGGAACCGAATTTTCAACAGATAATTTTCGATGTTGGTATTACAGAATCCCTGATGAAATCATTCAAAATTCATGATGGGAATTAATGTTTGATTGATCCGAAGTCCATGCCAGAATTGTGCGGAATTTCCCATTCACTGGAACCTATTCGGAGCTCATCATAGTACATTCCCTAGAAAATTGAATAATTATAATGATTTTCGATCAACATCGAACATGCTCATCAAATCCATTCGGACCGACCCACCATGATGCTATTAGGGAACGTTCCCATCGTAAAACATGTGTGGTCAGTCATACCACCTCATAAATATCCATTAAGATCCAAGCGGAGATCCTGTTCTCCCAGATGAACACGAAAATACCCACCGCTGCAGCAAGCAGCCAGTGAGAGGTGAAAGGTGTCTGGTTCCTCTCGTCAAGTCCGGTAATATAGTTACATTCAGTGCAAAACCTGCCATCATGGCGACGACCTCCGCCGGTCGGTGTGCAATTGATGAATGACGTTGCAATTTAAATAATGCTGCATCTGTGTGAGAGCAAAGATGCGTGGTATTATTGGCAAATCGAACTCTGGGGGAGATGCTCATGTTAAGTAGGTACCCGCATACATACAAAGCGAACGATCGACCGACTGCTACTTCTGCTGATATGGAAGCCCCGAAGCGGATGCCCCCGCGGATAATGCAGTCAGTGGATGAAGATGAACAGCGTGCGACAAGCAATTTGTCAGTGGTTTGACTTATTTGCATGTCATTATGGCAGCGAAGAAGCGCGCGCACACTCGCACTCACCGGACGCAGCTCAAATTAACTGTCAACCCCGCATGGCCATCTAATCTGCTGGCTACGGCGATCATCCGTCAGCAGTAGTTAGGATGCGCCGGGAACAGGTGTTTATTATTTTATTGTGAGAAAATGGCAAATAAATCACGGAGAAATTCATCACACTTTCGATTTTTGTTTTGTTGCGATGGATCAGAAAGTAGCATCGGCAAGCAGCTTCCTGCTAATGCCAGACAGGGAAGCATCGAATCAGAAGGTGACAAATTTGCACCGGTCGAAAACGTCAAAATATTTCATGATTTGCGTGAAGGTTAGAAAGTGCAGCGGACGAGAGACTTTTGACTCAACACGCGACGAAAGGAAGGTCGTTAGCCTGATAAATTTGGTTTCCCTTTTTCCTGCGATAAATGAATCGGAAATTGATTTTGCATAACGATTGCGCGGATCGGAAGACATGATATAACCGAATTAATGCCTAATGTATCTCGCGCGGTAGATCGGCAACTGATGCTATTTAACAGGAGAAGAAAAAAAAAAACAATTGCCGCCATATCGGAAAGCGAATTCCGCAGACGGGAGAAATGAGGAGCAGCATGGGCAAAAAATGAGCACGTTCAATTATCATCGTCAATTGATGATGTGTGGTAGCAGATACATGAAGAGTCACACTCGACGGCGGCAAAAAAGTGTAGGTAAGCCACTTAGAAGTATTTTAAAATTCACTTTCATTTTTGCGCCTATGACGACGATGATTACGACGAGACGATAGCTGATTATGTGGCACGACAGGTGAGCAAAAATTACTCTTGGAAAAAGGGGAAACGACGACGGCACCTGCTTGCAATGTAATGATCGGGGAGGTGCCAGGGTTTCGTGAGCTTGGAAGTGATTGAACCTTCGATGGAGGAAGCCCCTCGTCGGTTTGAAAATCAGTCGGGGGTAAAAAAAAAAACATGATGGAAATGATGACGCCCAATGAATGGAATATTTGAGTTGGATAAACAGGTATGCGTTCGTTATACCACGAGGTTTGCCTCATGCTTTCCTGTGGAAAACCTAAAAATCTGGAAAACCCTGGAAAACATGAGGCAAGTTTACTCCTCACTGAGTTCCTGCACTTTATGTGATTGATGAGTAAACTAAACACAAATTTAGGTCGTTCTCATTCGCCGTGAGGGGAATTTGGTCCAGGTTCTTATATCTGATAGGTGGTACTCCCTCTAGGTCCCTCCTTCTTTCTTGAAATCTCTATTCAAGAATGCGTTGGCACTGGAGTCTAATTTTCAATCTTTATCATATAGGGGAAATGGATGTAATGTCGGCCCCTAATTTGGGCTAATACATAAATTCAGTATTCGACTATATTTTCAATAGCGACTATTAGTGGGTTTTATGAGGGTACTGTAGACCATGATTTAGACTTATAGAGTGCTTTAAAACCTCAATAAAACTTGCAATGTTACTTGGGTAGGCCAACATTAGAGCAATTTCTCCTATCTTAGTTATCATTGCAACATCATATTGATTTTTTTCGTGAATCATACGGCCACATGCCTACCTTGGAATCGGTTCCGGACGAAAATATGACCAATGGCACTCATAACAACATCCATAGAGCCATATGGCAACCGAAGGTGCGGTCCCGGATATTCCGGATTATGGTTTTAAATGGTGAAATTTGTCATTTATCTTAACCATATCAAGCGACATACCAAATCACATCTACTTGTCGAAATATGACCAATGGCACTCAAAACGAGAACTGTAGAGCCATATAGCCACCGTAGAAGCGGTCCCGAATATTCAGGATCAGTGATGGGAAAATACCAAAAATCCAAAATCAGAAACGGCCGAAAATCACTGCTGATCTTGAGATCAGCAAAATCACATACAGAAAATCATGACTAATTATATCTTAGCTGATCTTGAGCAAAATCACAAAGCAGATTGCCGATTTTAACCTTACCTGATTTTGAGGTAACAAAATCACCAAACGGGAAACCAATAGCTTGGTATTACAGTCAAAGTAAGAAACTGACATCTACCGCCATTTTGGAAGGCGGACCAAAATCAAATATGGCGGCCTCCGGACAGCGAATATGCATCTAAACTCATGCAATATGGGTATCTACGGAATGGGCTCGATGCGTAGAAGTATAAAATTGACCTCCACCGCAATATGGTGGCCTCCGGTCAGAAAATATGCATCTAAACCAATGTAATATGTGTATCTATGCAATGGGCTCGATGAGTAGACGTGGAAAATTGACATCCTCAGCTATTTTGGAATTCAAGATGGCAGACCAAAATTCCATATGGTGGCCTCCGGACAGCGAATATGCATCTAAACCCATGCAATATCTATGGAATGGGCTCGATGAGTAGAAGTGGAAAATCGACATCCACCACCATTTTGGAATCCAAGATGACGGCCTCCGGACAGTGTATATGCATCTAAACCCATGGAATATGGGTATCTACGGAGTGGGCTCGATGAGAAGAAGCGGAAAATCAACATGGCGATGCAAACATTCATACATGCAAACTTCCTTTTCACGTAAACTAGCAGCTTGCAAGAAATGTTTCAAACAAAAGTGAACAGTTGCATACAATATATGGAATATTGCATGACATGTCTTATAAATTTACACGATCTATAATCTAAACTTGTATGATATGTGACGCTCCATTTATGTGCATCATAGTAACGGAAATTTACACTACGTTTTTTAGCTGTGTATGTAATATGTGTATCTATGGAATAGGATCGATGAGTAGAAGTAGAAAATTGACATCCTCCGCCATTTTGGAATTCAAGATGGTTAACCAAAATCCAATATGGTGGCCTTCGGACAGCGTATATGCATCTAAACCCATGCAATTTGGGTATCTATGGAATGGGTTCGATGAGTAGAAGTCAAAAATTGACGTCCACTGTCATTTAGGAATTCAAGATGGTGGACCAAAATCCAATTTACATGGGTTTAGATGCTGTTTGTTTGCAGCCATATTGGAGTTTAGTAGATGCATGGGTTTATAATAAGCAAATTATTAGGCAAGAACATGTAGAAATAGGACAAAACAGAGCTGAAAGGTGCAATCATGTTAGATATTTAGATGTTATACTAGATTCTAAATTAAGTTTTTTGAACATTACAATGATATTATCTACAAGGCAAGCAACATGCTAGGGTTTATTGAAAGGTTTTTATTTCAATGATCCATACACAATCAAAACATTATACGTAGCATATGTTAGGCTCCTTCCTGAGTACTGTAGTATAGTCTGGGCTCCATATCAAGATGCTCATATAAACCGCATTGAATCAGTTCAAAAACAGTTTCTATTATTTGCTCTAAGAAAGTTAGGCTGGACGAGTTTACCCTTACCATCTTATGGGTCTCGATGTATGTTGATCAATTTGGATGCACTTGAAAAGCGAAGGCAGTTTGCAATGATAGCTTTTATAAACGATGTTGTAGCACAATGAGTGAATGTCACATAGATTTAAGAAAATCTAAATATTTATGCTCCCACTCGTTCCTCAAGAAACAGAAATATGTTTTATATTAACAACCAAAGAACAAGCTATGCCAGGAAAATTTGATTTGAAAAAATCTATTTATTTATTTTATTTTATTATACTGGTTGAAAATCACAGGTGATTTTCGTGGTGATGATGGCTTGTGATATTGGTGCTTTTGAATTTAGGTGATATAGATCATGAAAGATAGCTGATTTTGATTTTCTGATCATGATGTTAGCCAGAACTGTTCAGAATTCTGGTTCTAAATGGTTAAATTTGTTATTTATATTAACTATATCAAACGACATATCACCTCACATCTATTCGACAAAATATTACCAATAACTCTAACAAATAATAACAGAGCATTAAGGTCACCGTGCAACCGGTTCCGGTTATCCCGAAAAAATCACGTTTTAGGCTGTAACTTTAGCGTTTTAAAGATAATTATGTGTACTAATTTTTTTAGCACAAATAATTAGGTGCCAGAATATTGTTGTGTTGAAAAAGAAGTTTCTTTCACGATTTTTTTGTCCAAATAAAATTTGACTTTGCTTCTCGTAATCCAAATTCGATTACGCTTTTCAAAGTAAAATTTGAATTTGCTTCTCGTAATCCAAATTTAGTTTTGCTTTTCCAAGTAAAATTTGACTTCGCTTCTCGTAATCGAAAATCCATTGGGATTTCTCAAGTGAAATTTGACTTCGGTTCTCGTAATCCAATTTTGGTTTTGGCTTTCCAAGTAAAATTTGACTTCGGTTCTCGTAATTCAAATTCGATTTAGATTTTCCAAGTAAAGTTTGACTTCAGTTCTCGTAATTCAAATTCGAATTAGATTTTCCATACAAAATTTGGATTCGCTCATCGTAATCCAAATTCGATTGCGCTTTTCTAAGTAAAATTTGAGAGCTTGAGAGGACCTGGTGGTGGGATCTATCCGAGTATGAGAACCATCGTTGAGCACCAGCATGTCGTGTTGTCCCACTAGATCTAAAATTTGTTCACCTCTTCTTCTCGCCTCTGAAGCTGATGGGCATAACCTACAACCCCAAGCTGTGTGGTGTGCGTTTAGATCACCCAATAGCAGTACAGGTTTCGGGAGTTCGTCCAGCAATTCACGAAATAATCTTGCAGAATGTTTGTCTTTAGGTTGCAGATAGACCGATACGACTGTTATCTTAGTCGGAGTGTATAGTTGAACGGCAATTGCCTGGATGTCGGTTTGTATTGGAATCTGATTAAAAGGAGTTCCGCTCTTGATAGCCAAACCAGCGCCTTGTCTGCCATGGAGTGAGCATTGACTCAATAGAAGCTGGTACCTATTTTCCAAGAATCCAGTGGATAGTCTGTGATGATCAGCGTTCGTTTCTTGCAGGCAGATAACGACAGGTTCATATTTCGTGGTCAGGATCTGCAGCTCAGTTTGGTGTGAACGAGGGTGGAATATTGTTGTTGGGAACCACAGTTTCGTCAGAAGACTGGGAAGACGACCGTCCTTTTTGAGGTAAAGATTGCGGTGATGGGTGTGGAACAGCCGGTGACTTTGGTCGAACTGGACTGCTTGATGGCAGTCCATCATATTTCTTTCCGGGCGTTGCTGCTGTTCGACTGGTTTCCGGGAGGATTGAAGGGATGCAAGGCACTCGTGGCTTACTCCATTCCTGTCTCCCCGAACATCCACTCCCAGTGTTGGGAGGGGGACGTTACTACACGATCACCCTCATCGATAGCTGCCAAATTCAACTGGAGGATCCTACCGGATTACTCCGATAGTGGCCATCCCCCAATTTTAATTGACATCTACGGTGTCTCAGATGAACCGAAGCATCGAGCAAGGTGGATCTACGATAAAGCTGACTGGGACCTGTATGAAAATCTCACTAGCAGAACTCTGCGTCCGGGACAACCTCTGACGGTGGAGGAATTCTCAAGCAGGATCATTTCGGCGGTAGAAGCTAGCATCCCAAAAACTACTGGGAAGAACGGACCGAAGGCTGTAGTATGGTGGAATACAGAGGTCAAAGCAGTAATAAAAGGCGTAAACGAGTTTGTGCTTTTCGTCGGCTGAGCCCTGACGATCCACGAAAAATTTCTGCATTGAAGCAATTTCAGGAAGTTCGATCAACATGCCGTAAAACCATCAGCGACGCGAAACAAAAAAGTTGGGAGAACTTTGCTGAAAGCACAAATCTAAACAGCTCAGCTAAGTTTGGAGCAACATTAATAGACTTAATGATAAAAGAAAAAACAACACAATCACACTGAATCTTCCAACGGGCATGACCAACGACGGCCAAAAAGTAGCGGACGCACTGGCCGATGAATACCATAGGAAATCATCTGATGCCAACTACCCTGAAAAATTCCAGAAGAAGCATAAAGCAGACGCTCGTACTTTCGTCAAAACCCAGCGTCCAAACCTACACAAACCCTACAACGTAGATTTGTGGGCTCTTGATCGTAGAGGAGGCTCCTAACTGGTGATGACAACATAAGCTACCTTCTGCTGCAACGGATACCATTCTCTGCCAAAACTGCCCTGTTACAGCTCCTGAATAGGGTTTGAGACAATGACACGTTTCCGAAGCAGGTGTCAACGCCGCTACCGATTGGGCTTTCAGTGTTGGTTTTTCTATCGCCCCAGCCAAATCCACGCCTGTCACCTACAGCATCGAAAACGAGGTAGGGCCATCAATATAAATAACACCCCAATTCCACGGGTAAGAAAAATGAAAATTCTTGGAGTCCTGGTGGACGCAAAGTTCAACTTCATACAACATCTGAACTCTGTCAAAAGAAGTTGCGGCAGAAGGATTCATATCCTGTGAATCCTAGGGCACCGTTTGAAGAGAAGCAGTCGAACCACCCTGCTAAAGGTTGGCTCAGCGTTGGTTGTGTCCAAACTGTTTTTTGGCTTAGGACTCACTAGCATTAACTTTGAAGATACGGTACGAATCCTTGGACCCACATATAACGATGTAGTGCGCCAAGCATCTGGTGCGTTTACAACCAGCCCAATCATCTCTAGCATGGCTGAGGCCGGATGTCTTCCCTTCCGACTAGCACTCATACAACGTCGTTCGCAATTAGCAGTACGACTCGTTGAAAAAAACCCAAGTACGATCGACTATCCGGTTGTGAAACGAGCTAAAGAACTTCTGCAAGAATCTGCAGGATTCTCCCTTCCGAAGGTAAGCAGCATTCTAAGGGTCACTGATAGACATTGGCACACACCAACTCCACAAATCGACAATCATCTGAGAAGCACTATCAGAGCGGGAACAAACAAGGAAATCGTAATACCAAAGTTCTTAGAGTTCATCGCTGATTGCTACAACTCACACACACAAGTTTTCACTGATGGGTCTAAAGATGGAAACTCCACTGTTTACCAGGTATTTGCAGCGTCTTCTCTGCAGAAGCATTTGCCCTTAACGCTGCTGCATCAAAGTTACATAAACAGCAAAACACAATCGTACTGACGGATTCTGCTAGTTGCCTCGATGCCCTACGGAGTGGTCGATCTAAACATCCATGGATCCAATCTGTCGAAAAATCCGTAGAAGGCCGAAACGTCACATTCAGCTGGATTCCAGGGCACTCCGGCAAACGAAGAAGCAGACAACGCTAAACAAGGACGAAATGAAGCTTAACTCGACATCCCAATACCATCTCAAGATGTCATACATGCTATCAAAAGGAACATTTTGGCTGCCTGGGAATCCGAATGGCACCACAGCCAAGCTCAACTGAGGCAAATCAAACACACATCAGGGAAGTATCCGGATCGCAAATGTGCTTTCAAACAACGCATCTTAACACGGATTCGAATAGGACACACTCGACTCACCCACTCGCATTTGCTGAACAACAACCCTCCACCAATATCCAGATGTTGCGGAGTGCAGCTATTAATACAGCATAAATATATAAGTCGACTGCAGGGAATTATGCTCAAACACGAATCGCTTGCGGGATCAATGGATCATTAGCTGAAATATTGGCGTACAACTCACGGAAAGAGGTAGCAGTTCTACAATTTTTCAAAGATAGCAAACTATATAATGAAATCTAATCTTAATAATTGCCATGAGGAATTTGTTATGTAATATTTTTTTACCCGACACGAATGCCACGATGATGGTAAAGTGTCGTTAATAAATAATAATAATAATAATAATAATAATAATAATAATAATAATAATAATAATAATAATAATAATAATAATAATAATAATAATAATAATAATAATAATAATAATAATAATAATAATAATAATAATAATAATAATAATAATAAAGTAAAATTTGACTTCGCTTCTTATAATCCAAATTTGATTGCGTTTTTTCAAGCAAAATTTGACTTCGGTTGTCGTAATTCAAATTAGTTTTTCCAAGTAAAATTTGACTTCGCTTCTCGTAATCCAAATGCGATTTTGCTTCTCCACATAAAATTTGGCTTCGGTTCTCGTAATCCAAATTTGATTTTGCTTTCCAAGTAAAATTTGACTTCGCTCTCGTAATTCAAATTCGATTTTGCTGTTACATGTAATATTTGGCTTCGGTTCTTGTAATTACGTCTATACCTCTGGAACGGGTCGCGGAACCAAAACAGCAGCAATCGGAAGCGATATCCATCGACACAGAGAATCAGGAAGAGCGAGTTCTTTGACTTCTTTGGTTACCGGAAGAAGATCTTCTTGCTTTCGCCACCGACGTTCAACTAGACGACATTACTCCAACGTAGCGAAATATACTACGATGCGTCATGAGTCTCTTCGATTCTCAAGGCATGTTGTCACACATTACGATTCAAGGACGAATAATTATCCAAGTCACCTGGCGCAGCCAAACTAAGTGGGACGAGGAAGTGACTGAAGCGATTCAAACTTGCTGGTGTAGGTGGAGTGCGTTGTTTAAAAGGGTAGGTAAAATCAGACTTCCTAGACCATACTTCCCAGGATTCTCTGCCGCTGATGTAGGTTCTGTGGAGTTACATGTCTTTACGGATGCGAGTGAGGAAGCGTACGCAACCGCCGTTTACTTCCGGGCTGTTATAAAAAGTAAAGTGCACTGCACATTAGTGATGGCTAAAGCAAAGGTGGTATCACAGAAGGCCGTATCGGTACCTCGTCTGGAGCTTATGGGAGCACTACTGGGAGCAAGACTAGCAAAGGCAGTGGGAGAGTATCACACGTTGCCTATCCTTCGTCGCATCTTCTGGACGGACTCTGAGGCAACGTTGGCCTGGATTCAGTCGCAACATCACCGGTACCGACAATTCGTGGTCTTCCGAGTGGGCGAGAACAAGACAGAAGCAGCTGAGTGGAGATGGATTCATACACAACAAAATGTGGCTGTCCCAGCACCGACGTCCAGTCCCGTTGGTTCCGAGGCTCAAATTTCTTGTATCTCCCAGAGTAGGAATGGCCTAAGAGGACGTCTACGAAACCGCTTGAGACCGACGAAGAGTTGCGGCCCTGCTTAGTACATCACAAACAAGTCGTTGAGGACGTTATCAGCTGGGATAACTTTTCCAAATGGGAGCGCCTGCTGAGAGCGATCGCTTATGCTCACCGTTTCGTAGCAAATTGCCGCCGTCGATCCAAGAAGCAGTCGACATTCTCCGGTTTCCTGACGAAGGAAGAACAACAGCCAGCGGAGACCAACACATAACGCAGGCGACATCGTATCCGGATGAAATAGCTGTGCTGGAGCTGGGGCAGGTGAATCCGAAGAAGCACATCGAAAAAACAAGCCCGATTTACAAGCTGTCTCCTTTCTTGGACGATCTAGGTATAATGCGGGTTGCTATTTGCATCGGAGCAATCCCTTACGTCACGCACGATTTCAAGTTCCCTATTATTCTACCACGCAACCACCCGTTGATGACGCTACTTGTTGATTGGTAGCACCGCAAGTATCTGCACGCCAATCAAGAGATCGTGCACAATGAAGTTTGTCAGCGAAAGATTGTCAAGCATGCAAAATCACCAAAGTGCTACCAACTACACCAATGATGGCACCACTACCAGCTGCTCGGCTTGCGGCCACAGTGCGTCCGTTTTCCTATGTTGAGTTGAATTATTTCGGTCCCATGCAGGTCAGAGTTGGTCAAACGGTGGATCGTCTTATTCACGTGCATGACGGTGATAGCAGTCCACTTGGAAGTCGTCCACTCGCTATCCACGCAGTCTTGCAAGATGGCCATACGCAGGTTCGTGGCACGCCGTGGTTCCCCTATCTGAAATCCATTCAGACAATGGAACCAATTTTCTGGGAGCCAGCCGTGAGCTACGCGAGGAGATTGAAGCCATAGGGAAACAACGACAATAGACGTTCACGAATTCAGCTACTAAGTGGGTATTCCACCCGCCGTCCGCTCCCCATTTTGGAGGTGTTTGAGATGGGATCGTTATGCAGCGACAGAAATCCGGACGATGAAACGTTGCTACCCGTGGTCGTGGACGCGGAAGCGATTGTGAACTCCAGACCTCTTACGTTCATCCCTCTGGAGAACTCCAACCAGAAAGCGCTGACACCGAACCACTTCCCGACCAGCAGGAAGTAACAGGTTTATTGTAGAATGTGTTATTTTGATATATTGATTTGTCATAACACCAGTTGTTACAAAACATGTACCGTTAGTAGTTAAAATAACAAAAAATATAACAAGATTTCCTCTAGGTTTAACAAGACTGTAACTAAATTTGTTATATATTTAACAAAATTTTAACTTATCGTGTTTCATAAAATATGATACAAGATAACAGGATTATAACAAATCCTGTTATAATGAAGAACTAAATTATTACTGAATGTGTTAGAAGTCTTTGGGATCAAACTATATTTATCAATAAATAAACGTTTTGTTCTAATCTGCAATCTGCATTTATTTATTTCGATATTTTTGATTAAAATTGAAAACAAAACCAAAAAGTAGTCAAAAGGAATAAAACAGTGAAGTGTGATTACTTTCTCTTTTGGATATAAACATAAGGTTCAACTCTAATTTTAAAAAGCTTTGACATTGTGTAGATCAAATGAAAACAACTAATGATAATTGTAAGTAGAAACATACCAACTGAATGTTATAAAACAGCTTACTAACTTTTTCTTTGAAATTCATGTCAAGTTTAAAAAAAAAATTCGTACCATCCGACTCAATCAGCACAGATTCCATCCTTCTTTCCATAATAAGCGATGACCCGTGACATCAGCCGGCCACATTCCTTCGCCTTCATCCTCGCTACAGCTGCTGAGTCTCCTTGGTATAAGCGATGTTCTTCTAGACGGTCTGAAAATTAAATAGCTATGCCATTTTGAGCACAAAAAAGCGTTTTTAAACTCCATAATCACCTTCAATGTAGGACACTTTATTTGGCTCCAAGGGTATCTTGGGCGTAGCTGATACGCTTTGATCAGTCGATCCAGTACCTTCAGTTCCGTTTCGTCCACGTGGGTTGTTCGATGATCGTCCTGTTACCGATCTGTTACCGAATCCCGATGGCCATAGATCATGCATCAGCAACTTCACAAAAATGTAGTCACTATTTTGACCAACTTCAGAAAATTTCTTCAACTTGTCTTTGGTAACAAATCCTTCGATAACAGTAAAAACGTCTTCATGGGGATTTCCGAGAATTTTGGCATTGAGTGCGTCTGTCAACCTGAGACAACGTCGGCTGGTTTCTTCACTTTTTAATTTCCACTTTTCAATTTGCGCAGCTTGTTCCTCATTGCGCTTGGTCAGTTCATCGATTTTTTCTTGATGTCCACACACGCATACTGAAAGGGAAATTAAAAATCCAGATAAGTTTCATATGATTTTATGGAACAACTTCGGCCTAATCACCCAAAAGAAAGACAAGTAGCGGGTTGTGCTTAAAATGCCAAGAATGGGGTAGTTAACCCTAGTTTACTTACAATTCGAGTTCACCAGATCAATCTGTTGAGGAATAGGATACAGCCGGTGTTTTGTTGCACTTTGACATCCACTTCGGGAGTAGGTTTTTCCATCTTTTTTCGGTGGTTCGTATGAGGCATTGTCGTCCACGGCATCGTTGTTGTTTTCGGCGTCGAATTCGGTCCAATCTAGCAAAATGTCCATGACAACATTACCAACCTGGTGTGGACTGGTATCGACTTCTATATCAATCTGAGGCTCATCGTGTATGACGGAATCTTTCGCAACAGTCGATGAGTTCGTCGTGTTTATGTTGGCTGGTCCGGAATTGTTGAACCTCAAGGAAGTTGATGAGTTCACTGTAGTCTGTCCTTCCGAGCATATCAACTGAGCCTTTCCTTCCTTTTGAGCGTGCTTTGAATTACTGGTCCCGGGTTTCTGGTTCTCCAGCTGTTTGAAAGAATCTGTGGCAGCAGGATTCAGCGAGTTCTCAGAGTTTCTATTCGCTAGTACAGCGTTGTTAGTCGAAATGATCTTCTGTCCTGCTGAGTGCGCTGATTTAGCTTTCCTGTCCATCGGAGAGTGTTTTTGAACGCTGGCTTGGGGTTGTACATTTTCGAGCTGCTTGAAAGATTTGCGCCGCAGTCTCTCTCCGAGAGTCTTTGTCTAAATGTATGGATGGGAATGTTGAAAATGAGGTTATGTGTTTGCGTCGTGCAGCAAATATTACCTGAGCTTTAACATTAACATTTTCAGCCAAAAACTCCAAGTTTTTTAATTTCGCAGCATTGCGAATCTTCTTCAAAGCAGCACACGCTCGGGTTTTTCCCATTTTCGATAGTTTTTGCAGGATAAAACGTATTTTTTTGTTTTAATAAAGAGAACACGCGTCACTATGCGAAAGCTGGCAAAACTGATTGACATATGGTTGCCAGTTCGTTTTCAGTAACATTTTCCGTATTGAGATTTTCACGTCTGGTTGTGTTGGTGCGATATTTGAGAGTGTGTTAGTGAAAATCCGAGGAAAATACATAACAAATAGCTGTCAAGCGCATTTTGACAGATCTAATTTCATACATTTTTTAGGTTAGCCAGAGGAAAATAATAAACAACTTTACACGGCCCTGCACTCGCTAGTGTGCGTGCGTTAAACGTCACTAATCTCTATAGAATATTTCAGTCAACTTCTGTTGTTTATCATTTTTAGGCCGATGCAAATATTTATTAAATTTCATCGGGATCACCAAAATTGGTGGAGCGTTAGGGGGGGGGGGGGGTTTAGAATGTACATGGGACGAAAAAATAATTAATTTTTTAATTAATAAAATTCGAAAATAAAAATAAATCATAATACTAAGATTTTTGTAGTCTAATGAAATTCTCAATTTAACATAGTTGTTGACAGTGCACAGTAGAACCAGCGGGTAGAAACTAACGATTTTAAATTGTCTCACTGCTTGAGTAGCCCATTGGTCCCAAGTGCTTCTATGGCGTACCCCATTCTAGTCGAAATTCTAGTACTACACTATGTTTGTTTTGATTCGCTATGAAAGTTTGACACATAAAATGAGGGGTTCGTGAATTTTCCTATGTTTCGAGGGGTGCATCGATTAGCTTAGGACCGAAGAGAGTACCAGAGCTGAGCCAAAAAGTTGAGCACGTTTCTTCGTTAGTTTCTACCCGTTGGTAGAACTGACAGTTCAGTTTCATCTTATTCAAGATTAATTATGTTTACATGCACCAGTCACACACTCATGAATTTGTAGCTGTTCTTGTTCGACTACTTTATGCTTT
This sequence comes from Ochlerotatus camptorhynchus, assembly GCF_037179485.1. NCBI lineage: Eukaryota > Metazoa > Arthropoda > Insecta > Diptera > Culicidae > Ochlerotatus > Ochlerotatus camptorhynchus. Next base: position 303,256 of record NW_027040900.1, on the reverse strand, counting down.
ACTTTATTTTATGGATTATAATGAAATAATAATAATAATAATACAAAAAGTTTTAAATCCCTTATGCATCATTTATCCTGGTAACACTGTTAGCGAGAAGCAGTACACCGATTAAATGTCAAAAAGTTCAATATGCATTTACATTTGCTTTGATTCAACTTTACAATAGAATTATATGATCTGTACCACCTCGTTCCTGAACCTCATTGAAAAAGAACTTTTCTCTGAAGTTTTTCTGTTGCTTTGCTTGATCACGATTGAAATATCAGCGGATTTTAATTTTGCATAGTTCCAGAATTCACTTTTAGTGTATCGCGGAATTCACTACAAAAATTCAAATGGATGGAAAACGTAGGCCACGTCATTTTAATTTAATGGAACCATGGATTAATCAAAAATACACACAAAAGGTACATGTTTTTAATAAGTTCGTACGTCTATACAATTTAAATTTTATTTTTTTAGCGCTCGAAGACAAATCATCCTCCAAAAAACCCTTTTGATACTGTTTATGAGCCTTCAGAATGTGGTGATAATTTATCAATTAGCCATGAGAATATGGAACCAGGTATATGTACAATGAAATAAGTTTATTTCACGTATTTGCCCCATAAGGTAGATTCCAAAACTATCGGAATCTGCAAATTACAGCAGATACGGGAGCAGTTTTATTTATAATTTCAGTTTTCGATGGAATTTCACTTTCTATGTTGTTGTTCATATAGATATTTTGAGCTGCAGTACCGATACAGTTTCTTCCTTGAGTTCTTCTACACACAACACAACCGAGGAAGCTCATACGGAAAATGAAGGATTTATTAACACTGAGCGCATAAATTCCACATCTGTAAGCAGTAATATTGATAGTTTGAAATGTGCATCAGAGGGGCCTGAATTCGTAAATGAGAGTGAATATTATGGCGAAGATGAAAATGAATTGGTGAGAATTAGAAATATTATACTAATGTGAGGAATATTGTTTGGGTCACGTTTTTTGCATAGACCTTGAGTTGTTAATTAAAATGTACTATATAAAGTATATTTCCTCCATTTCAGAATCAAAATGACTTCATGAAGTTCAGAAACGACCTCAAGATTAATGACGTACTTTTCATGGTTTTGAATTATTATCTTAAGTATAATTTACCTCAACAAGGAGTAGAAGATTTATTGCGTATGCTCAATGTGTTTTCGACAAAAAAAGCTCTACCAGAGTCTTTTTCTATTTTCATGAGATTGTTTCCCAGCGAATATGATTTCGAGCGTGTACATTTTTGTTCAAAATGCCACTAAGGGTAAGTGAAGGTTAGTAATATGTATAAAGTGATAAATATCACATCTATTTTATTTATTTTTCAGATACCATGGCACTCCAAGAGCCGATGTTGTGTGTCCTGTTGATAACTGTAATTCGCTTGAAAAGGACTTTTTTGTGATTTTTCCTTTGGAACCGCAAATAAGAGAAACAGTCCTGAAATATTCTGAACAGATAAAAGAATACGAAAATCTAATCATTGAAAAGGATATATGTGACATTAACCGAGGAATTTTGGCACAGTCCCTAACGTCAAGAGAAGAAACCAAATTCTTAACTCTTTCAGCGAATGAAGACGGTGCGGCAGCATTCAAAAGTACAACCAAGAAGCCTCTTTATCCTCTGTTTTTAACGATTAACAACTTACCACCAAAGCTACGATTTGACAAGAACAACCTTATTCTTGGTGCTCTCTGGTTCAATCGTGGAAAACCTGATATGGCACTTTTTCACAAAAATTTCATTTTGCAAACCCAAAAGTTACGCGATGGCATCCAAATTAATTCCGAGAGCTATAAAATACTGATACTCCAAAATTGCTTAGATTCAGTCGGTCGATGTGAAGTTTTTTGCTCTAAGCAGTTTAATGGTTCATATGGTTGTACCATATGTTTGCATCCAGGAAAGACTGTGAACAATCAAATTCGATATCCGTACCAACAAACTGAAGTTCGAAATGATGAAACAACGAGGAAAATCATGTGGCAGATTCATCAGTCAGGCTCAATGGAACCGATACTTGGAATTAAGGGCCTTAGTGTTCTAATCGGCATACCTGATTTTGATATCATAAAAGGATTGCCGCCAGACTATATGCACCTCGTAAACCTTGGTGTCATGAAGCATATTTGGCAACTGCTATTTGAAGGTGATGCTGAAAACAAGTCGCAGCCGTACTACATAGGTAGAAACAAAGAGTTGGTTCAGAAAAGACTACAGTCAATTCGGCTACCTAGCAGTTTTCCACGACGAATAAGAGATATAGATGAATACTCGAAATTTAAGGCTAGCGAATGGGAGACTCTTCTTTTTCATTGCGTTTACCCATGCCTAAATGATTTGCTTCCAAAAAAATATGTAGATCACATAATGATGTTGAGCTCAAGTATATTTCTGCTTCTGGAGATAAAAGTGTCAAGAAACACTATTACCTCATGTGGCAAGCATCTAGATAATTTTGTTCGTGATTTTGAGCAGAACTATGGAGCAAAAAACATGGTATACAATGTACATTTAACGACACACTTAGCCCAGACAGTAAGAAACCTAGGAGCTCTCTGGAACTCTTCGCTGTACCCTTATGAGAACGGAAACGGCATGCTGATAGGATTCCAGACATCGAAGAATCATCCCGTTCTCCAAGTATCCAATAAATTTTTGCTTAACAGAACATGTCATTTTTCAAAAGTAACAAGGGAATTACCGGTTAAAAATTGGATATCAAAAGTGTGGAACTCATCACACCACAATGTTAAGCTCAATCAAAGCATTCGATGTTTTCTACCTGATAATATTGATCCGGATGGTAAATACAAGGCTACTCAGTTTTGTGATATTGGAAAATATTACTTTAATGGTATCCCAATTTGTTCTAAGGAAACGTGTAAAAACTTCAAATATGACGACTCATTTGTTTTCCTTAATGGTATGTTTCAAAGAATCTATCGAATACTGCTTGAATCAGCGGAAAATGTTTATATTATTGGGGAAATACTCACTACGCAAAAGCTTTATGAAAATATGTATACGTATGAATACTCAGGAAACCTCAAACTAAACTGTATTAATGATTCCCTACGAGTCTGTGTCAATGTTACAATTTCAAACGGTGAAGACGCGGAACGTAATTTGAACTACATTTCCATTTGCAAAGCCAGAACACAAATTGATTAGCATATAGATATATATATATAATAACATTTCAAATGTAAACCGTTTTTATACGATAATAATAATTAAATTAATCATCATGATTATCAAATGCTCTAATTTTAAATATTGTTACACTTTATTATCATACCATTAATTTGTAATGATTTGTTGCTCTGAAAATGTAAATAAAACACGAGATTGAAAAATTAACAATAATTTATGATGAAGTAATGAAATTGGGTTGTTAGAGGAATGCTTTTAATAAAACAAGGTTAAGGTTATCTTCCATTTAATTCCACTTAATTTATTTGGTATCCATGACAGATACGTATTTCGACTACAATGTGCAGTGCGACACTGATGAAGACTGCACATTGTAGTCGAAATACGTATCTGTCATGGATACCAAATAAATTAAGTGGAATTAAATGGAAGATAACCTTAACCTTGTTTTATTAATAATTTATGTTTGGTTGACTTGAACCATTTTTTTCATAATAATTGTAACTAATTGTGCTATAATTATGTTTCTAAAGCCTTGTATTTTTTTCTTCCTTCTTCAGTACAGATTGCTTAAACAAAATTATAACAACGGCTGTTACTTATAACAGATGTTGATATAACTGAGATATAAGTTTGTTATGCTGTATTGGTCGGGTTCATCTTGCTGAGTTCCAGTGGAGTAGCACAGATTCCAAGGTCACTAGCTGAGAAGACGAGAGTAGACCGCACGAACTGGAACATGGCTAGACAACTCGTTGACCCGTTCTGGAGGCGATGGGTCATGGAATATCTACCATTGATCGCCAAACGTAGCAAATGGTTTGGTGAAGCGGTAGCGGTGAAGGTGAACGATTTGGTGGTGATAGTTACCGAGAACCAGTGCAACGGGTGGACCAGGGGACGCTTCCTATCCGTAATTTCAGGGAAAGACGGTCGAGTACGCCAGGTGAAGACTACGGGTGGAGTATTCCGGCGTCCAGTTTCAAAGCTGGCAGTGCTGAAGGTGCAAGCTGATGGTAACGTTGAGTCGGTAGCGGAACCGAAAGTACGTTACGGGTCGGGGATGTTGCCAACTCTGGCAGCACTGCGGATAAGGCCTCTTGCTGTGCCCCACATCAGAGTCCGCCTGTGTTCGCGATCAGCAAAGGTCAACGTGAACATCAATGTCAAGTGGCCGAATGTCAAAAGAGGAAAATCGAAAGTCACAGTCTCTACCGAAGAGTGAAGAAACCCCTTATAAACGTGAATTTGCAGTAAAATTGTAGTTGATTAGTGTGAAATTTATTCTAAATTGATAATCTCACCAAACAAGGGATCTGGCCGTTTATTTCCGGCGATTAAACCATTAGTTGTGTTTCTACCGGAGCAATATTGAATTTTGTTGGATTTTAGCAGTAGAAGGGTGACCAAATTGTGAATAGAATGAATTCAATTTATACACTCTTTATTAATTAAATACAATTTAGCTTTAAAATATACGGCACAACTGAACCCAGTGTGTTCTCTGTAAGGAGGTCCAAATTCAAAATCCAACATAATCCAAATTCGATTTTGCTTTTGCAGGTGAAATTTGACTTCGCTTCTTATAATCCAAATTCGACTGCGCTTTTCCAAGTAAAATTTGACTTCAGTTCTCGTAATCCAAATTCAATTTTGCTTTTCCAAGTAAAATTTGACTTTGCTTCTCGTAATCCAAATTTAGTTTTTCTTGTCCAAGTGAAAGTTGACTTCGGTTCTTGTAATCCAAATTCGATTGCGCTTTCCCAAATAAAATTGGACTTCACTTCTCGTAGTTAATCCAAATTCGATTGCGCTATTCGAAGTAAAATTTGACTTCGATTCTCGTAATACAAATTCGATTTAGCTTTTCCAAGTAAAATTTGACTTCACTTCTTATAATCCAAATTCGATTGCGCTTTTCCAACTGAAATTTGACTTCGGTTTTCGTAATCCAATTTCGATTTTGCTTTCCAAGTAAAATTTGACTTCGGTTCTCGTAATTCAAATTCGATTTTGTTTTTACAAGTAAAATTTGACTTCAGTTCTCGTAATCAAAATTTCGATTTTACTTTTCCAAGTAAAACTTGACTTCGCTTCTCGTTATCCAAATTCGATTGCACTTTTCATTTGTAAAATTTGATTGCGAATTCGGCTGGAATTCCAATGAATCTCGACTGATTCCCTATCCGAAGTCCGTCCACATTCAGAAAGTTTGTCGGCAGCCAAACTTTTAAATCTTGGTTTTGAAAATGATATTGGATAGCTATTTCCAGGCCTCAGAAAATACCGTATGCGTGATAATGTTTGCACCATTGAGCAATGTCAAAATTAAAAAAATTCTCTAAAATTTCGTTTTCGAGTTATTTTTATTCATTCAAAGGGAGATGTTTCTCATAGTTTCAAACTATGTTAATCATCGATAGAGTTTCCACTTGCTGCAATTACGGCCTCCACACGCTTCCAGAATGCACGGCACGTTCTAATAATGTAGTCTGGATCCATTTCTCTCCAATTACGGGTCAATGTTTGTCTGAGGCTTGCTGTACTCGGGTGGCGTTTAGAACAGGCCTTGGGCCTTCATGACTCAATAGTAATCCAGCGGATTAAGATCGGGACTGGATGGCGGCCACATATCCTTCGCCCAGAACGGAAGATGTTCCTGCAACCACTTCTGAGTGCGGTTCGAGGTGTGGCACGGATCCCCATCTTGTTTTTTTTCCTCTGGTTTGTTTTTTTCCGTCGATCTTGTTTTCCGTGCTGAGCACCAATGCTACCGACGTGCCAGGAAGGCAGCTCCCACACCTGGACCCTACACACTTAGAAATAACTAATTTTACACGTGACGGAATCCATCTTTGACATAAAGGATCAGACGTAAACAAATATTTCATGTAAAATTAAGTGCTCCGAGGCTGAAAAGTTGGTTATTCAACAAAAAGTACGTTTGATTGAGTTGAATTTCGCATCTTTATTACTCAATTTTATGTCAAAATTGACGCTCGTATATGTCAGTCTCAGAGCACCTAAATTTACATGATTTTTTCTAAGTGTGTACCTATCGACCCATCAACTCATGAACCGGGGACCAACGGCTTTACTTCCCATCCGAAGGAAGGCGTGATCAGAGATGTTATGCCTCAGAACATTCCGGCGGCGCCGACTGGGATTGAACCCAGGCCTGCTGGGGTGAGAGGTAATCACGCTTACCACTACACCACCGGCGTTGTTGTCCCCATCTTGTTGAAATACAACATTTGACCGTACTGTTCTTTGATCCACGGAAGAACATATTTACTTAAAATCCTGATGTAGATTTCCGTGTTGACCTTGTCGCCTTCTGGAATGAACACCTTGTCCATTGTTTGGAATCAGAAGCCACCAATCCAAACATCATAACGCTAGCAGGATGCTTGGTCAGGTGCTTGGTTCACCCGAATCTTCCTTTTGAAAGCAGCGATAACCCTCGGAACCCGAGCTGACCTCGGACGACCTGTGGCCACCTTCGCGGATAGTTGTCCTGTCTTTTCTCGGTCTAAAACCCTTTTGACGGTCCACCGGGACACTCCCACGGCGATTGAAATGTCTTTTTGCGACATTTGTGCGTGGGACAAATCACGAATACGCTGCCACTTTGTCATGGTGCAACTGTCAAACTAAGTAAATCGTTTTCTTTTATACACAGCCTACTACGGTATGAGCTATAGGTTACGTGCATGCAAAGAAAACCAAGGCATTGTTTGCATAGATGAAACGGGAACCTTATTTGTACGATGGTGCAAACATTATCACGCATACGGTACTACTACTAGCAGATTTTTTTAAGAACTCTGGTAAAGCATAAGTTCTAATGATGGCTATAATTTATTACTATATGAATCAGCATAGTAGGAACGTATATCCGCTTGCTTCTTCTTGTTAAGTCTGTGGTGCATGTTTAATGTTTATTTCAAGATCAACAGTTCTTCCTAGATTAGATAATTGGGCCAATCACTGTCCTACATACCTACATTATACAAACCCTCAGAATTTTTGCAAATGACTTACAAAATTTGCAAGTGAGTTCAACAAACAGTGTGCTGTTCACTAATTTTGCGACGAAAAAAAAACCATGCAAAGCTGCCCAAATTTCTCCACCTGTCATCAATCATCGCTTCAACCGAGGCACAAAAATGCCATCATGCCCAAAAACGGCCGAAAATAACCCAAATTCAAATTCTCCTCCAACTTATTTCCCTGTCTCGTCTAGCTAAAGCGCAAAAAATTCACACCGTTCGCCCGTGACTGCGCATGAATGAATGCACGCCCTTCACAAACCCCCCTCACCTTGTTACAAAGCGCTCATCCCATCCCAGCCCAATCATGCTGAGGCTGCGATCTGAGTTGGTAGGTAGCTACTTGATGATCATCTTGACGACGACGACGGCGGATGGCCGTCGCGCGAATTGTCAATGAATGTGAGCGCGCGCGCGAGCGTTCGCTCACTGCTCGTTGATCGCGGGGCAATTTTCACTTTCGACGTAATCGGCACCGGCTATTGTTTGGTCCATTAGCCGATTAGACGTGGCTCGGTTTGAACCTTCTTTTATTATTTCTTCGCCATCTTCTTCGTTTTGTTTCATTTCTCACACTTGAACTTCCATTCGCGGTTCGCGCGGTCATTGAACGGCGACGGCGACGTGACGTTGAATTCCGACGATCCAGGTGGTTGTCTTGTGATGCCAACAACGCACCCCGTGCACCACAGTCAGTGGCGGATGCATCGATTCCGAAATGAAAAATTAGACGAAATTTTAATGACCGCCATAATGATGCCGCAATAGTTTCAGTGCCGGCAATTACCCAGTGCCTATCGTGCCATGTGGTTGAAGATCATCAACTCTCGTCGCTCAAGTCGCCGCTTCCGAAGTTGATAGTTGGAGTAGTGGAGTGAAATGGTTTCAAACCGAAACTTGCGAATTTTGCGGGCATTGTTTTCCAGTTTTCGAGATTTGCAGTCGTATTTTGTCAGTCATTAGTTGCGCCGATCATCGGCGATTTTGTTTTCCAGATAGATCTTGAACTTGCCCGGTTGCGTCAATGAACGTGCTTTTGGAAATCTGGTTGATTGGAACTGAACTTGCATGATGGGGGAAATTATGCAATTTTATGCTGATTGGTGCAGTCAGTTTTGCAAATGTGTTCACAATTTGAGCGGGTAATCAGGGTCCACTTTGGAATCGTTTCAGCAGTGTGAATCGAAAATGATTAAAAAAAATGCATTAGTTTCTCATTTTGATCGTTGGAACTAATTCGGATTGTCCCCTGTCGCAACTCAAGTTTGACAAAAGGAGAAAATATTAATCATCATAGTACAGTATTCAGAAATCGAAACAGGCGTAACTCTTTCTATACATCCTATCGAACTTATATGCAACATTGTTTGAGACTTGGCAAACAAGCATTGTTGAGCACTAGTGAGTTATTTGACGATATATTTAAGGAAAATGAATTTAGAGACGTCTGTTTGTCTGTGATGAAATTCGTATTTCAAAAATGAAACGCCTCTTTCTTAAAAAAAAAATCAACAATCAGCGTAATTGGTTGAACGACAGTCGAGAAACAGCGGTGGGTGGACGGTACCATCCGGCGCATATACGGAGGGTCTGCTGTATTTGCCGTCTACCCAATAGAAACATGAAGCTATGAAGAGGAAAAGGAATTTATTTGTCACCTCCTATCACCGATCATTCAAACGTGTCAAATTAAAGACTCCAGCAATAGTGAAAATCCTTTCCCGATAGTTTACCCACATACAAACACACGTACGCACATTCACACATTCGCTCATTAGTTAGTTTCCAAACTATTAAAAAAAACGCAAACCAGTTCGCCTTAAACATTCCAATTTTCTCCGTTCCCATTTTTCTTGCGCACCTTGCCAGAGATATACCCTATACTCAAAAAGTAACGAGAGAGCACGGATGAAAAAAAAAAACAGAGTCAAAGCAGTAAAACCATCCACACGACACCACCTGAGCGCTGAATGGAATCCACTTTCATTGATTGATTAGTAGCAGTGGCCATTCCGGACGGCCAGCCAGCCAGCAGTCGGTCGCCGTTGACGTGTCGTCGGTGTGGGTATATGTGTGGCGGCATGTAAGGTCGCGACGCTCCTCGCCGTGGCGGCTCTCAGAAACGGATGAAGATTATAAAATTATTGACCCAGCATAAAAAAAAAAAAATTGAGAGATCGGTTGAGTGTCATCCAGGGTTCAAGGTGTTTCCGGTCAAAGTTGTGCAAAGATTGTGGTCATTTTTTCATAAATCGATTTTGAAAGAACCATTACATTTGAGACATTGTAGGCATTGAATTGGACTATCTTTAAGTGGGCTACTTTAATTGAGGTTGTTTGTTTGTTTGTTTGTTTATTAAGGACATTTTACATCTCCGCGATGCATTCATGTCCGTTCGATTTGATGTTTGGTGTATTGTGTATGTATGTATTGTGCAAGTGTTTTTGTTAGTGTAAGTGCTACAATTCAGTTGCTTCTCTCTTCTTTTCTTCTTTGCTTCCAAACAATTACTTTTCTCCTTCGCTTCACTTCATACTACTCTCCTACTTCGCTTTTCTTCACGAATTTCTTCATCTTTCTACCATCTTTACCTGTGTTATTTGTTATTCTACAGTTCTTTTAATTTGTTATTCTAGTCTTCTACTTCGTGTTGCCTAATATTTCTTTCACCTGTGCAATTTGTTATTCTAAAGTTGTTGTAATTTGTTATTCTAGAGTTTTTTGTACAAATCCGTTTCATGTAGGAAATTAAGCATTCGTGTTGTTCTTTCTTCCGTGGTGTCCAGAGCTTCGCGTAGACTGGTGCTGATGTCATTTTTCCTTCTCTCTTCGTCGTATTTCCTGCACTCAAGAATGATGTGCTAGGCTTCTCATGCACACATATATGCGACAGTGAGCTGTGAAACTGGTTGTCACATTTCTCTTTGTCTCATCAGGAGCAACACAAGCTGAGGTGACGCGACACTATTATTGTGAGAGGGACACGTCACACGCACATATTTTTGTCGTGCACCTCACAAGTTTTTGTCTCATCTCTTTTCCCTCGCAATGTATACATGTGGAATATAGTGAGATAAATATATGAGACGTCTCAGTGAGACACCTAAATGAGACACCTCAATACGACGTCTCTATGGTCTCTATACGGCTTTGAAATGACAAATAAAATAAAATCATTCGATTGTTAAACGTGGTAGCGTGAAGTTAGATTTTGGCTTTGCTGCGTTTAATCGAGTTTTTTGAAAAGTTTTTGGAATACAAAACTAGTGACTTTTGTTGGAAGACTAGAGCAATAAAAACTATTTTTGATAAAGTGTTGAGTTTTTGAGAAACAGTTGTGAAAAAATAGTGAAAACTTGAGTTTTGGCTGTAGCAAGATGGCGGAAGGTGGCGGAGGCAGTGTGCCTCCGGACATCGGAGTAGGAGTGAAAAAGAAAATGGCGATAAATGGCACAGGAATTGCATCTCCAGTCATCGAAGCACAAGGAAAAGACAACATGGACGTCGAGTTCGTAGAACGACAATCGTTTATCTATGAAAAGGGAGATTATGCACCGTATCGTGTCTATGTGGAATTGGCCGATAAGACGAACAAAATCAACAAGTTTTCACTTGGATCATGTTTGAGGAAGATGGACAAATACCGACAGAGTGTGACTGAAATGAAGTACTTAGGTAGAAACAAAATCATTGTGTTCATGAGTCACATGATTGCAGCAAATTCGATGATTATGGATGACAAACTGAAAGGAGCTGGTTACAAGGCATACGTGCCACGTCACTTGGTATGCATCTCGGGTGTACTAGCTGGTATTCCTGTGGACATTCCAACAGAGGAAATCAAGAATGAAATCCAGAGCCCAGTGCCGGTGACGAACGTTTTCCGTTTGTCACGTTATGTCAATGGAGAAAAACTGGCGAGTAACAGAGTAAGTGTTACGTTCCGGACTAAAGTACTTCCAGAAAAAATCAAATTATTCTGCACTTCATGCAAGGTGAATCCATTCTTCCGGAAGGTTGAATTTTGCGCCAATTGTCACAGATTCAACCATTAGGCAAGCAACTGCAAAGGTAGACAACGATGCGACAAATGTGGAAGTATCCATTCGTCGGATGAACCAAATTTCCTGAATTGCATCGAAGATGTTAAGTGTTTTCACTGTAGATCAAGCACTCACCGCACAACGGATCCGAACTGTCCAGAACGTCTGCGACAAGCAAGTATCAACAATATGATGGCGAAGAAATGTATTTCGTACGTTGAAGCCAGGGAGTTGGTTACGCCAATACCTGTTCAGAATTCGTATGATCTTCTATCAAACATGTCAGATTTTCCTTCAGTGCAAGAAAGTTATGCCAAAATGACGGCTGGCCGTTACGTCAAGAAGGGATCTGGAACAGTCAACAAAGTTGTTAATCATCCATTAAACGTGGGAAACAATGAAATTGAGAGCGTAGCAAACAAGAGGAAGAGAGCAGAAGTGAAAACAAATATACCTCGGCACGAGTCACCCGTTTATGAAACGTCAGCGACTGGAACTGGATTGAATAATTCATCTGCAGTGTCAGAAAAGGAGAAATGGGAATCTGCAATAACTGAAGCATCCAAGAAAGCAGAAGAAAACGCCAATCGGAATGCTAAGTCCTCAGCCATGAGTTTCTATTCAGCCCTCATGCAAATATCGGAAATAACAGATGTTGGTCGCGATAAAATTAAACAATGTTCGAAACAATTTTTGATACTTGATGATTTCATGATCTAAATGAACAGTTCAACTTTTACTAATTATTAATTTGTTTTTCTTTTCTTTTTATATTCACAGGAAACAACAAAATGCTCGAATTTTTGCAATGCAATATTCAAAGTGTTGCTAAGAATAAAGATGAACTGCAACGTGTTTTATCAGGCAAGAACTATGCTGCCGCGTTTTTATCAGAAACGTGGACTCATTTAACTGAAGAATCTAGCAATAAATACACCGGATCCAGGTACCATAATTTTTTAATGTCAAGAAATGATAATTATGGTGGTTGTGCCATTTATCTTCGTCAAGATTTAGATTATTTTGAATTATCTATTCCTCAATTGTCAGATTTAACACAAGTTGTGGTAATTAAATTAGTTTGTTTGGATTTGGTCATGATGTCTCTCTATATTGCACCTCAAATTTCCAATAGTACATTGATTTCTGATTTGAATTTAATTTTTAATATAGCTAAACAGTATTTTAAAGTTATTATTGCTGGTGATTTTAATGCCCATCATTTTATTTGGGGTAATGATTATCAAGATGCTAAAGGCGATTTAATTTTAGATTATATAAACAATAGTAATTTGATCCTCTTAAATGATAATTCAAAAACATTTGTACCTATACAATGCAATAGGAAATCAACTGCAATAGACCTAACCTTATGTACATCCAATATTCATTCTTCGATAAAATGGGAAACCTTGAACAATAGCATAGGTAGCCATCATTTATTAATAGATTTTGCTTTTACGAGTCACTTGCAAATTACACGACCACAGTATTTTTATAACCATAAAAAAATCCGTGATGCATTATGATTCAGATGATTTTAATTCAATACAAGAATTACAGGAAATAGTAACAAAAACCTTTTCGAAAAATAGACAGGTCAATGATTATATCCCAAAATACTGGTGGTCAGAGAATGTGGAGACAGCTTGGAAAGAAAAGAATGAGGCGAGAGCTATTTTTAATAAGATTTCAAGTGTGGAAAATTTAATATTATTGAAAAAGAAGCAAGCCATATTCACAAAATTGAAAAATGAATCAAAAAAATTAAGTTTTAAACATTTTGTTGAAGAAATTAATCCACAAATGAACTCATCAGAGCTATGGCAAAAAATTAATCGATTAACTGGAAAATGTAAACAATATCAGAATAATAATTTATTATACGAAAATGATGTAATGGCTGAAAATTTTTTAGAAAAACATTTCGGACCTAACAATCCAGAAAACTTAACAAACCTGCACTATTCTATTGATTATGATCTTTTAAATTTTGATAAATTTAATAACATTATAAATAAAAAAAAGAAAAAATCTAGTCCTGGGGAAAATAAAATTTCTTACGATGTACTTAAAAATCTAAAAATTGAAACTAAAATTAACATAGTGAATCAATTAAACTTAATTTGGAGAGATTGTTTTTTTGCCATTGTCACTTGTATTGTTTTACAATAGTTGCAATTCCAAAACCGGGTAAAAACCAATGTACAATTGAAGGCAAACGGCCAATATCTTTAGTTCCTACTTTGACTAAAATAGCAAATACAGCAGTTTTAGAAAAAAAATTCAAAATTTTATTAATGAGAAAAATATTATTCCTAGTACATCTTTTGGTTTTAGAAAATATTCTTCTACAATAACATGTTCTAATTTTTTAATTAATACCATAAAAGAAAATAAAAGACAACATTTTGTAACTGCGTGTATCTTTCTAGATTTATCAAATGCTTTTAATGTAGTTAATACAGATAAATTAGTTGAAATTTTGCAAAATTATTATTTTCCTGCTGAAATTACTTCATGGATTTTACAATTTTTAAAAAATAGAAAGATTATTTTTAACACAAAAAATAGGAAAATTGAACGATTCGTAAGTAATGGTCTTCCCCAGAAAGATGTTCTTTCTCCCACTCTTTTTAATATTTATACATCTAAACTTCATAAAATTTTTGATTCTGAAGTAGTGCTTGTACAATATGCGGATGATTTTGGTATCGTAGTAAAAGCTAAAGATTTAGAAAGTTTAAATACTAAAATGCAAAATGTTGTCGATAATTTTATTCAAGAAACGAACAATTTAAATTTTACTATTAACCCCGATAAAACGAAAATAATTATTTTTCAAAATTCAAATAATGTACTTAATATACATATTAATAACACTTGTGTGGAAACAGTTAAATCTCACTTATACTTGGGTATAACATTAGATAAATTTTTAAGTTTTGGAATTCATAATAAAAATACAAAAACTAAAATTGTAGATCGATTAAATATGATTAAAGCAACAGTCTAAAAATAGGAGCTCATCCGCAAACTATGATCACTATTTATGAATCAATTTTTAGAAGTATTATTGAATATGGCTCATCAATTTACAATAACAGTAAAAAAACTAATAGGAAAATAATTGAAACAGTGAATAATACATGTTTACGGAAAATAACCGGCTGTACCAAAACTACGCCTTTAAATACTTTAATGGCTATCAGTGCACAACAACCTCTTCAGCATAGACATGAGTTTATTGCAGCTAAAGATATAGCTAGAGCGATTAATCATAATAGTATTGTTTCAGATCAACTCAAGAGAATTCCTCCCGACATAGAATTAGAAAAATTAACTTACTTTGAAAGTATTTTTATGAAGTACAGAAACATTTTTGATTTAATTTCACCATGCATTTCATTAGACTATCATTCTCAAGATAAATTGTTAGAGATTCACTCGTCATTGGATAATATTACACCAGCTAAGAAAAATAATAACCCCATCCAATTAAAGCAAGCAGCCTTATTTGTTATGAATGGTAAATTTAGAAATAGACCAAGAATTTTTACTGATGCGTCTAAAGATCATGATAATTGTGGCATAGGTATTTATATTGAATTTTCAAAGACTAAGTTTTCTTTCAAATTGAAGTATGAAACTAGTATAGCTACTGCGGAACTAATTGCAATAAGTGAAGCATTAAAAATTATAGAACAGCAAGAATTAAATTTTGCAGTTATTTATACTGATTCCAAAACTTGATGTCAAATTTTGGAAGCTGCGTTAGGTTCTTTTTTTATTCCTCAATTACTAGCAGAAATTATATCAAGAGCAATAGAATGGAAAACCACAATTCAATGGATACCTAGTCATGTTCAAATTGTAGGAAACGAAATGGCGGATTTTTTGGCCAAAAAAGGTTTATCTAGCTCAATGATCAAGTCCAATCAAATACTTCTTAAGGATGCCTTTTTTAAATTTAAAAAAGTTTCATACCGTATCAGAAATGATAATGCCATCAGCATACCCAAGTAAAAGTGTTCTCGCATAAAAATCTAAAAACACAACGCACAACTACGTACATGAGAAGATCTTGTGAGATAATGAGACGTCGCATGCGATTAAGTACAATGAAACACACCCTTAAGGAAATGTATTGCGCTACCAAGTCGTGTGTCGCACAACTTTTATGAGCATGTGAGATGCGACGTATTGGATGATCGTGATGTAGAGAAAAATACATCCCATGTGCACGACTCGACCATGAATGCGAGATTATTGTTCGTGTGTCTCACAAGCGATGATACGTGCACTGGAAGCCTGTGATGTGCTTTACATCCAACAGGGGCTGTCCATAAACAACCGTAGATATTTAGCAACTCCCCCCCCCCCTACCTGTCTACGTGGTTTTTTTCCAATGCTCCTAAATACGCTGAAAACCAAAAAAATAGAATTCTTCTGAAAAACAACAAATTCAAATTTTTATTTGTATACGTAGATATAACTAAGAAAAAAAAAACTCAAGAGTAAAGTAAGAAGTAAGGAAAAATAAAAAAAATAAAAACAATAAAAAAACCTTAATAGTGACTCTCCATATAGTCTTCAAAAGGTTGCTCAACACCAAACGTTGAAATTGTCAATCACCGGGAACTCCATGTCTGAATTATTGAACAACATCTCATCAGGAGGCAACTCAACAGATACGTTATCCAGCCAGACAACTTACATGACATCTGCTGGGCCGTCAACCACACAAAGCACTTCCTCCGATCACTGCTTCAATATTTTAAGTGGCCGTGCCTTGAATTGACTGCCAGTCAGTTTGTGGAAGTTTTTAATGTGAGCTGCCACATTGCTCTTTGATGCAAAGTATAGGCCATATACAGTGCACACGCGTCCTGGAAAAAGGTAAACATTAAAAAAATAATCGATACCGATTGTCGTTTGGGCAAATCCAGACCAATGAGCTAAAATCGGAATTTCAGACTCGACCCTTTCAGATTACCGTGAAACTTTGCAAATTGTTCACTATGGGAAATCATTAACACTCCCGATAAAAAAATTGGGGGCACCCCCGAAACAACATACCATTTAACGTAAAATTTCCATTTTCTGTGTGAAATTTGAAAGATATTCAATGAAATTTACTTCGTAAGTATTTGGATCCATAAGTTTTGTAAAATAAAACTTCACCTAAAGTTACATTTTCCCAAATTCACATTAACAATCATGACTGATTTTCTCAGAATTTGGTTGGCCAAATTTTGAAATTAAAGTGATAGTAGCACCGTTCATGATATTTTTTTATTTTGAAAATATTTTAAATAATTAAAATAGTTAATTATGTCATCGCTCACAAGTTTGGAGTCACCCTAAAAAACTGAAAACCTCGTACTTTGATAATTTATAACTCATTGTAGAAATGACGTTGTATAGAGAAATGATAAGAAAATTATCTCATCAATTACATTCAAATAGCAATCTATTTATCTAAAAAATGTTTTCAACGGCATTTATCACAGTGGAGGAAAATCGAAAGAAAAATCAGGAAAAACCTTTGCCAGGTTTATGAGAATTTTCTTATGGCTTAATACATCCTTGAATACTTCTTATCTTTCAGTGGTGATACTAACGACCGGCCATAGGATCTCTAAGAAAACTATCATTTTCTTGTTTAATGATTTTCTTAAAATGGCCCATAATCGTCCATTCATTTTTCCGATAATTACTTTAAAACGGTAAAAGATACCCAGTCCGAAATTTGCACCAGTAAAAGATAAGAAGTAATGTACACCGGGGCAAGTTGAAACTGTATTTTGAAACTTGAACTTTAAGGCTCTCTGGAACAGTAATTAATTTAGAGACACCAGATGTTTTTACACCAACAGTTTCATGAAAGAGTTTTCCATTATAAAAAAATATAAAATTACACATAAGACCTCAGAAGCATATTTGTTAAGCATACAATAATAGCAACAATCAATACGAAACTAACGATTTTAAATTGGCTCACTACTTGACTAGCCTATTGGTCCCAAGCAAACGATTAACGTACCCCATTCTAGTCGAAATTCTAGTACTACGCAATGTTTGTTTTGATTCGCTATGAAAGTTTGACAGATAAAATGAGGGGTTAGTGGATTTTCCTGTGTTTCGAGGGGTGAATCGATTAGCTTGGGACTGAAGATAGTACCAGAGCTGAGCCAAAAAGTTGAGCACATTTCTTCGGGACCTACTGGTCTTAGAGTTACCTCTATGATAAAAGTGTGTATTATTTCATGTTACCCCATATAGTGGGGTTAGTTGAAACACTTATTATACAGCAGTTGAACGATGATGTAAAACACGTTTACTCATGTATAAATTACCCTTTGTGGATATTATAAACCCCTGGCGGCCTGGCGGGATTAAAAGTATCTCCCAAAGTGTACGGTTTATTTTTTTTCCTTGTCGGGTATTTCCATCACTGCAACCATTTTTCTGATCTATTGTGATAATATTCCCCATTTTTTTTTTAGCTATATAAATATGCCGCCATCGCTTGACCAATAGC
This sequence comes from Ochlerotatus camptorhynchus, assembly GCF_037179485.1. NCBI lineage: Eukaryota > Metazoa > Arthropoda > Insecta > Diptera > Culicidae > Ochlerotatus > Ochlerotatus camptorhynchus. Next base: position 285,426 of record NW_027040900.1, on the reverse strand, counting down.
ATTATCCCAGCACGCCATTATACTTCGAATAAAGTGCACTGCTGTACTGGGAGTTGTTCTCCAAATGTCAAAGGGTTCTATCAGCCCCTTGTCGAAGAACTGACACCTTTTATTGAAAATTGCCGGACAGTGGCATAGCAAATGTTCCGAGTCTTCCTTTTCTATGCCACAGAAGTGATATACATCATCTTGAAGTTTACCAATCAGCTTCAAGTGATAACGGCTCGGACAATGACCTGTTGTAAGACCTGCATATATACTCAGATCTTTTCTTAGAAAGTTCCAGGATTTTGTGGGTCACAGAAATGTTTGGATTAATGAATCGCTTCGAATGCCTAGTAATAGAAGTGTTCTTCCAGTTTTCCTCCACTTTTGAAGATTCCCACGCTTTTAGCCCCATTCTAAAAGATGCAGCCGATAAGCCACAAAAGGGCTCTGGCCCGATGAACTTATGAGAAGATCCGAGTCTTGCTAGTGCATCGGATCTTTCATTTCCCTCAATCCCGCAATGACCAGGAACCCACTATAAGTTGACTTGATTATGACAAGACAATTTTTGAAGTGATTGAACACACTCCCAGACAAGCTTTGATGTACATGTCGCCGACTTTAAAGCATTTAGAGCAGCTTGACTGTCGGACATGACGCATATATTTGAACTCTTACAGTTTCTACGCAAACATATAACGGAACACTCTAAAATTGCATGGATTTTAGCTTGGAACATGGCTTGGCCATCTGGCCATAGGAACCGATATTTCTATCCCTGGGCCAGTTACTCCTGCTCCCACTTGATTGTTCAATCTTGAACCATCTTTATAAAGAAAATCGATCCTGGACAAAGAACCGGGCCACCAAATTGCCATGAATTACCGCCCAGGGTCAACTACTTGAAAAAGTCGATTGAAATTGTATCTTTTCTCCATCCAGTCTTCGTTGTTCCTTACTAGAGAGTTGATACTAACAGTTTTTAGAATCCTAAGATCTCGTCTAAGGTCTCCTTCAAAGAGTTTCACTGACCTTGTAATCCTTAGAGCACACTTTTCGGCTTCTAATTGTACCATGATACAATTGTGATAATTGATGATAATTGTACAAATGATACCAATTGCTGTTGTCGTTACGTTTTGGTCTTCGTTTGAATTAATAATAGAACATAGAAAATGCGTTCTCATCATCAACTCTAACGTTTCATTTGTAAAAGTAGTAAAAGAGCCATCCTCTTTTTTCAAAGTGCTCAGACCATTGGAATGATCTTTAGTGAGTATTTTCTGCAACCTAGCAGTTGCTGGAGTATTTTCAATGTTCTCACATGTATGCCTCCAGTGTATCCTCTTTGATCTCCGTATTTCCTTATTATAAGTGGTGAGGGATTTCTTATATTGTTCCCACTGTTGTGTTCGTTTAGCCCTATTGAAAAGCTTCCGGGCTTTTTTACGAAGTTTCTGTACTGTAGTGTACGGTTGGTAGTGTAGTACAATGAAATAAACATTTAACAAAATACTTTCAATTGTTGACAACTACTCGCAATATAAATGTAATTTATTAGCAATATGAACATATTTAGTGTTACTACAATAAGTTGACCCCAGTCTGTCTGTAAATGCATAATACATTTATGCGTTATAATAATTTGTAACAATGAAAAACATTTTAAATGATCGGATAGAGCAACAATCAATTACTCGTCATCAATCACTACTATTTCCGGTTTGTCTTCCAACCAACTGCACTGTTTTTTTTTGTAATGTGATTGTGACAATCATCATCCATTTTAACTTGCTCCTATACTCATTTCATTTTATCCTATGGGGTGCAAAAATATGGGGCAAGTTGAAATGCTTTAAATATTTCGGAAAATTAGTGTGACCGAAATTTTGTGTGCAATCACTCTAACTGGCCTTCATATGTACATCACTGGATTAAATTATACAAAATTCATCTTTTTGGGGAAGATAACTACTTCCAACTACTTGTTTTAACAGTAAAAAAAATGCATATAGGTGCTTATTACACTGCGAAGTTCCACGCCAAATGACGAATCGATCAGACGCGACCTTCTTCGATTTGAATGAAACTTTTCATAATTGTTTGTTATGGTCAATCATGTACATTTGAGCTTAAATTTGGCGATTTTGAATCTTGTAAAAAAAACTTCAAAATGGCGTATTCAAAACTTTGCAATAAACCATAACACGAAATCGTTATTTCCAATCAAAATGACGTCTGAGACAAAATTGTAGGAAAAATAATGCTTTTCAGAAAAAATATAAAAGATTCACCAAATTAATGTAACTTTTGGTACAAATCCATAAAAGTGTTAAAAACTTTAATAACAGAAAATGACCCTCTTCAATATTTTTGAACCATTTTTATTAAAAAGCATACTCAAAGTTCTATTGTATTGTGAAATTTTCAAGTTGAACACTTAAAAATTGACAAAAATCATGGCATAAACTTAAGACTTGTTGTTTATATGTACTAGTTTTTGTAAGTTTTTTCACAGAAAACAATTTATTAGGTCTAAGCAATCAAATTGTATGCAACAACATACCAACAAATCGTTTTAACAAAAAGTTAAAACATTTGACTAGAAGTTCTTGTTCTATGATATTTATCAATTTTTAAGTGTCCATTATGAAAAATTCTATTTTTTGTGAAATTTTCATGTTGGACACTTAAAAATTGATAAAAATCATAAAACAACAACTGTTAATCAAATATTTTAACTTTTTGTTTAGACAATTTTTTGGTATATAGTTGAACACAATTTAATTCTTTGGACCTAATAAATTGTTTTCTGTGAGAAAACTTGCAAAAAGTTGCATAAACAAAAAGTTTTAAAGTTTTTCCATGATTTTTGTCAATTTTTAAGTGTCCAACTTGAAAATTTCACAAAAAATAGAACTTTGAGTATACTTTTTAATAAAAATGGTTCGAAAATATTAAAGAGGGTCATTTCTGTTATTAATGTTTTTAACACTTTTTAGATTTTTTACCAAAAATTTCGTAAATTTTTGTACCATTTATATTTTTTCTGAAAAGCATTTATTTCTTCCTACAACATTGTCTCAGATGTCATTTCGATTTGTTGTGGCGTTTTCGTGGATTTTTTGAAATATTTTATATACGCCATTTTGAAACTTTTTGCATGATTCAAAATGGCTTAATTTCAGCTGAAATGTGAATGATTTACCATACAAGGCAACTATTTATATAAAGTTTTATGCAAATCGGAGAAGGTCGAGTCTGAAAATCATTTTTTTGCTATTTGGCCTGGAACTACTCTGTTCAATCACAGTGATATCACACTTCTGCTAATAGTTACGCCTTTCTTTTCAACTTACCCCGGTGTAGCATAAAAAATTATAAGAAAAAATGTTTCACCCTGGCAATGGTTTTCCGGATTTTCCATGCGGGTTTTTCGTGGATTGCTGAGATGATTTACTTATGCCACGGATACACTTGTATGAGAATCTATGAGCATAAGCATTATTTGTATAATAATTATGAGCACTTAGCATAAACTAGTAATCCTGACCAAGATTACCAATGGATTTTTTTTTTTCAAAAACGATTTTTTTTAAGTCAATTTTTGAACCGCACGGCCGATTCCAAAGATCAAAATATAAAATGAAAGGTAATTAAAAATGCTTCTTAGGAGAAATATGATGATAATACTCTACTTGTCTTTTTTGATTTATGTTAGCTATGTATCAATGGAGACGTATGGTAGTCTAGTCGCTAAGGAGTATTGAGTAAAAACCCAAAACTTGATAACTGATAACATCGCTGATTTTTTTAAATTTTGTGTAAAAAAGAGAGAATATCTATTCGTATTACTATGTCCTAAGGATTTCCTATATACATGGAACTGTTATGCGAATAGCGTTGGTATCCACAACCTATTTCCACTTATCTCCAACTCTTCCTGGGTCTCTCCTTAAATGATACTGCAAAATAATTTGAATATCCAGCTAATTTGTCAAATCTTACTTAAGGCTCACGCACATTTGTTTCGTTTGCGAAGCGTTGATGCAAATTTGATAGTTAGACAATAGATTGAGCTTTTATTTTGCAGGAACGTATTACAACCGGATCAAATGTGCGTGACACTTTATGCATTGTGCGCCGGCCTTCAACCGTTTGCACTTAGCGAAATGGAATCTTTTTAGATGAATTGGAACAGCATTTCGCTGCTGACCTTATATTTTATTCTAACTGCATAATACTCCAGATAGTGGTCATTTGAATTTCATAGACTTAACAACTAATCAATAATCCAAAAAGGCCAATAATTCGGTCAGCGTCGCATCCTGATTTATCCAAAACTGAATTGAGGCACACCAAATTTTATGCAATTCAACTGTTTATTCTTGTGGTGATGTTTCCTCATAATGTTCAATGATTGGGATATTTTGTGGTTTTGTTCTTGATCTCTCAATGAAAATGTTCTATTCGGAATAAATTTGTAGATGGAAGCATCACAATAGTAAGCGGCTAAATACATAAAAAAACTGTTCTAATAAAACCACGTAGACAGGACTTTCACCACTCCCCCCCCCCCCCGTAGACAAACGTAGACATTTTTGGAACCCCTCCCTCCTCCCCAACCGTCTACGTAGTTTATGGACAGCCCCACACCGTGCCACAACATTCACACACCGGTGGGGCTTCCTTCTTCAGAAGAAACGTGTGGGTTAGTCGCGTATGGCCGATTCTCAGACGTGTAAGCATACGCTGGTCGGCTGAACTTCCTCGTTTTGTCCATCTGTGCGTGTCGAATTTCACCTCCCTCAGCGTCGATTCTGTTGTGCTAAACCACTGCCTATCCCACTGACGACCACGTATCGCATGTTTCACCGCTTTTATCGCATCCTCGCTTGAAATCGGTACGTCGATGGCTGGTTGTCTTCTAGCCTCATTGGCTAGTCGCTCAGCTTCAGAGTTTCCCCTGATGCCGGCGTGTCCAGGGATCCAGCAGGAACGGATGATTTTGCTTTGCACGATTCTCTCTACTTCCTGGACCCATGGGTGCCGGGAAGTTCCAGCCTCCAAAGCCAGTAGGAAGCTTGCGGAGTCCGTGAGAATAACCAACTCATTTTGAACATTAGGGATGGTGGCGGCCATTTTAATAGCGTAGGCCTCCGCAGAGAAAACACTACATTCGTTCGGAAGACTGTAGGTCCTAGATAGCCCTTCGTAGAAGAATGCAGCTCCTACCGTGTCTTCACACTTGGAGCCGTCCGATGTAGACGATGGTTGAACTATGGAAGCGGATCTCCAGTAATTGTCGAACAACTGGACGAACACTCTCATCCCACACTATCGTCGGTTTTCGTGCGTGCCACAAGCGATTGCTCTGCCTCACGAGTGAACCGACAGCAGGAAGCGTTGAACCGGTTAATTCTTGGAGGCGATTTGAAGCGCGTGTAATCAGAGGTAGGGTGCTGCTGTTTGGATTCTTTGTGAGCATTCGGATGGCAATGTGTACTGTGGTCTGTGCTGCTAGCAGTTCGAAGGGTAGAGTCCCAGCTTCGGTCATCACCGAGTTAATCGGGCTCGTCACGAATGCTCCGGAAGCGAAGCGAACCCTTTTGTTGTAGGCAGGAGCGAGAGTCTGCAAGGTTGCTGGCCCCCTCGACTAACAAGTCCAATCCCGTAGAGCAGCTTCGCAGTAACTATTGCTGACCCAACTTGCAGCAGAGAAGTCCGATTGCCACGTGGAAGTTTTGCACCGATCATCTGTAAAATCCGTAACCGAGATTCGCATGCTTTCTTAACCATATTGCAGTGAGGTTTGAAAGAAAACGTTCGGTCCATGGTTACACCTAAAATCCTCAGCCGGTTGGTCTTTGGCACTGGAGTTCCCTCGATAGAGATATCCCGCACGGGATCCCGTCGTGCGTTCGGACTGCAGTAGATGACATGTGACTTTGTTGCCGACACAGTGAAACCAACGCTTTTCGTCCATTTGTTGATGGCTTTGACGGCGGCCTGTAGTTTTCGGTGTAAGCCTTCAGTTTTAGCACCTCGCACTGCTAAGAGGATATCGTCCGCCTACAAAAGAATGAAGACTCCGTTGGGCACTACTCGGAAGATGGGCTGCATCGCGATGAGGAACAGCGTCACTGACAGGACAGAGCCCTGCGGAACTCCGTTTTCCAACGGATACTGGCGAGACATATGCCCCCCAACAGTAGTCGCTATATAGCTGCATAAGAATTATCAAGCTAAGGAAAGCAATTTTCTGAAATTTGTAACAGGTTATGTTGGCTATCAAAAGCAACAACAACCGCACCGAGGATTCCGTATCGAGCGCTGAGTCGGTTAACACGGTCCCGGTCTCTCACACGACATAAAGTATTAGTTGTGATTTTTTTTCCACCCGCGTGGTTTTTTTCGCACCACAGTGCAGTGTCCAGGTGATAAGCGCGCGTGTCTCGGAAGCACCGAAATTCGGCGAGCCCGTTTATTTCGAGTGTCCATCTCTACCCATCCCGGTGAAAGATCACCATCATCACGACGTCTCCATTGTATCGCCACCTGCAGCTGCAAGCAAGCAGTAGCAAACGGCATAAGTATAATAGAATAGTTTTTTCGATTGCCTTGCTATTGTATGGCAAAGTTGCCTTGTGGCAGTGTGCTCTCCCTAATAGGGTGGGGCATTTTTGCAATTAGTAAAAAGTTAATTTTTTTTTTATATATTTTTTTTTGATAATTTTTTTTTGTATGGTTGCATGGCAACGAAATATTAACAACTAGTTAAGTAAATTAATTGGTGAAAGTTATTCTTAAGTTTTTTTTATTTTTAAGCGGTTGTGCACCGCTTTTGCGCAACACTTATGGCATCTTCCGATGCCTACGTTACGCGAACCAGATACTATGAACCGTCTTCGAAAGGACCATGGGTTGTCTTTTTTCGGCCCAAAAATAAACCTTTGAAAACTCTCGACATAACGAGAGATTTGCTGCGTAAGTATCCGGGAATCTTGGTACACATAGAAAGATTCAACAAACTGCGTGTAGAAGCACCGACTTATGATGTGGCAAATAAAATTGCTGAACACGAGCTTTTTAGTGTTGAGTATAACATCTACATCCCTTCTCGAGATGTGGAGATAGAAGGCGTGGTCTCCGACGCGAGTCTGACTGTCGAGGACTTGAAACAAGCCTCGGGAACTTTTAAAAACTCGACATTCGCTACCGCGCTAGTGAAGATACTGGATGTAAGGCAACTGCATTCAGCATCTTTGCTAGACGGTAAAAAAGTTTATAAACATTCAGACTCGTTCCGGGTGACTTTCGCAAGTTCAGTTCTCCCAAACTTTGTTAAAATTGATGGTGCTTTTTTTCCGGTGCGACTGTTTGTACATAGGGTATATAATTGTACCAACTGCAAAAGGCTGGGACACTCGGCCAGCCATTGCGGCAACAAAACTCGTTGTGGCAAATGTGGTGAAAACCACAAAGAGGATTCTTGCCACAAAGAATCAGTAAAATGCGCTTACTGTGGCGAGAATCCTCACCCCTTGCAGGAGTGCCCGATGTACAAACAGCACTCCGATAAAGTGCAGCGTTCAATCTCTGGATGCTCTAAGCAGACATATGCTCAAATGTTGAAGGCTGCATCAGCCGTCCAAGATGCAAACCAATTTTCGGTTTTGTCAGTTGAAGAATCGGACTCTGACTCATCTGATGAAGGTGATTCTACGGTGGTACACGCACCTTCAAAAATGGACGGTTCCTCAAAAAGAAAATGCCCCTCCCCGAAAGTGCGCCGTAAGAAAACTAAAGTCACCTCCAGACGATTGCCAAATTCCCAGGGTAATGGGGATGAAAAAACAAAACCGAAGGCTCCTGTTGATCCAATCCCTGGATGCAGCAAGAATTTTCCGCCATTGCCCAACAAAGATAAAAAAAAATAAAAAAGCTGCTCCTCAAACTTCTCAAAAGAAATCCAAGTCCGAACGAGGTTTGCTAGCTTTTTCGGACATTGTGGAATTCATATTAAATATGTTCAACATACAAGACCCTCTAAGAAGCTTAGTTTCAGCCTTGCTTCCAACGTTAGAATCATATCTTAAGCAATTGACTGTTTCATGGCCCCTCCTTGCATCAATCATATCTTTCGATGGATAATTCGTCGAACGAGGTTGAAGATATGATCACTGTGCTACAGTGGAACTGCCGTAGTCTAGTGCCTAAACTAGACTCGTTCAAATTTTTACTTCACAATTCTGATTGTGATATATTTGTTCTCTGTGAAACATGGCTTTCTTCCGATAAAGAACTCAACTTCCACGATTTTAACATTATACGCCTGGATAGAGACGATTCTTATGGAGGAGTACTTTTAGGGATCAAAAAGTGCTACCCTTTCTACAAAATTTCCCTTCCTGCTCTATCAGGCGTCGAAATCGTTGCTTGCCAAATAAATGTGCAGAACAAAGATCTTTGCATAGCTTCAGTATACGTTCCGCCAAGAACCTCCATTAGCCGTAGTCAACTCTGGAATCTAGTTTCGATTCTTCCATCCCCAGTATTAATTCTGGGTGATATGAACTCCCATGGTACTGGGTGGGGCGATCTATATGACGACAATAGAGCGGCTATTTTTTACGATTTATGTGACGATTTCAATTTGACTATTTTGAACACTGGTGAAGCGACACGTATAGCAAAACCTCCGGCTCGAGAAAGCCGACTCGACTTATCTTTGTGTTCAAGATCGCTATCACTGGATTGTCAGTGGAAGGTTATCAATGATCCCCATGGTAGCGATCATTTGCCAATCATCATTTCAATAAAGTGTGGCCCTCACTCTGCAGAACCATCTCGGGTTCCATTTGATCTTACAAGGAACATCGACTGGCAGAAATATGCAACGGCGGTGACAATCGATGTCGAATCAATAGATGCGCTTCCACCATTGGAAGAATATCGATTCCTAGCCGATTTGATTTACAAAAGCTCGCTGGAAGCACAAAAAAGAAAAGTTCCAAGTGCACCCTTTAAAAGAAGACCAGCCACACCTGGTTGGGACGAAGAATGCACAAAATTGTATGTAGAAAAATCTGATGCTTTCAAAGCTTTTCGTAGACACAAAACCTCCACTTACTTCGAGGAATATTCAAAGCTTGAGGCAAAGCTGAAACAATTAATCAAAGCAAAAAAACGCGGTTATTGGCGCAATTTCGTCGAGGGACTCTCACGAGAAACCTCAATGAACACCTTGTGGAGGGTGGCTCGCAACATGCGTAACCGCTCATCTTCTAATGAGAGTGAAGAATACTCCAACCGATGGATATTCGATTTCGCTAAAAAGGTCTGTCCGGACTCAGTTCCAGCACAACACATTCTTCGAGAAGCGTCTCCGAGCGGCAGCTCTCTGGATAGACCATTCACAATGCTGGAATTCTCTATGGCTCTTCTTTCATCGAACAACTCCTCACCGGGAAGCGATATGATTAAATTCAATCTTCTGAAAAATCTCCCATATATCGCTTAAAGACGCTTGCTAGATTTATTCAATTCCTTGCTAGAAAACAACATTGTACCGCCTGAATGGAGACAGGTCAAAGTAATAGCCATTAAAAAACCTGGCAAATCAGCGTCTGACCATAACTCATACCGTCCGATTGCTATGCTTTCGTGCATTAGGAAATTGTTGGAGAAAATGATCCTTCGGAGACTCGATCACTGGGTCGAATCAAATAACTTGCTATCAAATACACAGTTTGGGTTCCGCAAGAGCAAAGGAACAAACGATTGTCTAGCGCTGCTTTCCACAGATATTCAACTGGCCTTTGCGCACAAGGAGCAATTGGCTTCAGTATTCTTGGACATTAAGGGGGCTTTTGATTCAGTTTCCATTGAAATTCTGTCAGACAATCTGCACAGATGTGGACTTTCTGGAATTTTAAATAATTTCTTGTACAATTTGTTGTCAGAAAAGCAAATGAACTTTTCCCTTGGACAACTGACAACTTCCAGAATTAGCTACATGGGCCTGCCCCAAGGCTCATGTCTCAGCCCTCTTCTTTATAACTTTTACGTCAAAGATATCGACAACTGTTTGGCAGAACAATGCACGCTAAGACAACTTGCAGATGACGGTGTGGTTTCCGTAAGAGGTCCACATTCCGTGGACTTGCAAGGACCATTGCAAAATTCCTTAGATAACTTGTCTTCTTGGGCTAGGAATCTAGGGATCGAATTCTCGACGCAGAAAACTGAACTGGTAGTGTTTACTCGAAAGCGGTACCCAGCCCAAATGCAGCTTAATCTTTTGGGCAGAAACATTACCCAATCATTGTCTTTCAAGTACCTTGGGGTCTGGTTTGATTCAAAGTGCACTTGGAATGCCCATATTACGTATTTGAAGCAAAAATGTCAGCAGAGGATCAACTTTCTCCGTTCAATTTGCGGCACATGGTGGGGTGCTCATCCGGGAGACCTCATAACGCTTTATAAAACAACTATTCTCTCTGTTCTAGAGTACGGCTCTTTCTGCTTTCTCTCGGCAAGAAAAAGTCACCTAATAAAATTGGAACGAATTCAATATCGTTGTCTGCATATTGCTCTCGGCTGTATGCACTCAACGCATAACATGAGTCTCGAGGTTCTGGCAGGAGTAACACCCCCCCAGAACCGTTTCTGGGAGCTCTCTTTCAGAATACTAATCAAATGCGGAGTGACGAACACACTTATAATTGCTAATTTTGAAGAAATTCTTGGGCTGAACACACAATCTCGATTTATGAGAATCTACCACCACTACATATCATCAGATATGTGTCTTCCTTGTTATACTCCAGACCGTGTTCACTTCACCAATCGCAGTTCCTCAATTGAATATGATCTGACCATGAAACAAGCAACTCATGGGATTCCCGATCAACTTCGACCTATTATCATTCCGCGTATTTTTACTGAAAAGTACCAACAAGTCAATTGCATGAAAAGATATTTTACAGACGGGTCCCGTCTCAATGGATCCACTGGCTTCGGTGTCTTCAATGAAAACTCTAGCGCCTTCCGCAAGCTTCAGGAACCTTGTTCCGTTTTTGTTGCTGAGCTGGCAGCAATCAACTTCGCATTGGGGATGATTTCCAACATGCCCGCAGACCATTACTTCATCTTCACGGATAGTCTCAGTTCGATTGAGGCTATTCGGTCGATGAAACAAGGTAGGCACTCATCTTATTTCCTTTCAAAGGTAAGGTAAGGGAGCAGATGAGTGTACTGGTCGAAAGATCATATATGATTACCTTTGTATGGGTCCCCTCACATTGCTCAATCCCAGGCAATGAGAAGGCGGACTCTCTCGCAAAGGTGGGCGCGCAGGAAGGCGAATTGTATGACAGGCAAATTTCACACGATGAATTTTACCATTTAGTGCGTCAGAGTACCTTTTCGAGTTGGCAAACCGATTGGGACACTGGAAATCTTGGACGGTGGTTACATTCAATTATTCCTAATGTTTCTTCGAGAGCGTAGTTTAAAGGCTTGGGCTTAAGTCGTGACTTCATTCGCGTGATGATTAGACTTATGTCCAACCACTACTCGCATCTCAATAGAATAAACCTCGTGGACAGCAACATCTGTCGGTGTGGAAACGGTTACGATGACATCGAACACGCAGTTTGGCAATGTACGGATAATGACGCCGCCAGAGAGCGACTTTTGAATACCCTCGAAGCCCAAGGAAGACAACCCTATGTTCCTATCAGAGACGTGTTGGCAACCCGTGATCTCTGCTATATGCAGTCCGTTTATGTTTTTCTTCAAATGTCTAGTATAAGAATTTAATTCCTTTTGTCATTTGTCTCTCTTTATTAGTTTTTGTTTGTCTTGTCCCCCCGTCTCGATGAGTCTCATCGTCGCCCACTGGTCACCCACCATAGCCGGTCGAACTCCGGACGAAGCTAGAACAGCACTACCGTTCATACTGGCGACAACGCTCTGATGAGACAACGAAACCCTACCCCAAGCTCCTCCCCTGATCCTATCCTTCGAAAATGTTCCCTTCTAACCTCGAGTAAGCCGCGAGTAATCGGCCCAACTCCTACTAGACATAGAATTAAGTGAATTTTGTTACACACAGCTAACAATGAATTATCGGCTCCGTAAAGCTAACGCGATTGAGCCTTCCAAATAAACGAACTAGGTAAAAAAAAAGTACTGGAACACGCGATGCAGTCAGTAAGTGACTGCCATAGTGAGAAGTGTCGGCATTTGTGGCATCGGCGGTTTGGCCACCGGGACATAGACGCTGTGAATAAAATGAACAAAGAGAACCTCGGAAATGGCATTAATGTGACGGAATGCGGAAGAGAAGAGGTATGTGAAACGTGCCTTGAAAGGAAACTCACCCGGAAGCCTTTCCCTAGTGTTGTGGATAGAAAATCGAAGAAAATCTTGGATCTAGTCCACACCGACCTGTGCGGGCCTTTCAACAACGTCACACCGAGCGGTAATCGGTATTTTATGAGTCTGATAGACGATTATAGCCGATTTACCGTCGTCTACTTGCTGAGGGAGAAAACGGAAGCCAAGGAGAAGGTAAAAGACTACGTTCGGTTCTGCCAGAACTACTTCGGTAGGAAACCGAAGATCATCCGATCAGACGGCGGCGGTGAGTACATAAATAAAGATTTGCAACATTTCTATTCCTTGGAGGGCATTATCAGCCAATGCACCACCGCATACTCGCCTCAGTCTAATGGAGTGGCGGAGCGAAAGAACCGCTCGCTCCAAGAAATGGCTTCCTGCATGCTTTTGGACGCTGGCATGGAGAAAAGGTACTGGGGCGAAGCAGTTCGTACGGTAGCTTATTTATAGAACAGGCTTCCTTCCAGAGTTATCGACGGTACACCATATGAAAGGTGGTACGGCCGGAAGCCAGTCTTGGATCATCTGCGTGTTTTCGGAAGCGATGCTTACGTCCATGTACCAGAAGTGAAGCGAGGCAAGCTGGACCCCAGGGCCAGAAAGCTGACTTTTGTCGGGTACGCTGAGGATCGGAAGGGGTACCGATTCCTGGATCGTGCCACAGATACGATCACACTAAATAGAGATGCAAGCTTCATAGAATGGAGCAACGGTTCGTCGCAAGTGGAACTAATCGAGAATCAGAAGAAGCCCGCACGTTGCAAGGATGAATCGACAGAATCGACGCCGACATCGAGTGACGAGTGGTCCGATGCGAGTGAGAATGGGAAAATCGAAAGGTTCGATGGAGATGAAGTGATTCAGGAGGAGTGGAATACCGAGGAATCGAAGAAACAGTTGCCGTACAGGAAGACACGAGGTACAATGCCTACTAAACTAACGGACTATGTGGTTGGCGTTGCCATGTGTTCGGTGCAAGAACCTGCTACATTCCGTGAAGCCATGGAGTCACCAGAGAAGCAGTTTTGGATGCATGCTATGGACGATGAGATGAAGTCACACGGCAAGAACGGCACGTGGGAACTTGTGGAAGCGCCACCGAATCGGAAGATTATCGGAAGTCGGTGGGTCTTCAAGGTTAAGCAGAACGAGGGAGGTGACATTGTAAAGTATAAGGCGCGAGTTGTAGCCCAAGGCTATGCTCAGAAATCCGGTGTCGACTACGATCAGATCTACACCCCTGTGGTTAGTCACACAACTATGCGGACGCTGCTTGCCGTGGCGGGTAAGAACAAGTTCGTTCTGAGGCACTTTGATATCAAAACTGCATACTTGTACGGAAATATAGAGGAGGAAGTCTACATGACGCAACCGCCTGGTTTTGAAGCGCGAGGCAAGGAGAATCTCATATGCAGACTGAGAAGGAGTATCTACGGATTAAAGCAGTCCGCTCGCTGCTGGAGTGAGAAGCTCTCGGAGGTACTAACGAAGCTAGGATTCCAGCGCAGCTCAACTGACCAGTGCCTGTTCTACAAGGTGATGCCAGGAGGCAAGACAATTTACATGCCAGTATATGTTGACGACTTACTGGTTGCGCCGTCAGATCAGTCAATGATTGACGAAGTCTACCGTGGATTGCAGCAATTTTTCGATATCTCTGATCTCGGGAAAGCTCGTTATTTTCTGGGGATGGAGATAGATCAAAAAGATGGTTTCTATTCGATCAGTCTGTGCAGCTACATCGAGAAAATGATTTCAAAATTTGGAATGGCAGATGCGAAAACGTGCCGTAAGCCAATTGATGTTGGATACCCTCAAGAAACGGAAACCAGTGAACCATTGAAGGATGGAGATAAGTACCGAAGCTTAGTAGGTGCTCTATTGTACGTCGCTGTTACTGCTCGTCCCGACATAGCCAACACGGTTGGGATTCTCGGCAGGAAAATAAGCTGTCCCACCGAATTAGACTGGACTGCAGCTAAGAGGATTTTGAGGTTCCTGAAGGCAACGCGAAAATGGAAGCTTGTGTTGGGTCCGTCTCTGAAAGCTGGAGGTGCTGACTCGGGCCTTGTAGTATACTCTGATGCTGACTGGGCCGGTGACGTGTCCACTAGGAAGTCAACAACTGGCTGTGTGATCTTCTTCAACGGCGGTGCAGTTAACTAGATCAGTAGAAAGCAGAACTCAGTGACCCTGTCCTCAATGGAGGCGGAATATTGTGCATTAAGCGAAACTTGCCAAGAACTTCTGTGGATACGCAGGCTACTGAAAGACTTCAACGAAGAACAGGATCATCCAACAACTGTTTTCGAGGATAATCAGAGCTGCTTGAGCTTTGTCAGCTCAGACCGATTGAGTAAGGGATCCAAACACATAGAAACACGTCAAAATTTCGTTAGAGACCTGTGCGATCGCCGAGAGATACGTTTGGAGTACTGCCCTATCGGTTCAATGATTGCCGACGTGTTGACCAAACCCCTTGGTGCAAACAAGCATCTTATGTTTTCGGAAATGCTGGGACTCACAGAATGAAGAGTTGAAGATTGAGGAGGAGTGTAGGAGTGTGCAATCAGCAACTCTTACGAACTACCCTATGCGGAGAGAGCGTTGAGTGAGTGAAAGATCTGGCATCATCGGGCAACACTTTTTCGCTTGCTGCCTAAGCCCACCGACTGCAGAGTAAAAGTTCTTTTGTATCACTATATTTTTCATTCCTATATCGACCGTGCTAAAGTGAAGTTCATTAAACGATACTTTTGTTTGTAACCGCGCTTTGTGTTCTTTTTATCCGAAGAAACGTGTTTTCCCACTGTTATCCACCCTCTCCCACACTATCTTCGGTCCCAAGCTAATCGATTCACCCCTCGAAACATAGGAAAATCCATTAACCCCTCATTTTATCTGTCAAACTTTCATAGCGAATCAAAACAAACATTATGTAGTACTAGAGTTTTGACTAGAATGGGATACGTTAATCGATTTATTTGGGACCAATAGGCTAGTCAAGTAGTGAGCCAATTTAAAATCGTTAGTTTCGTATTGATTGTTGGTAGCACTATTTTAAACCATCGGTGACCGCAAAACTTTAACGGGAATATGGTAGATCCAGAATACATCGTGATAAACGCTCGTCTTGCTAGTACATCTTTGAAGACATTGTTGATACCACGCAAATATTTGACAACATCCCAACTGATACTGCGAACACTATCCTTGAATGCATTATGCAAAATATACAGCCCACAGCTTCCCAGATCTATCAGCTACTCGCCACCTTTTTGTACCTCTAGCTTCAATTCACATTGGGCCCATCCATGGACACTTGCAGCAACTTGTTCGAAGAGATACCGGCAAGGGCGTCGATAAACACAGCGAGTAGATCTGATGCCCGGAATCTTCCCAAAAACTTTGACGTGCACTGATAAAATTTCAAAGTTTGTTTTTATGTGTCCCACACATGATTTTTTTTTTTGCAATGTGATCAACGTTATTTTTTCCCTGACCTACACTAAAATTCCCTGACATGCCCTGACTTTCCAGATCATAAATAGAATTCCCTGACATTCCCTGACTTTCCAGGTTTTTCCATGTAGTCGACACCCTGTAAAAGCATTAAATCCAGCTGGCTGATATGCAGCCATGTTATTGAAACCAACATCTGAAACGTCACAATTCAAGTGTGAACTGCAAAAATGGCGTGACTGGATTGTCTTATTTTTTAACAAATGAAATTATTTTCCCTTTTAATCTAAGCAAACATATTAAGAATATCTAGAATATCAGTCACGCCTTTTTTGAAATTCTGGTTTGAATCTTCTATTTGTTTACAAATTATGAGCTGTCAGTGGGGCCTACAATTTGCGGGCCCGCAACGATGTTAGCTCTTGTCAAGGCAAGGCAAACAAGATAGGGTTGCCACCTAGCTGGTTAAATCTTTTAAATTAGCAGTAAGAGTGAAAAGTGTAATATTAATTTATTTTTCTAGCATGTTAAAAAAGGTAAGTCGTTTAATTACATGAAATTATCAGGTTTTTTTATGACTACAGCTCTATAGATTTCCGTTAGTGTAATTATACGGCAAGATCATGACGCCTAGAAATAGAAAATTAAGTACATTTCGCTAAACTTTTTCTTTGTAAAAGAGCACTAAACGTTTAAAATTTGTCCTTAAACTGGGCAATTAATTTACGGATTACAATTTTACAGCAGATGTGGTATTATTTTTTCATTACTTTTGTGTATTATTGCTGAATTAATGAGTTATTTGCTTGATAGGCCGAAGTGAGAGGCTAGGCTGAAATTACATCCCGTAATCCTGTATATAAATTTATTAGGAGAAAAGTTTAGTTTTTTTTATTTATTATTTAAAAATGTGATGTACTAGAAATAGATACCCTATTTTTGAAAATGAAAATTTAAATACTAAATTAGTATTAGTGATATTCGTTAAAATATCATTCTGGTTGAATATGGACAGGGATGACTAGTGGATTAGCAGGAATAAAATTTACTGGGTCTAGTCTTGTAGTAAGTCTAGTAGTAAATTTATACTAATGATAATGGTTGAATAATATTTACAAAACTACAAGGGACAGCCCTATGGGGTTGTACGCAATGGTGACGTAGGACTACGTGGCAGAGATGCCAGATTTTTTTCTATGCAATTCCGTAGACTTATACAAATCTACGGATTTCTACGGATTTTTTTTAGTCAAAGGTGATATTTTGTTTTTAGTTCAATGGTGATATTTTACGTTAAATGATAAACCGATGAAAGAACTTTTGCAAAACTACAAGGGACAGCCCTCTGGGGTTGTTCGCAATGGTGACGTCGGACCACGTGGTCTTATATATTAAATGTTATTTATTAACTGCAGCTGGACTTGTGTTTTGTGTAGGAATAGGAATTTGAGCAGGGTTCTCTTTGTTTATACTCTTTAGTATGACTATGATTGCCCTGAAAAGAAGCTTTTGATATGAATTGTAGTTGGGACATGTTCAAAAATTTAACTCTTTTGGAAAATCTTGGTGACCTGAAAAGGGGCCGATGGTAGTACAGGCATGAATACCATGATACTGTTGCACCTGTAGTTTTTGGCATACTTTCACTGATTGCTTCCCGGGGATCCTTGTTAAGCAATAGCAAGATGTGCGCGTGAGAACTTCCACGGTGCTGAAATTCAATCGTTTCACCCAGCTTGTTGAAGTGCACACAGCACGTGACTGGATCATCATTGACCAAAGTTGCTCTTTGTCGTGCAGTCAATTCCTGGATAGGATCTGTTAAGTCATTGCCATTGTATTATTCTGACAAAAAATGAGAGATTCAACCAAGGTTGCAAAGACTCATTTCAGCTAAAACAATGTTTTTCTAAATTATGAAATAATTAGATGCCATGATCAAATTTTGAATTGGTAGGATACAAGAAGAGGTTGCAAAGAATGTGTTTGACATATTAAACCTGTTTATTTCACTTCATGAGAGTCACAATCAGCGATTTTTCACAAACTCACTCACTCACTCACTCACTCACTCAGCGATCAGCAAATCGCTGATTGTGACTCATAGAAAGCAAAATTTACAGGTTTTATGTTTCCAACGCATACTTTGTAACATCTTCTTGTAAGTTACAAGTAAAACATGTAATCATACCATCTTTTGGTTTTATTATTCCGAAAAACATTATTTGAGCTGAAATGAGTCTTTGCAACCTTGGATTCAACAAATGGGGCTACTTCATCTCATTAGCACTGAGTGTGAGGAACATCGTAGGCTTTTCCAATTGTTGCATCATGGTGAACAAATTTATCTTCCCTTGTTACCAATACTGTACTGAATTAGGTATTGAAGGATAGATTTCGCTCAATGCACTGTTTGTCCCCGTGCACTTAAAAATGCATTGCAAGCCTTCGGAAACTCTAAGGCGTAGAACTTTCATTGTCATATACAACAAATGTTGTGTTTTGGCTACACGCCTGTCTTAACGACGAGTTTCACTGGATGCCATCATGGAATATGTCATCCGAATCCCTGGCTTGAATTTTCGTAGATGGCCAAAACATATAGCAGGAAAAGCTATCTCTTCACCGTGCTCGTCATATATTAATGACAGATAAACCCTGTTTTGCGCGGGAGCGATCTCCAGGCATTTGTCCTTATTCCAAAGGAGCGTTTCCTGTTGCCCAAGTAGCAATTCTGTCTCATTATCCACGGTAATGGTTTGCAGCTCAATTTGAGGATCCACTGCAGGGGTTTCAAGACCATCTATGGCGATCTGATCAATTGTGAGCCCATAGCGGCGGTACAGTGGTGTCGTAATCTAATAAGAAAGCCACGTTTTAACCGTACTTTCCTTTATAAAGCCGGACAAGTACGACTTATGGATTACGTGCTTTTTGATGAACACGTTGAAGGCCTGATCATCATCGAGCTGACAAGGAAGAGAGCGGCGTCTCTCTTACACAACGCAAACGGTAGAACAACATTCGAGTAAAAAGAAAATTGAAATGTTATTAAAAAAATGTTATTACTAGGACACCGGTGCTGGCTTTTTTCACAATTCACACAAGCACATATCAGCAGCTCTTATTATGAGAAAAACTCAAATACATACATTCGTTACGGCCATCGGTGACAGTGTCGTATGACAGAGCCTGCCGTATAACATTGGTACTGTAATTTGAAAGCTTGTTTTGCAAGTGTCGGAAGCAAAGGCAGTCGATTATCACAGAAAATGTGTCGACTACGGTCGACCGACACGACTTTTATTCGCCTTCACACGGCACCGTCGAAAAATTTTCTCTTCAAGCAAAGATTGACAGTATATAATGGGAAACTTCTCCGTAGTGAAGAGTTTCACGCATAGTCTGACGTTTGCTCACGGGATATTTCATAGGAGAGAAGAGCTACAGAGTCGCCGTTAACGGAAATTCTATCAAAAAGCGGATAAGTGAGCAAGAAAACGGTTGTATTTTACTTTATGCTTCTTTCCCTTCAGAATCAGATTATACTCTAGATTGTAAAATTCGATTCTGAAGGGAGACGTATACTCAAGAAAAAATCCGTATAAACTGTATTGAATTCCGTAGATTTTGCCTACGGATCCGTATTTCCGCAAAAAATTGTAAAATCCGTAGATCTACGGAGATTTCCGTAGATCTGGCATCTCTGCTACGTGGTCTTATTTATAATCACGATGGTGTTTCAATATGATGTCTGTGTCTGGGAAACAATAACTACATGAAATTTTGATTGCCTTTCTTTTTGCACACCCCGCTAAGCTACACAGATTCCTCCCATCATGAGTAGTTGCTATCAAGTAGCGACACTGGCTCCTCTCCTTTTGTGTAGTTTGCCAATGTCAACACCTTGAAAGCAAAGGGCAATTAACTAGTTATTAACGAAACAGAAAGTCGATGAAGAGAATCGATCAAAATCATTTTCACCCCTGCTTCCAAGTTTGGTTACAAGATTACAACTCTGGAGAGCATCTTGTGTGGTCGTTGGGGGCGTGTGGTTCTGAATATAGACAAACAGACACAGATAAATTCTATTCCAACTCTTTACTGCAATGAACTTGGTGGCTCTGAAACGGGCGTCCCTGCCGCTTCCATTTTCCAGGAACACCTTCAGCACACCTCGGGTTTTCTCTTAGGTAGGGCCGGAGACACGTTTCACACCGCCACGGTAAGCCAGGCGACGGATGGCGGGCTTGATCGTATGGATATTATCGCAAAGAACCTTGCGATGACGCTTGGCGCCTCCTTTACCAAGCCATTTTCTTCCTTTGCCACGACCAGTCATTCTTGCTTGTTAGGTAGAAGAGTGGACTATCTAACCTACCACCTTCCTACTGTTGCTATTGCTGCTTGCTCATCATACCGTCCGTAGCGAAAATGAGTTGAGGCTAGACAGCAGCGCTCTTTAATATCTTTTCAGGTTAAAGCAGAATGATGTGCAACCAAGTGGTACTCGATTGTGACGACTAGGTTTGAGAATAACGTTTATTTCATGAAAACAGTGATAAAATTATCACTTTTTATTTGTACATTGGACAATGCTTGACATTTACCACTTTTTCAATAGTTTATTGTTAAAAACCAAAAGTCGAAAGCATTGATAGCGATGCGTAGAAGTAATTCTAATCGGTTGGTGATAAAATTATTGAAATTGGTCCACGGGCAGCTGAGCTGTTAACGTTCAAAATCTTTCATAATTTTGTTACATGTTCCATTGTCGGTTTTCATAAAATGCACCCCCATATAGAAATTACAGACGACCCTGAAACGGAAAGACATGGTTGATAGAATCCACGATCAATCAATCATCTATAAATCTTGTCCTTAAGGGAAGTAAGTTGTAGTTCAAAAATATTCTAAGGAAGCTCGTTAGAATTCAAGTACATATTTAGTTTTTTAATAGATTGCAACCGAACTAAGGAGGTATTCTGAAAATCAATGCAAAAATACGATGAATAACGTGCAAAAAAAACAAGTCAATGCACCCACTCCTACGACAGAGCAAAACAATAATCAATTTGATTTCACCCGAAAACTCATGCTCACCCTCACTCACAGTTCACAGCCGTATGGATGCATGAACACAAAATCGGCAAACCGGTCCACCCCGCGCTCCTTTTGGCAATGTGGACTGCATAGCTTTATAATCCCAGCAATTGTGCGTCTTATTACCAGTTAAATCAAATTGTTATTAAAAATCCCGCCTGGAATCTTCACCGGTGCACTCACACCGGCCGACGATGGCGACGAACCGGCATAATGACGATGATTGGATTATCGAATCCGCATGTGTGTTCGATGCATGACAGAGGCAGACACAAGCCAACAAACGCCGGTTAATCACTGACTGCGGAGATTACCATTTCAACGCAAAATGTAATTTTTCGACGAGGGAAAATGCCATGCTTTATGCATCATCATGTGCGTTTTCCCAAAACCTAACTCGATTTATTTTTAATTTACCCATAATAGGTGTAATACTCAACCGAAAACATCGCCAGTCACGGCTCTCAAAGTGTGGGATCCACAAAATTGTTTTTCCATCGTCATGGATCGCACAGCAAGCCCCTTGTGTAATGACTGCGGAGAAACAGATGATCGAAATTGGGAATGTAATTTCATTCCAATTAATTTGTTCACAATAAGCGATCGCCAAACAGCTCGCAACAAATCGCAATGAAAGCCATAATAACAATAACAATAACAATCCCAAAAATTAATTTGACAAGTGTAGTAGGCCTACGTAAACAAAAGAAAGGGAAATTCCCGAAGACATCAAGAAGAAAAGAAAACAAAAAGTTGTGCAACTTTCGCTACCCTCTTGAGCTGCCGGTTCAACGAGTAGGCTTGGCTGAATGTGAGAAACCGAGAGTGCCGAAATATATAAGCCAACTTTGATGGTTTTAAAATAAACAAATAACCGCCAAACTGGTGGCCCCCGTAAACTGGATTATCATAAACAATTCATCAATGATACTGAAAGGATTTTTTTTTCGGTGAGCGAAAAGAAACAGAACTGAATTGCAAATTGAAATGCAACTCAGCGAATGCCCAGAGATTGATGTCGTCTAAAAACGCATGAAGAACCGTATTTTTTTTCGCAATTTTGACACATTTGAGCTATTCCTTCCTTCACCGACTTTAACCATTAGAGGACAGTAGTGGCGAGCTACGGACAGCTTCATTGCCCAAAACGGAATTGTAAAGAAATGTATCACACAAAGCGGTGATCGTAAATCGAATTTGTGTCCGCCGGAGCCGGCGGTGAATCCAATTAGCAATTCAAGAAGTTTCTTTTTTCGCGGGTTCTCTTTTGTCGCGTTTCTCGCGACATCACCACCCGAACTAGCTCGGAGCCAGGTTCAGGTAGGTCCCAGAGCTGTCAGCTTTTTATTGTTGCGTGTGTGAGCCTAGGGTTGTTGGCTTGATTCGGGCAGCTCTTTCGCTCTGCATTGTCCTCACCAACAGCAGCAGCAGCAACTAAGCGACTTTCATCCAACGAAAACGATTTGTGTTGCAAATCTGTCGCGAAATCTGCGTTTTATGTGTGTTGTACCAAGTGACGGATGGACTGCTGCTGATGGCTACTGCCTGCCTGCCGCACCGCCAATCTACCGGATTCCGTCTCTTTTGAGCTTTAGGAAGCCGGGCGCGTGATGGATCGAACAGGTGCCCATGGGAATTTGAATGTGGTGATGATTTCTCTGCTTAGCTTTAATAGCTTCTATTTTTAGGTTGAAAAATAAGATTTTTGGCACTCAGTGAGTGCTACTTTTCGACACTCTTTGGAATAACATAACGGCCTACTTTTCCTAACTAAAATATCAGTGCTGAAAAGTGCTGCTTTTGGACACTGTTTTGAGTGCTAAAATAACTATTTATGCAACGAGTGGCAAAAAGACGATTTTTACAGCACGAGTCGTTGTTGTTAATTACATAAAAATGCACTCAAAAAGTGTCTGAAAGTAGAACTCTTCGGCATTGGGTGCATCTTTGTTAGGAAAGGTAGGCCATTATATTATTCTAAACAGTATTGAAAAGTGACACTGTGCAGCACTGAGTGCCAACAATAATTAAAGGGTGTTCACAGTTAAATTGCATCACTTAGAAGTCCTCGCCAAAAATAAGTATCCCAACCGATTGTCATGAAATTTTCAGGGAATTTAATACTATATATAAGCTTGGTTAACGTATCTCTATTTCACTCTGTTTATTCACCAAATCCAAAGGTTCGAATTTTCTTCTTAATTCCACTCATAAGGTTTTTAGAAAGCTACGGAGTTCGTGCTTCATTATAGCCCAGTATCTTTCAATCGGTCGCAACTCCGGTGTGTTTGGGGGGATTGAGATCTTTCGGCATGAAATTGACCCCAGAACGTCCTAAGAGTAGTGACAAGAGGCTAGATCAAAAAAAAAATGTAGGAACGTTGTGTGATTTGAGAAACAGAAGCATTCGTTTCTTCAGGCACTCATTCATGTAGACTTGGCCATTAACGGTTTTAGTTTTTACGAAAGGCTTGCTCCATTTTTTGCCCGCCAAATCATGAATTTCTTGGGGAACTTTGACACTTGCTGTTTCCTGAGGGCCTCTGAAACATCGAATTTGTCTTTCGCAGTCACATACTGGTTTCCCGGAATTTGTTATAAGTCCGCTTTTACGTATGTTTCATCGTCCATGATACAACGGTATGGTTTTGACAACATATGTGTTCTGTCGTTCATTGCGGTTTGGTGCTTTCTGAACCTTAAATGAACATACCCAACTAACAATTTTCACAATGTAAACGCTTTACTTATTTCATTTATACAGTCTCAAGCTGTATTCAAACGTTAAACGATATGAGGACACCTTTACTCAACCTCTATACAAGCAAATCTGGCGAACTTAGTTAGCTACTTATGGCTGTTGGAACGGTCGGGAGAAGCTCTTATTGCATATCCATTAACGCTTCTATACAGCTGTTATCCTGCTGTTTAGTTGTGTGTGAACTTGAAAGGCGCTTATTCAACCTTTTCCCGGTTATCCAATAATCACTACACAGCTTTCTCTTGAAGCCGGGTTAAATACTGTTTACGCTTTTTATGAAGGAATTTATTGAGTTTATTTTGCTGTGAATCAAATTATCACCAAATTATTTACCCTGCACCGGAGAACCTGGAATCGAACTCGAGACGACCTTGGCAAACATTGACACTACCAACTGTGCTTCGCCAACACTTTGAACATATGTAAACAAATCAACATTCCCTTCCACAACAAAATCACTTTTCTCGACTAGTTATAAAAGAGCGGAGTAAAAGCTGTAGAACTGCACACGCTATTGTGCCTGTCCTATTAGACTGATGCAAATTTTGACATTTTCGCTCCACAGTGCTCAAACGGTTTCAAATCGGGTCCTGATTAGCCTTCAAAAGTTTAAACTCATTTGATAAGAAACTGACTTGGCACAAACCATTTGAAGTTTATATGGAAATTACTATGGGAATTCCAAACTTTTTGTTCATTGTCTTCTTACCTTTTTCCATATTGCACTGTTCAAAAATTCAAAAGCTATACTTATGGAAAATTTTCTCAGCTACAACTGAGCCAAACGTCAAATAAAATAGTTATTAATTGTTTAAGAGATTGATAATCTTATGGCATGATCAAGCAGCTGTTTGGTGGGCAACACTGTATTATGCAGTGTGACATAGTAGCCATGATTTTTGTACTGTACTCTAAGCGCCAGAAAGACCAATGTTGCCTGCTGAACAGTTGATTGAGCATAATCATAAGACATTAGTGGCTTGAATGGTTTTGGACAAAGTTTGCTGCGAGCTCAGTTAACATTTTTTAAAGCAGAGCGATATGGTAAATTGTTAGATGGATATGAACAAAACATTTGGTTTTCCCATAGTAATTTCCATATAAACTTCAAATGGTTTGTGCCAAGTCAGTTTCTTATCGAATGAGTTCAAATTTTAGGAGGCTAGTCAGAACCCGATTTTGAACGGTATGAGCACTGTGGAGCGAAAATGTCAAAATTTGCATCAGTCTACTGTCCCATGCCGGTCGTTTGAAAAAAAAATGGAAGAGTTGCCAGTCTTCTTGATACCTTGTCTTCGGTATAAGTCAATTCATGAAACTAATCTTAGAGCTCCGCAGGTTTTTTTTCGAAAACGCTTGGAACTGCGATATAAGTATGAATTTGGGGTCGTGTAATAAACATGGACCCGGGTAGCCATGCAACCATCTTCTGGTAGATCGGGAACATCCGTAAAAGTGGTTAATCAATGAAACTGATCCTAGAGCTCTGTGGATTTTTTGATAACACTTTGAACTGTGATAAAAGAAAAAAAAATAGGGTCGTGACATAAATATGGACTCGGATTGCCATGGAACCGTCGTCCTTAAGATACGGAACATCCGTAAAAGTGGTAAATCCATCAAATTGATCCCAAAGCTCCACGGTTTATTCTGAAACATAAGGAACTGTGATATAAGAAATAATTTGAGGCCGTAACGTAAACATGATTCCGGATGGCCATGGAACCGTCCTCCGGAAGATTTGGAACATCCGTAAAAGTGGTCAATCAAGAAACTGATCCTTGAGCTCCGCAGTTTTATCGAAAACATTAGCAACTGTGTTATAAGAAAGAATTTGGGGTAGTGACATAAACATGGACCTGGATAATCATGGGACCGTCCTCCCGAAGATCTGGAACCTCCGTAAAAATGGTCAATACATGAAACTAATCCTAGAGCTCCGCTGTTTTTTCGAAAACACTTTGTAACTGTGATATAAAAATGAATTTGGGGTCGTGACAAAAACATTGACCTGGATAGCCATAGGACCGTCCTCTGGAAGATCCGGAACATCTGTAAAAGTGGTTAATGCATGAAACTGATCCTACAGCTCCACTTTTTTTTTCAAAAACACTTGGAACTGTTTCTTATATCATTTGGGATCGTGACATAAACATGGACATGAATGGCCATAGGACTGTCCTCCGGACGATCCTGAACATGCTTAGAAGTGGACAATCCATGAAACTGACTCTAAAGCTCTACTGTGCTTTCAGAAACACTTGGAACTATTATAGAAGAAAGAATTTTGAGTCGTGATATAAAAATGAACCTATATGGCCATGAAACCGTCCTCTGGAAGATCCGGAACAACCGTAAAAGTGGTCAATCTATGAAACTGATCCTAGACCTCCATGGTTTTTCTAAAACACATGGATCTGTGGTATAAGGGTCGTGACATAAACATGGACCCGGATGGCTATGGAACTGTCTTCCATAAGATCCGGAACATCCGGAAAAGTAGTCAAGCCATGAATTTGATCCTAGAGCTCTGCAGTTTTTTTACGAACAACTGTGATATGGCAATGAACTTGTGTTCGTGACATTATCATGAACCCATACGGCCACGGGACCGTCCTCTGGAAGATCCGGAACATCCGTAAAAGTGATCAATCTTTGAAACAGATCCTAGAGCTCCGTGGTTTTGCGGAAACACTTGGAACTCGGTAGAGTTGAAATTTTACACTTTTTGATCAAAACAATCACACCAAAATCAAAGATGTCCCCTTTTAAAATACTCGATTAAAAACTAATAGACTATTTTTTGTTCGCTGTGCTGTCATTTTTCTACCAATGAGAGTACAGAACATGTTTGGAACGATGCCTGATGATCCTTTAGAGAAGTAGATGCTTATATTGGCATGCTATAACGGATTACAAATATTTTACTTTTCGGTTCGAATAATCGATTATTCGATTAGACTCCTTTTTAAAATTATCCGGATAGCAAAAAGGAAAAGTGGATAAGGATAATAATTATTTTTCTATTGATACAGATAGATAGACTCCGAACATTTTATGTTTAGAATAGTGATGATTTATATCAAATATGTACCAATCAATATGGGTATTTTTGGAATCGCGATGACGTATAGAGGTCGGAAACCGGAAATACATACTGTCAAATACCTATCAATAAGAGTATTTTCGAAACGGAGACGACGTGTAGATGCCAAAAATCGATATCCTACGCCATTTTGGAATCCAAGATGGCAGCACTTGGGTTCAGATAAAATTTGGTCAATATCAACTTGACGTATTTCTTTCAATTTTGCATTTAAAAAACCTGAACACCCCTCATTTTGAAGGTGTGTGTGTGTAGAATGTTGCTCCTATTTTGATTTTGGAATTCACTCTTCAGTTGTCAAAATGCCGTCCAAGCAAGAAGAGCAGCGTATCAAAATTTTGCTCGGGCATCGCGAAAATCCGAGCTACTCGCACGCAAAGTTGGCAAAATCGCTAAAAGTTGCCAAATCAACCGTTAAAAATGTAATTAAAGTGTTTGGGGAACGTTTGTCGACAGCCAGGAAGTCTGGATCGGGGGGAAATCGAAAACCGGAAGCCGCTGAGACGACAAAGAGAGTTGCCGGTAGTTTCAAGCGAAACCCTAACCTCTCTCTCCGAGATGCCGCAAATAAGCTGGGTGTATCGTCTACAACCGTGCATCGAGCCAAAAAACGAGCCGGACTATCGACTTACAAGAAGGTAGTGACTCCAAATCGCGATGATAAACAAAATACGACGGCCAAAGCGCAATCCCGGAGGCTGTACACGACGATGCTGACGAAGTTTGACTGCGTGGTAATGGACGACGAAACCTACGTCAAAGCCGACTACAAGCAGCTTCCGGGACAGGAATTTTATACGGCAAAAGGAAGGGGAAAGGTAGCAGATGTTTTCAAGCACATGAAACTGTCAAAGTTCGCAAAGAAATATTTGGTTTGGCAAGCCATCTGTACCTGTGGCTTGAAAAGCAGCATTTTCATAGCTTCCGGGACTGTCAACCAAGAAATTTACGTGAAAGAGTGTTTGAATAAACGTTTGCTGCCTTTCCTGAAGAAACACGGTTGTTCCGTACTGTTTTGGCCGGATTTGGCATCTTGCCATTACGGTAAAAAGGCCATGGAGTGGTACGCCGCCAACAACGTGCAGGTGGTTCCCAAGGACAAGAACCCTCCCAACACGCCAGAGCTCCGCCCAATTGAGAAATACTGGGCTATTGTCAAGCGGAACCTAAAGAAGACCAAAAAAACTGCTAAGGGCGAGCAGCAGTTCAAGGCAAACTGGCTTTCTGCGGCGAAGAAGGTGGACAAGGTGGCTGTACAAAATCTGATGGCAGGGGTCAAGCGTAAGGCCCGGCAATTCGGATTTGGAAAAGCGGAAGCCTAACTGCATATTTTTCCTGAATTTTATACTAATTGAACTTGAAAATGAAATTTAATTTGATTTTTTAAATAAACGATTTCACCGATTTACACGCGTTTTCCCTTGACCAAATTTTGACCGTATCACCCTTTAGAGTACTTCACCAGTGTGTTGAAGAGTTATTTGATTGATTTTGTTCCACTGCGTAGGTCATCTTCGAAACCACCTTGGAAAAATATACATTTACGACAACTCAAACGTTTAACATCCAAAGCACTCCAAACCTACTGCCAGTCTCGTTGCCCTTTTGCGAAGCAACATTTCGCACGTGCTAGTAACAATTATCGCACGTATAACCGTTATCTGTACAATCACTACTGTAAACAAACTCAGGAAAATCTGCGCAGACATCCACGATATTTTTTGGAAATTTGTCAACTCTAAATGGAAGGACAGTGGGTTCTTCCTTTGAGATGTTTTTTGGCAATGAAGTCGCCAGTTCCGCTTCGGAAAAGTGAAATTTGCTTGCCACTCACTTTAGAAGGACATTCAATGATTCTACTTCATCTGCACTTCAAATCACAGAAGCTTGTAGAGATACACTTAGGGGTTGTTCATTAACTACGTAGACAGTTTTTTTGGATTCTTGACTCCCCTCCCCTTAAGTAGACAATAGTCCATACATTTTTTTTTAAATTTAAATACTCTGTGTGCAGTCCAGATGGCATACCGTCATGCATCCTGAAAAAAATATGACGAAGAGTTGATTTTCCCTCTTATGACACTTCTCAACACATCATTACGGAAGCGTAGTTTTCTCACAAGCTGGAAAACGTCACATGTTCCCCGCACTCAAAAAAGTTCACACGTCTGATCAAAGTGTGTATACACTTGATTTATCATATGCACAATCACATTTACTTTAAGTGTATTTCACCATGGTTCAATGTGTTCTACACGTTGATTTCTAGTGTTTGAAACTTTGAAATGTTGATAAAATTTCTTTATAAATTTGAATGTATTGCACATTGAATCACACTACTGTTCAAAACAGATGGATTTGAAGTGTTTTGCATTTCAATGCGATATGATTTGGTTATTCTCTGCAAGGTAAACATCGAAAAAAGGAATTGTGTCTTCATCCTTAGCACCAGCCTCATATATGAGAACAACCGTGGCCTAGTGAGATCGAACGAAGACAACGGCAGCAGTACATCCCAACAGTCCAGGAGCAATTCCCAGATCAGACCCATTACAAAAAGGCATGTGTAAGCTGTGCCCTTTGGCAGATTTATTTATATATTTGTCGATTCAATTTTGGAGCCGGTAAAACAGAAGTCGATAAAGTAGAATTTTGTGGAACATTGAACGATGATGTGCAAAGCTATTGATATCACCATGTGAGGCACATAGACTCCAATTGTGTCACAATTCGAACCAATAGTGTTGAGGCATAGTTCAAACCTTAAGATTTACACATAAAATGGATGTGTGTCACAATAAGTGCAAAATTAGGTGTGAGACACATTTTTTGAGTGCGTGTTTAAAAAAGGGGATCGACAGAACATCGAGAATTACAAATGAATAACTTCATTGTGTGCTTGTTCCGAAGTTTTCGAAATCATAATAAATTATGTACTTTTCGACTCCTACAAGAATTGCATTTCTATGGATCAGCACGGCTTCTACCCCAAAAGATCAACATCGACAAATCTCGTCCAGTTTGCTTCGTTTTGCATACGCAACATTGATGCTGGTGCTCAGATCGACACCTCATACACTGGTTTGAAATCAGCTTCCGATAGAGTTGACCACGGAATATTGCTGAAACGTCTAGGAAGAATTGTTAGCTGGTTTGGATCATCCCTTAAAGATCGTAACCACAAGGTAGCAACCTGGGTCCTTTGTTATACTCACTCTTCATCAACGAGCTTTCCCTCGTACTACCATCTGGCTGCCGTGTGTTTTACGCTGATTAAAAAACTACAAGGGACAGCCCTATGGGGTTGTACGCAATGGTTACGTAGGACTACGTAGTCTTATATAATAAATCTTATTTGGTAACTGCAGCAGGAGCTTGTGTTTTGTGTCTCTCTGTTTATACTCTTTGGTATGACGCGCTTGACACAGATGGCCCATAGCGACTAACGAAGAGCTACTGATTCCGATAAATAGCGGTGCGGCTTCTTCCTCCTTCTATGGATGCTCATGTGGGCTGCAGCATGCTGCTTGCAGACAGCCTTTTATTGTGTAATGGAAAACACCACTCACCACGTGGTGATTGAATAAACACTTGTGAGATCGGATGGAATTCAACTTTGAAATCTGTGTTAGGGAAATCGGTTTTCGCAGGCAATCGGTGATAATTTTAATTATCATAGCAACAGTTGCACATTCGTGCAATTTTCTATAGTGACATTTTGAAAAAAAAAATGATAAAGTCTTAATTTTAAAAGATTGGTAGAAAAAATTCCTATCGATTGGCGTACTAAGAATTAAAATCCATCATCTCTGGATCAAAATCAGACCACTTTCATGCCGCGACCGACTTTGGTTTTTGAAATTGCACACCCAATGCTGTCTTCAAGAACATGGTATGTAAGATTTAAACATATCTAGATAGAGCTGCAATTAGGCGTAACAGCTTTTGTAAACAATGCTTTCCCTCGATGATTTTTACGAATTCAAAGCACGCCACGCAAACCAACATTACCGTCGGGTAGGGGAAGTCTTACCCTACCTGATGGTGATGCTGATTTGCGTAGGCGAGCCTTGACTTTCAAGACGTCATCGAAAGAAGTCATTGTTTACAAAAGCTGTTACGCCCTAATTCCAGCTCTATCTTGATATGGTAACTGACATCCGATTGATGACCTTGACAAATGTCCAAAAAATACTCTTTCAAAAATTTATGGTGGTCCTTAACAGGACCGTTTTGTCGTGATGGTTGAGTAATTCTGAGCTATTAAGGTTAGTGAACTGTGTGTTGTTTGGAATGAGGGTGACGCGCTTGGCATAGATGGCCCACAGCGACTCACGAAGAGCTACTGATTCCGATCAATAGCGGTGTGGCTTCTTCCTCCTTCTATGGATGCTCTTGTGAGCTGCAGCTTGCACTACTACTGCTGCTGCTGATGCCGACGACCGGACACCACCACACACTTTGATTGTCACTGAATCCGATCAGCGGTTGAGGGCAGCCTTGATAGCTAGCTGCTTGCGGGGAGCCTTTCGTTGTGTACTGGAAAACACCACCATTCACTACGTGGTGACTGAATAAACACTGTTTGGTGAGACCGGATGGAATTCAACTTGGAAATCTGTGTCAGGGAAACCGCTTTTCACAAGCAATCGGTGATAATTTTATATATCATAGCAACAGTTGCACATTCGAGCAATTTTCAAAGCAGACATTTTGAAAATTGATAAAAACTTAAATTTAGGAGATGTGTAAAAATATTTCTGATCGATTAATGATAAAATTATTGCAATTGGTTCAGGGGAAGCTGAGTTATTAAAGTTCAAAATCTTTCATAATTTTGTTACACATTCCATTTTTGGTTTTCACAAAGTGTACCCCCATATAGAAATCACAGACGTAGTCCTATGTAAAAAAATATAACGTTAAAATATACATTATTATTAAAGGTATCGAGGACTGCTATGCTCTATAACTGCTGCTAAATAGTTTTGCTGATTGGTGCACCCGGAACATGCTGACGTTTAGCATCCACAAATTTAACATAACATCGCAAGCTCAACCCGATTTCGTACGATTATTCACTTTATTCGGAATAATACTTAAAGATTGCACTATCTTTTTATAGCAGCTGATTTACGCAGCTTTAACTGCAAAGTTTAATCCTACATTAGTTTCACATTATCAAATCAATCAATTAACTTACAATAGATAGTTTTCCTTATTATCTCGTCCTACGAGCGGTGCGTTGAAGCTTTTACTTTAGTTCCAACACTAGTCTGGATATCATTATATAATTAGTCCCAATCGCACATAATTCAAATCTTGCGATAAATTCATGGATTACTTACTTTTCTAGTCGGGATCTTTGTCCACCTTTCTAGTCACTAGTTTACGGTATCTGTAATTTTAGATTCAGTTTTGACTTCCAGTGTTATCCAACCTAGATAAAGTAGCTATTTTATACCATCGTTTTTCATAACTGTAACTCAACAAATTTACCCTCAATTACTGGTAGCGCAATTTTCTAACTGAACAATTACACTTCTATCAACACTATTTTAATTACATTAGTAATTCCACTAAAATAAAAGTTTTTAATTTACTCACTTATAAACATTCCATATACTTTAGGTCTCGATTTGTTTTTATTTACTGTTCTCCTTTCAATTCCTCCGTTTACCTAACAGCGATATGGCGTTATCACTACACTGGTATTTGGCCCAAACCGTGTGGCCAGTTTTCTTCACACCCCCACCCGTAACTCCGGTTCCGCTCCACCGGAAGTCCCGGATTTACCAGGAATCTCTAACACTGCTAGGTTGGCCACTGCTCTCATGAATACGCCTTTGTTCGTTCTCACCTTCGCTTGCCGGATCTTTCCATCTGCAGCTTCAACGACTTCTTCTATTATGCCGCGAACCCAGTTCTTCCGCTGTGCTCCATCTACTAGAAACACCAAATCTCCTACTTGCAATGGCCTTCGCTCTTCAAACCACTTCGTCCTCCGATTGATACTAGGAAGATATTCTCTACTCCACCTCTGCCACATTCTATCGGCTAGGTACTGCGACCGCTTGTAAACGTCCCTCAGCGCCTCTGCCAGCTCGATTTGATCATCAACCATCTGATCCACATGCTTGGTAACGCCACGCAGAAAATGGTTGGGTGTGATGGCTTCGGTCTCCTCAGATTCTTGTGGAAGGTATGTCAATGGACGAGAATTGACCATATCTTCCGCCTCGGACAACGTGGTCAGGAGTATTTCATCCGTCAGCTTCCTACCGTCGTCCAATGCCCTCATCTCCTCCTTCACTGATCTCACCATTCTTTCCCAGCTTCCACCCATGTGGGGTGTTCCGGGTAGAATGAAGTGCCACTTGATTGTTGGACTTGAAACACTTTCAGCGCATTCCGCACTGATTTTCTGATTCGCCTTGGACATTTCGTTGTTTGCACCCTTGAAATTGGTTCCGTTATCCGAAAAGAATTCGTCCGGTGAACCTCGCTTGCAGATGAACCTCCTTATCGCCATCAGACAAGCTTGCGTGGTTAAACTATGCACCACTTCTGAATGGCTCGTACCACAAGGCAAGTGAACAGAGCTACCCATCTTTTCTCTCTTCGACGATCGACCAACACTTCTACAGGACCCAGATAATCAACTCCGACCGAGCTGAAGGGGCGCAACTGCGGCGTGACACGTTGAACAGGAAGTGGTGCCAACACCGGAACTTGTGGCTGACATCGGTTGACTTTGCACCACATGCAGTCTTTCACGACTAGCGAAATGGTTGATCGAAGCTTTGGGATGTAGAAGCGTTGACGAAGCTCGTTGAACACGGTCTCCTTGTTGGCATGACCATATTTTTCATGGTAATATTGGATGATCATACTTGTGATCTGGTGTCGCTTGGGAAGAATTACTGGAAATTTCTTGTCGAAAGGAACCGATTCCGATAGCGCCAGTCTTCCACCCATGCGCACAATTCCGTTGGCATCGATGATCGGACTCAGCTTGTAGAGCCAGCTTGACTTGTCAACGAGTACCGGTGATTGATCCGGGTTGCGTTCACGGGTGGTCTCCAATATCTTCACTTCCTCCTGAAAGCTGTCCTGCTGGGCTTGTTTCACAAGCATAATTTCTCCTGCTTGGAGCTCGTCTTGAAGCAGCGGCGACCAGATGGATTCCGGTTTCGCTATTACAGAACGCTCCAAGTAGCGCCCCGCCTTCGATACTAGAATTGGGTTCCTAGCTATTTTCCTCCGACAGTTGGCAATGAATCGAACTACGCTGGCTGCGATACGAATTAACCTTAACCACCGTGACGTTACATTGACGTTGATCAAAAGACGGGATTCTTCGTGGAATAGCACGCATGCTTTCATCCCTTCCGGGTCTTCGAACACCGCTTTCTTCTGCTCAGGCCACTCTGACTCCGATTCGTACAAAAATGGTGGTCCGTTGAACCATGGACCATCTGATTGGAGTGGTGGTCCTCGTCCCCATTTCGTTACGACATCGGCGATGTTCATATCGGACGGAACGTACCGTCAATCCTTTGTGGATGTCAGCTCGAAAAGCAACGAATTGCTTATATTTATGCTGATCAGAACAGATCCAGCTCAGAACCGTTTGAGAATCACTCCACAGAACGGATCTAGTAATGGGAAGTGAATGATTTGATCTTACCGTTTGCAGCATCCGGGCCCCGAGAACAGCAGCCATCAGCTCGAGACGAGGAACCGATTGTAGTTTTAGTGGAGCTACCTTTGAGCGTGACATCACCAGCGAACACCTCACGTTTTCGTTAATTACTGCTCTGAAGTAGACTGCCCAACCGTACGCGTGAATGCTTGCATCGGTAAAGACATGCAGCTCTAGAGAGTTGATCGACGATGAGCGGGTGTCTTTGAAGTAGCAGCGAGGTATGCGTAGGTCTTCCAACATCGGTAACTGACGCGCCCAGCGTTCCCACTTTTCAAGGCTCTTGTCATCTACTGCGTCGTCCCATTTGCACCCCGTGCGCCACAGATCTTGCACCACAATTTTTCCGTGAATCGTAAATGGTGTGAGCAAACCTAATGGGTCGAAGAATCCCATCACGCAGCTCAGAACTATCCTCTTCGTAGGACGCTCACCTTCCAGCAAGTACGGTCTCACGTCTTGCCGATGCTCCGTCGAAAACGAAAACTCGTTCTGTCTTGGATCCCAGATGATTCCAAGCACTCGCTCCGACTGCTCTTTTTTGATTTCTCCCAGTTCCTCAAGAAACGCTTCGGAGTTCGCTACCCAGTTCCTGATCTCGAAACCTCCTTTCGAGTGAACATATCTAACCTCTTTCGCTCTTTTGACTGCCTCTTGGATTGTATCGACGCTGTCGAAGTAGTCGTCGACGTAATGCTTCTCTATTATCGCCACTGCTGCTTCTGGAAACTCCGTGGAAAACTCGATGGCATTTTTGTTCTTCACATACTGCGCTTGACATGGTGAACATTTTGACCCAAAGGTTGTGACGTCCATTATGTACACGTTTGGAGAATCGCTTGATGAGTTTCTGAACACGAACATTTGCACCTTCTTATCCGCTGCCCGAATCAGTAGTTGGTGATACATCTCCCGGATATCTCCGCCGAATCCGATTGGTCGTTCTCGAAAACGATTGAGAACACCCGGTAGCGGAGTGAGCATGTCCGGACCAGTGAGCACCTGGGAATTCAAGGAGACACCATTCACTGTTGCCGCTGCATCCCACACCAGTCGTACTTTTCCAGGCTTCTTAGGGTTCAACACTACGTTGATGGGAAGGAACCATGACTCCTGCGGATCGAATTCAGCCAATTCTTCCGGTGTCGCTAGATGTGCGTAGCCCTTTTGCTGGTACTCCACGATCTGCTTTCGCACATTCACGTACAGCTCCGGTGTCTTCTCCAATCGTATCTCCAGCTGTTTTAATCTGCGCACCGCCATTTGGTAGCTGTTCGGAAACTTCGGTTTATCAGATTTCCACAGCATTCCGGTTTCGAAACGGTCACCAACACGAACGGTAGTTCGCTCTAAAATCTCCCGAGCTCGTTTCTCCTCCTTTGACTCCTGCGATACAGCTACCACCGATTCCTCCAGTGAGTAATGCTCCTTCAGCATGTGGTGCAGATCTTCGTTGGTGATTTCGTGATGATACCCAACGACGTTCTGCTCACGTTTGGCTTGCCCTCCCATTGGACCGTAGACTGACCATCCAAGTTTGGACCGTACAGCGATTGGCTCCCCTTACTCTCCAACTTTAGCTTCCACTGGTGCGATGGCGTGAAGATTGTTCAATCCGATGAGCATACCGGGTCTTTGCCTTGGATACGACGACATCGGTAGATCACGGAGAAAATGGTATGCATTAGAAATTTCGGCACCGTCCAGTGATTGACTAGGCAGAAGAACAACTTCTACGGTCTGTACGCATTTCAGAAGCAGCTTTTCTCCGTTTCCGGAAGTGGATATCCACAGGTTCATCTTCGTTGACTCTTTTTCCACTCGAGTGACATCAGCGGTCCATTTGATCGTGAGCGGATGGAGAACTCCTTTTGCCCCTAGTCGGTCGGTCAACGATCGCTCGGATTAAATGCCGATCAAGAATATCCAGCTGCTTTGACGACGACATCAACACGACTCTAAGCAAACACTTGG
This sequence comes from Ochlerotatus camptorhynchus, assembly GCF_037179485.1. Taxonomy (NCBI): domain Eukaryota; kingdom Metazoa; phylum Arthropoda; class Insecta; order Diptera; family Culicidae; genus Ochlerotatus; species Ochlerotatus camptorhynchus. The sequence goes on along the minus strand of NW_027040900.1, from coordinate 248,919 downwards.
CAAATCATCCAAATAAGGGTGAAATTAAAAGTTAATCCGAGGTGAAGCTTACCGCCATTAGTGTTCATGATTAGTAAACATTGACAGCAGCTTGTGCCACTTTTTCTCGAGTGAGTGAACTCAAATCCATCCGTGCACTCGTCTATACTACACAGCTCGTGATGGTCAGGAAGTTGACGATGCGGATAAGTCTATTTTTACCGAAAAATTTGGTAAGAAGGCCATGGTTTGGCAAGCGATATGTGAGTGTGGCAAGATGTCAAACCCATTTGTGACAAAGGAGATGATGAAAACTGAAATTTACGTTCGGGAGTGTTTGAATCGGCGTCGGCGGCTCATGATCTGTCAACTTGATGGTTCAGTACTATTTTGGTCCAATTTGGTGTCAATGTACCAATGAGCTGGATTACCGAGGTTAAGCATAGCCGACTGCTTGTGAGTAAAACCCCTGTACGATACATGCAATTAGTGACGTCACTTATTGCGTTTACGTTTATTTGTTGGAATCAGTCTTGTAAGCGGTCACGGTAGTCGACACATTTTCTGTGATAATTGACTGCCTTTGCCTCCGACTCTTGCAAAACAAGCTATCATATGGCAGGCTCTGTCATACGACACTGTCGCCGAAGACTGTCACCAATGTATGTATTTTAGTTTTTCTCATAATAAGAGCTGCTGATGTTCTGCTTGTGTGAATTCTGAAAATAGCAAACATGATGTCCTACTGTGTTACCTGACTTATAACGAATATACGTTGTATACGAGTACCCCGAATACAACGTATAGTTCGTCGAATTTTACATTGCAAATGCTATGCAAAATTAGACGAGTCATACGTTGTATTCGGGGTACTCGTATACAACGTATATTCGTTATAAGTCAGGTAACACAGTAGTAATAATATTTCTGATCAGAAATGGTTTGATTTACACCAAATTGAGGAATTACAACGAAATCACACATGTCAAATGACAGCTATTTTGATAATTTTCTTTTAGCTGGAATGTTATTCTACCGCTCGTGTTGTGTGAGAGAGACGGCGGTAGAGCATGAGTGGTTCGAATTCAAACAGACTGTCGCGCACGACAACGAAGCGAGTGTAGTAAAAAACGTCAACTGTTTCAACCCCTGGTTGGAATACTAATACAACCATATTTCACAATCTGCTTCACCTCTCTCTGTACCTCATTGTCAATGTACTACTCGAAAGACACGGTTGCTTGGTACAAAGCAAACCATGTGCAATGGGTGGCAAAAGAGATGGATCCTCTGTATTGTTCGGAGGCCTGTTCAATCGAAACTTTTTGTGAAACACTTTAAGGCAGCGAATTCAATCGAAGAATTTGAAAAAGACTGGACAAATTTAGCCAAAATTATCGCCAAGGAATCTGTGCTGAAGCTCATGGGCAGCGTCAGATCAAAAGTTCACTCCTTGGCATACAATTAAAGGAACTGCGGATTATTTTCATCGAGAATACTGTAGAGAACATAGAGATTTGAGTTCATTTACATAACGTTGTTTTATTCCAATAATAATGTGAGATTTTTGCTATTCTTTAGTTATGTTCCATAGATGTTTTGATATTTTTTACGAAATTTTTCCAATTTTAGCAATTTTTTAAGTTCTGTTCCCGAATTATAATAGTAAAATTTGCTTTTGATTTGATATTCTGGTCCACTCCGGAAAATATGTTCCCATACTTTGAGCAAACTATTATTTTCTTACAGCAACTTACATCAAAAGCAAAAAACCCAAGCACGGGAACAAACCTGATAACACAATCCCATGACGTTGATCACCTAAAAAAAAAAACAAATCTTCTCACACACCTGTCGAATCATAAATTCCAGAAATGAGTTGCAAACCAGCAACGGAATGAATATAAAAGTGACCACCAGGCGAACGAGGCAGACCAGGGAGAAGCAGGGTGGGGCACTTTGGAGGACTGACAGAGGCAACTTCAGTCACATTCAGCATCAGCCAGCGACGCAGCAAACAATAAAAGAAACATCATGCGCGATATTACCGCCCGGGGGACAGTTTGTTTTAGAAAGTGATGCATAGCTTTTCGGCCCGCGAACCCGTTTATCCACACTCGATTTTCCCGTGGATCATTCGTCAGCCGGGCAGGGCAGAGCAGAGCCAGATTGGCAGTAAGCATACATTTACTAAGTTATTTTTTTTTTTTATTTCCGCATTGTTTTCATGCGTTTTGCCGCACCGTTTGATGCGCTGCCCAGGTGAAAATTGTCCGGCGATAAAAAAGTGGCCGCGGGAAAATGGGGGGATAATTTTTCATTTATACCGACTCGACTCCACGGCGGGAAGGAACACTATTAGTGGGGTGTCTTTTTCTGCCAACTGACTAAATGGGTATCATCATCGTGGACGACGCCGCGGATGGCAAGGCCGAACGGGGACGCAACTTTCCGACGGAAGGGGACAATAAAAGAGTGAAATCATCATCATTGCTTCTTAATACCCTTGAGAAGATCGGCCGGCCAAAGCTGGGTAACAACTTGTTTGGACAAGACCAGGTGAGGTGCGAGATGAATTATGGAAAATGGCGAGAAAGATTGTAAATAAAGACGACACAGCGGCAGAGCAGGAGGAGGAGAGTCCAGCCCGGACCGAGAAGGAGATGGGTAGCATTCCAAACAAAAGGAAAAGCTTGAAATGGAAAGCGTAAAGACGAGGGATAAGAGAGGTGATTTATTTTTGTTTTGTCCGAGGCAAAAAAAAAAAGTCGAGGAAAATTCAAACAACTTTCCCAGGGGATGTTTTGCTACCGTCGGCCGGGCCATATTTGTTGAGGAGAGTTATTAAAGACTAGTGGCGAGCAGAAGCTTGATTGAAGGTGTGAATGTTTCATGATTGCTCGGTAGAAATCAGATGAGCTGTATTTCTCAACTGTCAAATCCGGCCACGGTGGACGTTTTATATTGTTTGTTATTGTTTAGTGTAATACAATTTATTGCGGAACAGATAGCTATTAATTTACGTGTCATAAATGAGTCCCGATATGCCCCTCGATAGCATAGTCAGTTAAAAACAAGCCGCGCTGTTTTTTTGGTTGGATATGTTTTAGCCTTTCCTGGGTGTTGAAAACATTTTGTGCTGAATCCTGATGACTGTGGGCGTCTTAGTGGAATACCTGTGTAAAGAGAGAGAGAGAGAGAAGGATAAGTAATTTCTATTAAATTCCACTGCCTTATTTGCTTATCCTTGACAGACACGCGTATTTCGTTTACAATGTGTAGACTCCTTCAGTGTATTGTACTAATACTCGACTCGTCATTTCGCAGAATTGTTAATTTCGCCGAAATGAAAATTTAGCCTCGTGATCAGTGATGGCAATCATTAGTAAATTGATATTTTACGCTCATACGCTCTCAATATCACGTGTGATATTGGATCAAATATCAGACATGACTCCTTCGATATTGCGAGACTATTCACAACGTGCAAAAATCAAGCTGATAGTTGAATCGCCGTAAAAATGACTCCGTTGCACCTCGTTTTCTTAGAAAGAGAAGGTATAATAATGTTATCTCTTTTTTCTCTTCACCGATTGCAGACACGAAGCGACTGCTGCCTTCCGTCATGGAAGTTTCGGTTTCGGTTCGAGTGTAAAGCAAAAATTATGAAACTCAATCTCATAATAGTTTGGTGAGATTCGCTGCTAGTGAGTTTTGTTAGCTTGATATTCCGAGCTGCGATATCACAGCTTACAATATCAACCGCAGTTGTTTGCTTGTTGATTTTGGTCTACGAAAATCAATTTGATGAGATTTGATTTTTTGATATTTTCCCAACACTGCTCTTGATACATTAAAAAAAAAATCTTTCCTGCATCGAATATAGAGTCACTCGCTTCCGAATAAATAATCATGCAAAATAAGGATGAAGCAATGAAATTGGGTTGTTAGCGGAATGCTTAAATAAAACAGTATAAAAGGTTATCTTCCATTTAATTCCACTTAATTAATTTTGGTATTTATGACAGATATGTGTTTGAACTACAATGCGCAGTCTTCATCAGTGTCATTCCCACTAAAGACTTATCAAAAACCTAACCCCCTTAAGTACTCATCCCGAAGGTAAAAATGTCAGATCATGTTTTAAAATAAGGATATTTTAACTATTCCACCCAAATAATTATTACAGCTATATAAAAAACCAGCACCTTTTAAAAGAAGTCTGACTTCCGAACATGTCCACGCCAAAGGACGAATAAGAAGAACTCTACCTTCTCCGATTTGCATGAAACTTTGCATAATTGTTTGTTATGGGTAATCATCACCATTTTTACTGAAATTCGGCCATTTTGAATCTTGCAATTTTTTTCTTTTCAAAATGGTGTCTGACATTTTTCATTATATTGTAGCCCGTAAGCGTCACTTCTGAGTTATTGTGTGGTTGGAATCGCTGGAGGAGGATGTGCACGGAATGATGGTCATGCATGTCGGTTTGTCGGTGGATATCTTGGAGAATGATTCAAACCCGTCTGCCATATGCAGAATGTATACATTTTGTATATGTTCTTTTCTTTTGTATTTATTTAAGACTTTTTACATCCGCAGATGTATTCATGTCTGCTTCAGTTTAGTGTAATGATGTGTAGGTGTTAGTGTAAGTGTTTATGGTTAGTTGCATTTAGCTTTGTCTCTTTTCCTCGTTTCTTCTCCTTCTGGTTCATCGTTGATAATTACATTTCATCTCTTTCACTTCTTCTTCTCAATTAATTTCACCTTTACTTCTTCTATATTTTCTTCATCATCTTCGTTTTTTTCCTTAGCCCTCGCCCGTTTCTTGACATCCGGCATGTTTTTGTTCTGCACTGCTGCATCCAATTCCGATTCCGCTTCGCTTCTTCTGCATTCTCCTAATATTTTTCTCGTGTCTTCTTTTGCTTCTTTTAAATTTGCCGAACCTCTTAACGGAATTCCTTGATGAAGAGCTTTGAGTGTGTTGGTTTATTTCCTTTAAATTCCGTTACAATTGCTTTTTTTTGCAGATACGCGTATTGCGTCTACTACTTGCAGACTTCATCAGTGCCAATTACTCAACACCACTTTTACTTGTTTTTCTTCATACCTCCTTTGTAATTTTCTTGTTTCGCCTTGAATCCAAATATTATTATTTCTCTGAATATTCTTCTGGTTCGTCTTTTTCACCCGCATCTTCGCCTCTTTACACTTTCTCAACAACAACAACAACAACAACAACAACAACAACAACAACAACAACAACAACAACAACAACAACAACAACAACAACAACAACAACAACAACAACAACAACAACAACAACAACAACAACAACAACAACAACAACAACAACAACAACAACAACAACAACAACAACAACAACAACAACAACAACAACAACAACAACAACAACAACAACAACAACAACAACAACAACAACAACAACAACAACAACAACAACAACAACAACAACAACAACAACAACAACAACAACAACAACAACAACAACAACAACAACAACAACAACAACAACAACAACAACAACAACAACAACAACAACAACAACAACAACAACAACAACAACAACAACAACAACAACAACAACAACAACAACAACAACAACAACAACAACAACAACAACAACAACAACAACAACAACAACAACAACAACAACAACAACAACAACAACAACAACAACAACAACAACAACAACAACAACAACAACAACAACAACAACAACAACAACAACAACAACAACAACAACAACAACAACAACAACAACAACAACAACAACAACAACAACAACAACAACAACAACAACAACAACAACAACAACAACAACAACAACAACAACAACAACAACAACAACAACAACAACAACAACAACAACAACAACAACAACAACAACAACAACAACAACAACAACAACAACAACAACAACAACAACAACAACAACAACAACAACAACAACAACAACAACAACAACAACAACAACAACAACAACAACAACAACAACAACAACAACAACAACAACAACAACAACAACAACAACAACAACAACAACAACAACAACAACAACAACAACAACAACAACAACAACAACAACAACAACAACAACAACAACAACAACAACAACAACAACAACAACAACAACAACAACAACAACAACAACAACAACAACAACAACAACAACAACAACAACAACAACAACAACAACAACAACAACAACAACAACAACAACAACAACAACAACAACAACAACAACAACAACAACAACAACAACAACAACAACAACAACAACAACAACAACAACAACAACAACAACAACAACAACAACAACAACAACAACAACAACAACAACAACAACAACAACAACAACAACAACAACAACAACAACAACAACAACAACAACAACAACAACAACAACAACAACAACAACAACAACAACAACAACAACAACAACAACAACAACAACAACAACAACAACAACAACAACAACAACAACAACAACAACAACAACAACAACAACAACAACAACAACAACAACAACAACAACAACAACAACAACAACAACAACAACAACAACAACAACAACAACAACAACAACAACAACAACAACAACAACAACAACAACAACAACAACAACAACAACAACAACAACAACAACAACAACAACAACAACAACAACAACAACAACAACAACAACAACAACAACAACAACAACAACAACAACAACAACAACAACAACAACAACAACAACAACAACAACAACAACAACAACAACAACAACAACAACAACAACAACAACAACAACAACAACAACAACAACAACAACAACAACAACAACAACAACAACAACAACAACAACAACAACAACAACAACAACAACAACAACAACAACAACAACAACAACAACAACAACAACAACAACAACAACAACAACAACAACAACAACAACAACAACAACAACAACAACAACAACAACAACAACAACAACAACAACAACAACAACAACAACAACAACAACAACAACAACAACAACAACAACAACAACAACAACAACAACAACAACAACTCCGTAATTCAAAATCTTGCACCCGTCTACAACTGGATGGTCCGGTTCGCCTCTGGAGCGTATGTCACCAGCCCGATTCCAGCGATTATGGCTGAAGCGGGGACCTTACCGTTTGACCTCCTGGTTCTTCAGGCTTTAGCTTGTGTTGCTAAAGAAGGAACACAGAAATGTCGGCATTCCAGTTGTACAACGAACAACCGACCGTCTTATGATGGTTGATCAACGGCTCCCGAACATTGCTGAGCGGACGCGTTTCACCAACCAAATGGGACGTGAGACGACTGGTGAAAGCTGGAGATTACCCGGATATAGTGCGTCCAATTTTCCTGGAATTACTTTCAAACCGGTTCAATCGTGCTTCGGTTGTCTACACTGATGGGTCAAAGTGTGACAACGCAGTAGGTGCAGGGTTTATTCTGTGGCAGTTTGCATAGAGCAATTGGCCTTCCGTCCGTAGCGTTTTTTCGGCGGAGGCCTTTGCTATCAAATCGGCTCTCAACACGGGTACATCGAACGAATTGGTCATCCTGTCTTACTCGTAAAATTGCCTTTTGGTCATAGAAAGCGGCAAGTCACAGCATCCCTGGATCCAAGAGATCGAAGGGCTGTTAAGAAACCACCCGATACAACTTTGTTGGATTCCCGGCCACGCCGGCATCCGTTTCAACGAAGAAGCAGATCGACTCGCCGGCGAAGCACGCAACAGTCCGCCATTGATCCATGCCATTCGCCCGCTATGGAAAGAACGCTGGGCGCATTTAACGGAAGTCAAGTTGAAGGAGGTTATACGCGAAACCAAAAAGTAAACTGACCAGCAAAGTTTCACCGACCAGCGAGTGCTCACTCCACTGTGCATCGGCCGTACAAGGCTTACACACGAGTTTTTGCTGAAAATAATCATCACCACCGGTTTGCGAATGCGGTGGGACTGTCGTGGATGTCCTGCGCGAAGTCAATATGTATCGAAGAATCTAAAGGAAAAACATGAACTGAGAAGACGATGAAGAGAAAACAAAAGAAGACGGAACGGATAAAGACGGAAGAAGATAAAAGGAGAACACGAAGAAGATGGCAAACGAAAATGTAGCAACTGAGATGATGATGGAGAGGAAACATAAGAAGTCCGAGCAGAAGAAGATTAATGGTAATGTAACTGAGCAAAAATCAATGCAAAAAGGCAAAGATGCGGATGAAAAAGACGAACCAGAAGAATGTCCGCAGAAGGCAAGCAGGAGACACGGATTCAAAGCGAAGCAAGAAAATTACGAAGGAGGGGTAAAGAAGAGAGAAGTAATTGAAGAAAAACAAGCAAAAGAAGACGAGAAGATGATTATAAGGATGCTGATGAAGCGAAGCGGAACCGCATTTTGAGCAAACCGAAAACATGACAGGTAGTAAGAAACGCAAGAAGGCTACGGAGAAAACAAAGATGATGAAAAAGGAAGATATTGAAAAGATAGAAGAAGTAAAGGCGAAATTAATAGAGAAGAAGACGTGAAAACAAGAGATGAAAAACAATTGTCAAGCAGACGATAAACCAGAACCTGAAGTAGAGGAAACGAGCTGAGGAGACAAAAGCTAAGTGAAATTTGAGTTGTTTTATAATCACTAACACTCATACCCACACATCATTACTATTATTCAAACACTCGAACAGACATGATGAGTCATCTTTAGAGTAATTTTTTTGAGCCTTCGTTCAGGCTTAAAAGAAAAATTTTCAAAAAATATCATCAAGCGTATTTTGCATGCACACTAGAACCTATCACCTTCAATAATCCACATTTCCAAGCATTGATGTGCAACCGGAGTATCCCTCTTTCATGCAATTTTTTCACCAGTTGCTTTTCCCTCGTTTTGTCAACGCGTCAGCTGTGTGGAACAAAATCAAAACAGATGCAAGTCAGTGATGTCGCATGATGATTTTTTCTGAAGTTCTGCGAAGAAGTTTCTTTAACAGTCAAACGGTTGAGGCAACTTGTATGTGACTTATTTTGAGAAGAAATTCCCACAAGTTGTCGCATGAACTTTCCTCATGTTCTGAGATGAGCTGCCCTAAACTCTGGGAAGAACTTCCATAAAATTCTGGCAAGAACATCTCTGAAGTCGTGGGAAAATGTTCCTTATGTTCTAGTACTTCCTTAAAGTTCTCTGAAGAATTTCATTAAAGTTTTGGGAAAATCTTCTTCTCAAGTTCTGGGAAGATCTTCCCTGGAATTGTGGGAGTAGCTCCTTGAACTTGTATGAAGGACTTTTCTGAGGTTCTGGGAAGAACTTCTCTAAAGTACTGGAAAGAAGAGATTTTTTTAAGTTCTGGAAAAACATCCCTAAAGCTCATGAAAGAACTTTGCTATAGTTTTGGAAAGAACGTCTCAAAAGTTAATGGAAAAAGTTTTTTGACGAGCTTCACTGAAGCTCTGAGAAGAACTTCAGTAAAGTACTGGGAAAAACAGTTCTGAAGTTCTGAGAAGAACTTTTTGAAGTTCTTGAAAAAACTTCTCTTAAGCTTTGCACAGAACTTTCTTCAAGTTTTGAGAGGAACATCTCTGAATTCTTGATAAAAATTCCCTGGAGTTCTGGGAAGAACTTCCCTAAAGTACTGGGAAGAACTTTCCTGAAGATATGGGGAGAATTTTTCTTAAGTTCTGAAAAAAAAACTTCCTTTAAGTTCTTGGAAGAACTTTCCTATAGTTTTGGAAAGAACGTCTCTAATGTTTATGGAAAAACTTCCCTGAAGTTTTCTGACGAGCTTTATTGAAGTTTTGAGAAGAACTTCAGTAAAGTACTGGGAAGACCATTTCTGAAGTTAGAGAAGAATTTTTTTTGAAGTTCTGGAAAGAACTTCTCTCAAGTTCTGGATTGAAATTCCTTCAAGTTTTTGCAAGAACATCTCTAAAGTTCTAGGTAAAACTTCCCTGGAGTTCTGTGAAGAGATTTTCTGCAGCTCTGAGAAGAACTTTTCTGATGTTTTGGGAAGAATATCTCCAAAGTTCTGGGAAGAACTTCTTTGAAGTTTCAGGAAGAGCTTTCCTGAAGCTTTGGGAAGAACTTTATTGACATTCTGGGAAGAACATCGCTAAAGTTCTGAGAAGCATTTCCATGGAGCTCTGGGAAAAACTTTACTTAAATTCTGGGAAGAACTTCCCTACAGTTCTGAGAAAAACGTGCCTCATGTTGTGGATAGAACTTGTCTAGAGTTCTGGGATGAATTTTTCTATTCTGATGATCTTCATCTGTTCAGGAATCCAAATAGCATCTCTCAGATATTCATCCATGATACCAGTACGATCAGGAATTATAAAAAAAAAAACCTACAGATGATCAGAGATTTCTCTGAAATCTTCAGGATAGTTTTTCAAGTTTTCAGGTTTATCAGGTTCTGAAGATGAACTGTCCAATAATTCAAATCAAGTCTTTCTGATTTTCACGCATACTAGGATGATCAGAAGTTATTTAAAAAACCAACCGATGATGAACAGATACACCTCGCTGGGGTCCTCATCTTTTTTTTTTTCAAAAAAGTCAAGTTGCTGTGGTATTATGTTTAAGCTTTAATTTTTAAATTTGCAGAGTTCCCTGTTACTTGCAGAGACTTCGTTAAATTCGCAGAATTTTCCTGGTGGAAGCAGACTTTACTGAAGTTCTCAGAATTTTCATGAAGTTCGCCGCCTTTACTGAAGTTGGCAGAATATTTTTGAAATTCGCAGAATTTCTTGTATTAAGTAATTTTTTTCTGAAGTTCGTAGACTAACTTGAAGTCCACAGACTTCCCTGAAGTTTGGAGATTTTTCCTGAAATTTGAAGAATTTTCGTGAAATTTGTAGAACTTTCTGAAAATTTGCTCTACTTTCATAAAATTTGCAGAATTTTCCTGGAATTTGTGAAATTTTTCTCTTCTTTTCAAAACTTTTCAGAAGTGCGTTGATATTTTCTGAAGTGCGCATAATGTTTCTGAAGCCTCAATGAATTTACTGAAGTTGGCAGAATACTTTTGAAGTTCGCAGATTTTTTTTCACGGACTTTGCATAGGTTCGCAAATTTACGTGAAACTCGCAGACTTTCTATAATTGAGCACAATTTTCGGAATTTTATTAAGTGTACAGACTTTCTTGAAGCTTCCAGACTTACCTGTAGTTCCCAGGCTTCTCTGAAGTTTCCAGACATCACTGAAGTTCTCAGACTTCTCTGAAGTACCCAGATGTTTCCTGAAATTGGCTTAATTTTCCTGAAGTTTGCAGACCTTTCCAAAAATACGATCTTCCTTGAAGCTTGCAGAATGTTATTCGAGTTAATAGAAGTTTTTTTTTGAATTATTCAAACTTCACAGCAGATTATTTAAATTTTCCGAAGTCTCCTGAAGATCGCTTAACCCTCAGAATTTTTCTGAAATTCGTTAAATTTTTCTTGAAGTTCCCTGAACTATCATGCAGATCTATAAATTTCTCTCAAACGTTTTCTGAAGGCTTAGATTTTCTATGGGGTTTGCAGAATTTTTCCAGCGTGTGCTAACCTTTTTGAAGTTTACAGAACATGCCTCAAGTTGGAAATATTTTAATATAACTTATAGAACTTTCTTGTAGTTGTGCTCTGTACTGTGGGAAGAGGTGGAAGAGGCAATTTTCAAAACCTATCGACTAGATGCTTACGTCAGGTTGAGACTTGAGAGTGAAGCAATCGATAGAACAGTTTCCGCACATCATGAGGTACACGAGCAAATCGGCGATCATCCTTTTTGCCAGTGGTGGCGAGGGGAAACACCCCTCACCACCCCTCATCAACGGATGAGTTTGGTAAAGGGGATACTCAACCTGATTCGTGCCTTCCTTTAAATTGTCCTTTGCTTGCTTTCAACTTTCTATATACAATTTTCACACTGCCGTACTCTAAAGGAATTATCAACTCTCTACTTTCATCTCCTCATCGATCGCATAAAAAATGTTCACGTTAAGTCTGATATTGATATAGAATTTTCCTGGAACAAGCATAATGTATTGAATTTACCAGTATTTTTCCTTGAGTACGCTAACTTAGCTGAAGTTGGCAGAATATTTTTAAATGTCCTAGACTTTCCTGAATTCAGTAGAATTTTCAGAAGCGCATAGACTTTCCTAAAATTTGCAGACTTCCTTGAAGTTCACAGATTTCTCTGAAATTCCAAGTTTACTGTGCATGGTCTTTCCTCACCAGTCTTAGCCATTAAATTCTCAACAACGTTCCCAGGACAACTTTCCCATCCTTAATTCTAGCACGTCATTAAGCAATTCATTTCACAAGGACTTGAAGTGTCAAACCTTGCAAAACTATTTCCATTAAATAGACCAACGTCTCAAATTTCGTATAGCATTGCTAACTTACATTCTGATTCTTACAAACAACACTCGCCACACTTAAGAACTCGAGATGCTAATGGAAAACCATCTGATAGGGTTCATTATTGTAAACGAAAAAGTAATAATTTTTGAACAGCCGAAATCATTACAGAAATTTTTTCCTAAAATTTGCAGAATTTCCCTGAAATTTTCAGAAATTTCCAAAATTTTGCTGAAGTTTCCTCCGGTTTGTTAATAAATGTCGATAGGCCTTTTTTCTAATGAAAATAGCTGCTGATCATGAAGGGACTGCAACTTTGACTGTTGTATGTATATGTATTGCTGAAACTGCTTTCATTCATACATACACAAAGTTTTATATGTGTGCGTGTAAGATTAATCCCGCCGCTACGCACACAAGTGTATTTTTTGGGCATGTTGCTCCCGAGGATGATGTCTTCGCTTCGCGCAAATGTTGACGTAGCGGCAAAGGTCAATTTATTGCTCTACCTGGCCCGAAAAGATAAACTTTTCCGTGTTTTTCAGTGTGTGTGTTTCAAAATTTGAGAGACGTGTTTCTCGGCAACCACTAAATCAAATTGGTTGCATCAAACGCCAAACGAAAGGTACCATGGTTCCGTAGAACCAAACTCTTTGGAAGTTATAGAAACAGATAACAGTGCCAATAGGTTTGTGACGATACAACCAACCGGTGAAAACTAACGATTTTAGATTGGCTCACTATTTGACTAGCCTATTGGTCCCAAGCAAATCGATTAACATACCCCATTCTAGTACTACACTATACTTGTTTTGATTCGCTATGAAAGTTTGACAGATAAAATGAGGGGTTATTGGTTTTTCCTATGTTTCGAGGGGTGAATCGATTAGCTTGGGACCGAAGAGAGTACCAGAGCTGAGCCAAAAAGTTGAGCGCATTATTTCGGGACCTTCTAGTCTTAGAATTACCTCTGTGGTACCAGAGCTGAGCCAAAAAGTTGAGCACGTTTCTTCGGGACCTACTAGTCTTAGAGTTACCTCTATGACACAACGTTGAACCATAGAGGTAACTCTAAGACTAGTAGGTCCCGAAGAAACGTGCTCAACTTTTTGGCTCAACTCTGGTACTATCTTCGGTCCCAAGCTAATCGATTCACCCCTCGAAACATAGAAAAATCCACTAACCCCTCATTTTATCTGTCAAACTTTCATAGTGAATCAAAACAAACATAGTGTAGTACTAGAATTCCGACAACAATGGGATACGTTAATCGTTTGCTTGGGACCAATAGGCTAGTCAGATACTGAACCAATTTCAAATCGATAGTTTCGTATTGATTGTTGGTTGAACCATAGAGGAAACTCTAATACCAGAAGGTCTCGAATAAATGTGCTCAACTTTTTGGCTCACTTCTGGTACTCTCTTCGGTCCCAAGCTAATCGATGCAACCCTCGAAACTTTGGAAAATCCACGAACCCCCCATTTTATCTGTCAAACTTTCATAGCGAATCAAAACAAGTATAGTGTAGTACTAGAATTTCGACTAGAATGGGGTACGTTAATCGATTTGCTTGGGACCAATAGGCTAGTCAAGTAGTGAGCCAATTTAAAATTGTTAGTTCCCACCTGTTGCTACTGATGGATTGTGCTAGCATTCGAGCTTGAATTTTCACCAAATGTTCTAGAATGTTTTGGTTCTATCTCTTTCACTCTACTCAAAACTGACATGCATAAAAAATAACAAAATTATACACTCTTTGAACACTGTCAAAGATCATTGCACACAAAATCAACTTTGTTCAAATCAAAACAAAAATACTAGCCCACCTGGTGGCTGATGGCGCAAGCTTCTAAGAAAATTCGATTACAGCGAACCACATTATTTTAATTGATTCCTTCGCCAGTTAGTCGTCTGTCACTTTGTTTGTGATTTTATGCTTATAAAGATTATGTTGAGTAACAGCTTCATAAATCATCAATTCTTGATTAATTTTTCGAAGGGACGTATCTGCATTTGTAAACAATGCATTTGATCGTCAATTTGACGTAACTGATAGCTCGTCCACGCACACAAACACCACTACCAGGTAGGGGAAAGGTTCCCCTATCTCATGTTAGTGTTAACATGCGTGGGCGAGCTACCAGTTACGTCAAATCGACGATCAAATGCATTGTTTACAAATGTTGATACGTCCCTTCGAAAAAGTAATCGAGAATTATCGATTGATATTGGATTCTCGGTAGTGATATTGGAAACTCGTTCACTCGAATGCAAAACATATTACAAGCCCATCATGATGTGAGCTTGGATTTGTGATTGTTTTCTCAAGCGTTTCTGATGCGTATAACGTGGTAATGATTTAAAAACCGATGCAATTATAACGAAGTGAGAATCTCAGTATCGCAATCAACCCCCTGCAATGCGATCCAGTTCTTGAAACTGTCGAAAACATTAGTAGCGCTGGTGATCCATGACATATTTAAGCTCCAACCATGTAACCAACCAAAACCATTCGTATTTTCCCGCAACGGACAATTAAAAAATGATAAAGTTGTTTTCGAATTGGCGAGCACAATTTGCGTGAACCATGCTTTCCTATAACGTTAACTAGAAAATTCTATCTATTTTTCGCAACGAGGCGCGACATGTACCAAGCTTAATTATAGAGAAAAGGAGGAGCTGTCAAATTAGCACCAGAGCACCAGTTGTTCACTCTAGTTGTTCGCAGATGACAAGCGTTACAGTCCTGTGATCGGAATATAATCATAGAGGTAACTCTAAGACCACTGGGTCCCGAAGAAAATCATTATTATTTTTGGCTCACTCAGTACCAGAACAACGGTCCCAAGCAGTCCCAAGCTATTTCACTCACCCCTGCATGTTCTGCATGAATCCACACACCCCTGATGTTATCTGTCAAACTTTCATAGCGAATCAAAACAAACATAGTGTAGTAATAGAATTTCAACTAGAATAGGGTACGTTAATCGTTTGCTTGGGACCAATAGGCTACTAAAGTGGTGAGCCAATTTAAAATCGTTAGTTTCGTATTGATTGTTGATATAATGATGATGATATGAACTTAACCACCGTGACGTCATACTTTTCGTTCCAATTGGAAATGACATCCGCTGCGGGCAATGTTTACAAGTCTGTTTTTAACAAAAGTTTATCCGTTTCATAGTCTCAAAGTAGTATTTCGCGGAAAAGATGACTAAAAAGTGCATTGTTCCAAAGTGTAATTCAACCCACAAAACGGAAGGGGCTCGGTTTTTCCGATTCCCGTCCGTGAGAAGCAGTATGGTGGAGATATCCCAGCGGAGGTTCCGCGAATGGAAGAACATTCTCGGATTCCGAGAATGTTTTAATCCAAAAGATAAATATGTTTGTAACCAGCATTTAATTTCTGGTAATAATTTGAATAATTTGAAAATATGCTGCAAGTATAGAATAAATATTTTTCTAGGGAAAGCTGTCAGGATTTCCGACATAAATGTTGATGATTGGGTACCTACATTGAATATCGCAAAAATCGATTCCGTAGTGTTGGATGATCTTACGGATCTCCTTGATCAAGAATGTCAGGAAAGTGCAGTTAATGCTGATGAAACAGCAACTCGTTTGATTGTCGATCAGGTTGATTTCGAATCGTTCGTGGGAGGATTGTTGGAAGGTGCAAATTTAAACTTCACAGTAATGCCCCAAATCTCGCTTCCTCGGAATGAAACTCCTGGTTTCTGGAACGAGCAGAACGAAAATAATTCTTCATTCATTCTCGAGTGTAAGTACATTTTATGCTCTATGTTGGTATGTTATATATCTAGTATGTATTTGCAGCTGCTGACAAAGTCAATGATGGTGTTGTGCCCATCAGTAGCGGCATCGGCAATTCAACCAGCTTTTCTGAGCAACGAAGTGATGCTCAATGTTGCCTGGAAAGAACCGATCATAACTACTGTAGAGTTGAACCGACATGGAACTGCACTGTGTTTCAAAACTATTCTGAGCAATTAACTTCTTCCGATTCAACTGATGGCGTAGATGATGCAGATCATTCTCAACAAGGTGTTATTATTTTTTAAATATGTTTATGCGATATTATTACAGTTTAATACATGTTTTAGAGGCTTGCAGTGCCACGCACAGACGTGAGACATTCGATATAGCTGGACACAGTGCTCAAGGTGCTATAAACGCCACCATATTGAACCTGGAAGAGTTGAACAGGCTGCAGGAGAAAGAAAAATATCAAGATAGCATCATGAAGGCGTACCAGAAGGAACTAGCGAGGCTGCAAACGAGAGTAGACGTTTTGGAAAAGGAACTTTCGAATAAACAGCATGGTTTGCTTTGGATAGATGATGACCAGCGCTGTAAGCGATTCACTGGCATAAGTAGCTTCAAAACATTTAAAACGATTTTTGAATATGTCAAGAATTGCTTGTTTCAGCCTCACTGTGCTCTAACAAAGGATCAAATGTTCATAATGACTTTACGTAAACTGCGTCGCAACACACCGTTTGTAGATTTAGCAGATGAATATTCCGTTTTTACTACGACAATATTGAAATATGTTCATAGAACATTATTTGTTCTGTACGATAGATTGAAATATGCCTTAGAGCCTGTTTCGAGAAATAAAGGGTGATACGGTCAAAATTTGGTCAATATCAACTTGACGTATTTCTTTCAATTTTGCATTTAAAAAACCTGAACACCCCTCATTTTGAAGGTGTGTGTGTGTGTAGAATGTTGCTCCTATTTTGATTTTGGAATTCACTCTTCAGTTGTCAAAATGCCGTCCAAGCAAGAAGAGCAGCGTATCAAAATTTTGCTCGCGCATCGCGAAAATCCGAGCTACTCGCACGCAAAGTTGGCAAAATCGCTAAAAGTTGCCAAATCAACCGTTACAAATGTAATTAAAGTGTTTGGGGAACGTTTGTCGACAGCCAGGAAGTCTGGATCGGGGGGAAATCGAAAACCGGAAGCCGCTGAGACGACAAAGAGAGTTGCCGGTAGTTTCAAGCAAAACCCTAACCTCTCTCTCCGAGATGCCGCAAATAAGCTGGGTGTATCGTCTACAACCGTGCATCGAGCCAAAAAACGAGCCGGACTATCGACTTACAAGAAGGTAGTGACTCCAAATCGCGATGATAAACAAAATACGACGGCCAAAGCGCGATCCCGGAGGCTGTACACGACGATGCTGACGAAGTTTGACTGCGTGGTAATGGACGACGAAACCTACGTCAAAGCCGACTACAAGCAGCTTCCGGGACAGGAGTTTTATACGGCAAAAGGAAGGGGAAAGGTAGCAGATGTTTTCAAGCACATGAAACTGTCAAAGTTCGCAAAGAAATATCTGGTTTGGCAAGCCATCTGTACCTTTGGCTTGAAAAGCAGCATTTTCATAGCTTCCGGGACTGTCAACCAAGAAATTTACGTGAAAGAGTGTTTGAATAAACGTCTGCTGCCTTTCCTGAAGAAACACGGTTGTTCCGTACTGTTTTGGCCGGATTTGGCATCTTGCCATTACGGTAAAAAGGCCATGGAGTGGTACGCCGCCAACAACGTGCAGGTGGTTCCCAAGGACAAGAACCCTCCTAACACGCCAGAGCTCCGCCCAATTGAGAAATACTGGGCTATTGTCAAGCGGAACCTAAAGAAGACCAAAAA
This sequence comes from Ochlerotatus camptorhynchus, assembly GCF_037179485.1. Taxonomy (NCBI): domain Eukaryota; kingdom Metazoa; phylum Arthropoda; class Insecta; order Diptera; family Culicidae; genus Ochlerotatus; species Ochlerotatus camptorhynchus. The sequence continues at coordinate 230,866 of NW_027040900.1, read as the reverse complement.
AACTGCTAAGGGCGAGCAGCAGTTCAAGGCAAACTGGCTTTCTGCGGCGAAGAAGGTGCACAAGGTGGCTGTACAAAATCTGATGGCAGGGGTCAAGCGTAAGGCCCGGCAATTCGGATTTGGAAAAGCGGAAGCCTAACTGAATATTTTTCCTGAATTTTATACTAATTGAACTTGAAAAAGAAATTTAATTTGATTTTTTAAATAAATGATTTCACCGATTTACACGCGTTTTCCCTTGACCAAATTTTGACCGTATCACCCTTTATAAGCATTCGCCCTCTTCCTCAAATTTTTCGGCAACAGTACGGATACAGTCGTGTACACATTATCGATTGCTTTGAGGTCACTACTGAAGAACCTATAGATGTTAAGGCTGCTCTTTCTCACCACAGCTCCTACAAAATGAGAGAAACTACAAAGTTTTTGATTGCAATGTCTGCTGATGGAAGAGTGTCTTTCATTTCACATGCATACGCTGGTCGATGCTCGGATCGAAACATCGCTGAAATTTCTGGATTTATTGATACACTTGAGCCAGGCGACGTTGTAATAGCCGATAAGGGTTTCGATATAAGCGATTTGATATCTTCGAAAGGTGCAATACTGAATATCCCAACATTCCTTCGAAAAGACTGACAGTTGAATCCCTTGGACATGGAGAGAGATAAGCAAATAACAACGTTAAGAGTACATGTAGAACGGTTGATCGGAGTGTTGAAATCGAAGTACGAGTATCTGAACGGGCTTGTCAAGGTAGATTCTTTGAGACGATTGGAGAATAGCATCAATGCTGTAGATCTAGCCGTATGGGTGTGTTGCATATTGGTAAATTTTAATAACTCTATTGTGTAAGGTTCCGTGAATTTGTTCAATTGCATTTGCATTCTTCATCATACAAAAAAAAATAAAAGAAATTGAGAAAAACTGGTTTATTCGGCCATTAATTTACAAAGCGGTTTCTTTCTCCGTGTAATAATTTCCCAGCAACTCAGGAACAATTATGTTGTAAAATTACATCTGGCTACGCTGGTTACAGTTCTTCCACAAATCTGCATTTCTTTCAACTTTTATCACACAACTTTCGGTCTTGCTCCAAACCATGAAGAGACCAAAGTCGGCTCCAGTTATGAACATTTGTGCTTGAATTGGGAAGTGATAAGCGTGACTCTCGACTATCTCAAATGTACCATCAGTCATCTTGATGAATGAATTAGGAAGAGCTGCCAACTTTTCCAGACCCAACTGCTCATTCAAAGAACTTTTCGCATCTAATCGATAAGGGCATTTGATTTCAACAACAAATTTCCCACAGCACGAACAGCTGTCGGGTGATGCTGCTAGAAAATTGTTTTCTCGATCAAGAAATATTCCACAATCAGACAGTCGTAGGTTTTCGTGTTGTTTAGCTAACATTTTACCCAAAGATTTTTTAGCAAGTGGCTCATTCTTCCGGCCGTAGGCAAGTGCTGGTGTGTCAAAGTTCTTCATATACGGGTGGCATATTTTTTTTAGCAAGGTCAGCTTCGGTGGAGGATACTCATTCGATGTGTTCACCACTTGCTTGAGACATGAAGCTGTTACTCTTCCTGTTCGGACCCACTTCCAAAAACTACAGTCCCTTTGCATACGGGTCAATTTCTCAACTAATACTACATCAGATTCTGTCAACATAAACTTGAATCCTCGTCTCAAATCTCTAAGATATTGTAGATTACTTGCACGTAGAGCGATGTTGAAGTTTCCTTGGAGCAAGATACTTTTGTTGGTGATGAGCTCATCGGGAACGTGATTATCCAGACAGGTCTGGCACGAAAAGCTGACACCGTCGTTTATAATTACAGCTTTTCCGTCATCATCTCTCAGCTTCCTTCACATATCGTCAAAATCAGCTCTTGTCTTACCAGCTACAGTATCATAGTAATACTTCGATGTCTTCCCGTAACTAACATCTCGAACTTTTTTGTACAGATCGGTCCGAATGTTTTTCGATGGCTGGCGCCAGTAGCATGGCATATCTGTAACTGTGACCTTTACATTGATTAGTGCATTATTTGATTCTATTAAAGGAATTTAAGTAATATCTTTCTATTAATAGACTGGGCATGAAGATTAGCTAATGAGTACAGGATGGCACTGACATGGGAGCAAGTCTCGCTTATACCGGCAACGCAGGTGCAGTGTGCATATATTATGTTTCCTCGTTGGTCTAAGATTATCCATGGTTTCAACATACCTTCCCTCAGCTTCATCGAGTGGATAACCTGACAAAAGATTTAAAAAAAATAAACTTACTATGTGTTACCCACAAATATGGTTTCTTACCTTTCCAACAACAACATGATAGCCTTCTCGTACAGTTCCCTGGACGGAATGCACGAACCCGGATTCGAATTTTTTATACCCATCCATACTTCGTAGATTCTTCATAGGATGACCAGTAGTAACCGTGGACGGGATATTCTGGTTTCCAAGCGCAGGGAAGGACATACTGTATGGATCGTTATATCCAATCACTTTGATTTTTTCTAAATATCTGCGGTATACATTTGGTGTTGTTTTCGGCAATCCTTTAGCATATTTTGAAAGACGCCCGCCGATTGGATTGAGCTGGCTTAACTGCAACATTTTCAACGCACGTACGCGAAATAGCAAAATATGAGACACTCGAGAAATTGATACAAATAATCACAAATTAGTTTCGGAGTATTTAAATGCACTACATCGAACTAGTTTTGTTTTCAATGCATTGAAAAGCAACTACTCAGCTGATCTGGTTTGTTTGTAAACATTGCCCGCAGTGGTTTTGACATTTTCGAGGTTAAATGCGTTCGTGGATAAGTCCATCGATCATCCTCTTCCCTCGGCTGATCATCAGCGCAGGCACTGGCATATGTCATACTGACACCTGTCATTTATTGAGCCCTGGTGGTGAAGTTGGCGTAGGACTCCCAACAGCTTCAATGTGCACTTACCAGATGGAACTGCGATCACATAAGGGTGGTGTATCCATTGCCTTGTTCGAGGAATTGATTTGTGGGATATTTAGGCTTTTTCAATCCACAACCAATGTAGAGGGCGCTAGAAGAGCTCGAGAGGAAACGTCAACCAAACCGTTGGTTTGCATCAGAATAAGCATTTTTCACAACGCAAATTAAAGTATTTTTCATTGAATTTCTTGCCAATTTCCATCTTATTTGTACCTCAATTATTAACACGCAAGAAATCCGGAAGATCATAACCACTAAGGCACTTTTCTAATTTTCCATTTTTCTCAACAAAAATATTCTTGAACACCAGCAGGATCTTTGCAAAAACGATACAGAATTAAATTTTTCAATTGTAGATTATGTTTTGGAGCATCTCAGATGAACCAATTTATCAGGAAAAGTGAAAAAGTGTTCCACTTTCTATGTCTCACGGCAAAAATTTCTTCTCACAACACTCTTTTTGACATTCTCCTATTCACCACCAGAGGTTGAATCGATCGCTTAGATTCTATTTAAAAGGCCTATTGTTAATTAAATATCTTTGATAGCACGCTATTGAATATTTTTTAATCGGTCAACTAGTACCGGAGATATGGGCAGAACAAGTTCCGCTCAATATGGGCCTCAATACTAGAAGTGACCTGAAATGTGCCAACCATATCATGCGACACCTCAAATCACATGATAAATCAAAACCTATAGTTCAATGGTAGTTATATCAAGTGCTCAGGACCGCATCGTTCACATGTGGACTTGCTTTAAGAACACTAAGTTGAGCGCAGGCGAAAGCTCGTGTTATAGCATCAAAATCCAACATAGCATGAATCAGCAATATTGTTTACATGCTTGTGCAAAATTGTGTTCTTTACGGTAAATTGAGCTCAACATTATGCGAGGGAGATTTCATGCTATGATTAACTCTCCGAATTTATTTTCTTTATATAGGGGAAATGAATGTAATGTCGGCCTAAATGCCCCTAATTTGGGCCCATAGCAATGCACTAAATTTTCAATAGCGACCAAAAATATCCATTAGTACCGTCCCAATGACACGTTACTCGACAAAAAGTACGTTCGATTGAGTTGAATTTCGCGTCTGTTATGACTCAACTTTATGTCAAAATTGACACTCGTATACGTCACTCTCAGACCACATTTTTCTAAGTGTGCAATTTTGATTTTCAGCAAATTAAAATTTCCAAACGCAGTTGATCCGTTATCAACCAGCTCGCTCCGTCCATCCTACCAGCCGATGCAGTTCTCACTTTCGTTGAAATCTCCGATGAAAGATGCTGCTGTACCCATGCGCACGCATGCTCCAACGAAGTCCCAAAGAGGAAAACCAAAGCGGGTGGACAGGGCGGGCAGGCAAGTGGCATGATCCGGGAGAGGGAGCGGGGGTAAGGTCGGGAAAAATGTGACTGGTCCTCTAGCAAGAGTCTACCACACAGCCAGCAGCGACCAAGAGACACATTGCCTTTCAACTGCACGACGACGAAGACGTCCGTCGTCGGCCGGCCTGCGACTTGTTTGCCTGGAAAGAGATGAACTTGTTTTTCTTTCGATTTTCATTGCGATTCATAAGTTTTTCTGCCCGTCGAAGAAGATCCAATCCGTCAGGTTTTCTTTTCTCTTTTCAGTTTTTTTTCCCTTGCACCGCAACCGCACATTTAGTATACATATATATGTGACTAAATCCGCAAACTCTTGAACGACGGCGGCGGCGAATGGCAAGTGCTTTATGTCCACTCGGTACGAAAACGACGACGACGACGACGACGACGACCAGCCAGCGACGAGCGAGAACCTGCGCAGACCAATGGACTTGGCTTGATGGTTGGTGTACCGAACATGGATCTTACCGCCAAGAGACCAAGAGAGGGAGGGGCGAGGGGCAGACAGTAGACACAGACTCGGCTTAAAGAAGTACCTGTTTGACACATATTTTATATCGGTTTGGTCAGAGCCAGTTGTCGATTGATGGCGATACTTATCAATTGATTTCTAATCGCGCGCGCTCCGAACCCGTCCAGGAACTGGCCCCTGGTCGGTGGAGGAGACCAAAGGCTGGCACCGGAGACGGAGATGGTTCGATTTACTGTTCTTGCATGGGGGATTTGGTCTTGCACTGGCAAATGGTCCATCGTTAAAATTTGATTGACCGGAGAACTACGTGATCAACGTCCATTTGTCATTGCCGCCAGACAGCATCCAACGCCATTCTAGGTGGATTGATGCCGATTTTTTCCGCTCTGTCTTCTTCGTCACAAGGTTTGTGACGCTGCTCCGCTATAAGTCAAACTGGAGTGATAAGTGAAATCGAGTGATCACAACAAGAGTTTCGAACCATATCGCCACGCTACTGCTGCTGCTGCTGCTGAACCGCTGACTGCTATCGAGCAACAGCTCTAAAACCAGCACAATTACCAAAAATAGATGGCATCTGCTCGGTGCGGTCGTTGGGTAGCATACATGTTCCGTTGTGTGCAGTACGCGGATCTAGCCGGGTGAGCGCTCTGACGCGTGCGTGGATTGCACTCTGATTAGAGACCGCAGAAAAAGGGAAACTCGCGGTTTCTAACCTACAAAACAGACAAACAAACAACCAAACAAACAAGCCAGAAACGGGCAGAAATCCGCGCTCCAGTTCCAATTTTCGCACGGTCGTTGTCGCCGTCCTCCCTCGGCCGATGTCCGATGTCGATGACGACGAAGCGAAGAGGAGTCGCTCATTAGGTATCAATTTTCGTCACACGCCCAAAACGTGCCCGGAATCAATCTGGACCCGTCGTCGTCGTGGACATGCAAACTGAACTGACAGCCTCAGCACCAACAGCAGTATGTAGGTTGGTAGGTAAGGTACTTGAGCGCTCCTCCTGGACCTGGAAGGCATATCGAAACTTTCGCTCATTAGTCCATTTTTGCGTGCGTGTGTATGCTAGTGGTTTGGTTTTTTGGATTTGGTTCTGCTGCGTGGTGGACGTGGATGACCCAGCCCTCCGGGTGATATCATTGTTGCTGCTGCTGCTGCTGCTCCTGCTGTTGTGGCTGTGGATGCTAATTTTGTATTCTGCCAGCGATCATCTTTTGCTTTGCTCGGGGACGGAATTTTCCGCATTTTATGGAATTTTTACTATCATCATCTCATTTTCCTTTCTGTGACGCTCTTACACGAACGCCTACTCTCAACTGTGTGTTCTTTGAAGCATTTCTGTTACTGATTGGGAGCTTTGTATGCAAACTAAATGCATGAATTTCCAGGGTCGCTTCCACTAACTATAAAATATGATTTTCGGAATAATGATGATTTGTGGGTCATTCCAGCTCAAGTGGGTACAGAATTTAAAAAAGTTGTAGTCGTTGTCACCGATTTGAGCCAAACTTAACCAAAACGCTTATTTTGACATTCTGAACAAACGCCTTTTTTGATTTTACTCGAAAGTGCCTAGATCGTTCTGGGCTACAACCCTGATAAAAAAAATCAAATTGCATTGATTTTCCACCAGAAAACCTCAAAACTATCATATTTCAAAAGCTATTTGTCCAAATCATTTGCCCTTGGAAACACATCAAGTAGAAGAGTTTTCCAAATTGTGGTGAAAAATTGAGCCCAAAATATTAGGAAATAAAAAATCCCGCCCATGGTGAAAATACGCAATCTTTTGAAATTTTTGGGACCTGCCGCTAAACAGTCTGTTTACTGTACTTACTATAACAAAAACAAAATATGGGTACACCCATAAGAATCAACTTTAAAATTGACGTTCTAAGATCACGAATAGCTTATTTGGTTGTGGAGTATCTCTTCTGAAAGTTGAAATTTTTAAAAATATCGAAAATCCAGGGTTGTAGCCCAGAAGGATTTAGGCACTTTCGAGTAAAATAAAAAAAAGGCCAAAATAAGCGTTAAGGCCAAGTTTGGCTCAAATCGGTGACATAAACTACAGTTTTTTTTTTTTTTTTTTAATTATAGTCACTTTAACGCTCTTGGGTCTTGTCCGGGGGTGAGATTTGAACTCGTGACTTTGGCGTGAGAGGTATGAATGCTAACCACTACGCCGGGGTCGCCCCCGACTACAGGTGGTGTACCCACTTGAGCTGGAATGGCCCATATGTATGTTACAAGAAGAGGTTTGAAAGTACGTGTTTGACTCATAAAACTTGTCAATTCCGCTTTCAGAGCGTTACAATTATCGATTTTATGATTCGTGAGCGTTCACTCAGAGTGAGCGCTCACGATTCGTGAAATCGCTGATAGTGACGCTCTGAAAGTAATGTTGACAGGTTTGATCTGGCTTGGCGTCTTGTATGTCTATTGCACTTATTATTTCCGTAGTGTTGTGGGATTTTTTGGCTTCTGAATCTGCCTTTTCATTTCCAATTATTCCAATATGGCTAGGGACCCAGCCAAAAGTTACACATGAATGATTGTGTGCTGCCTTATTATAGAGGTCGATGATCTCGTCTTTCCAAACGCTGAGGATTTTTTGTTTTTTCCAGTGTTGTTATTGCGCTTAGGGAGTCCGTATTAATGATATATGCTCCGGCTGTTTCCTGTGGGACAATCCATTTCAGTGCTTCGATTATGGCGAGGCTTTCTGCTGTGTAGATGCTGCTCAAGTTTCTTATTCTTTTACGTATAGTTAAGCCTGCAGTCACTACGCTGTAGCCGGTTCTGCCATCTTTTTTTTGGATCCATCGGTATATATTGCACGCTGAAATTTGTATAGATAACTATTCCGGGTTTTGAATGCTTGGACCAGTTCTGGGGGTTTTGCATTCTCTCTGCTTAGGTACCAAAGGTGCTTATCTATAATAATTGGTTTTCTATGCCAGGGTGCTATTTTTGGTACCGTTAGGAACTTAATCGTGGGTAGTGTTAGGTCAATACTGTTCATCACAGTATTTCCAGTGTGTTGGCTGTCCTTATTTCCAGTGTGTTGGGGTCTGGGCTTTGTGATTCATTCCACATTTCTTCGGAACTGTAGCTGCTAGGATCTTCTGTGTGGGTATCGGTTTGAGGTATGTAGGGAAAGCTTTCTGGAGTTGCTCTCTTTTTGGCAAAATGTGTTACTAATCTTTGGTTCAGTAATGTTTTGAGGTTAGGGATGCCTGTCTCCGATTGAATGCTGATGATGGGACTCCACATATTACTCTTAGGCCTTCGTTATGCACTGTTTCAAGTCATTGTAAACAAGTTTTGCTGATAGATGTTATTATTGGTGCGGCGTACAGCAACTTTTCCAATACTGTAGCCTTGTATAATTGAGTAAGTGTCATCATTCCATTGTCTGGCTGCGATGTATTTTAGAATCTGCACTCTTTGTAAACAGGATGATCTCGTTTCTTCTACGTATTATCTGAATTTTAAATGTTGATCAAAGATTACACCCAGTATTTTGTGGTGCTTTTTATGTTGAATTAATCGTTTATTCGTTCGTTGGTTTTCTGCTTTAGGGGCTTCTGAAAATTATTGTTGCACTTTTTCCGCCGAAATTTGGAATCCTGTTTTCATCTCCCAGTCGTGTATTTTATTTAATGTGGTTTGTAATAGATGTTCTGTTATTTTGGCGTTTGTACCAGTTGCTAGAAGAATGACATCATCTGCATAGATTAGTATAGCAATTAAGAACAGTGTAACATTCAAGACCGATCCTTGGCATAGTCCGGTTTCCATTTCTACTTTGTCAGAGTATTGTCCATTGATTCTAACTTTGAAATGTTTTGTTTTAAGAGTCTCGTGGATATAAGCCAGTAATTTTCCTCCAATCCCTTTTTGGGATAGCTCGTTCAAGACCAATCGTCTCCAGGTTGTATCATAGGCCGTTTTGATGTCCAAGAATACTGCTTGCGTAATCATTTTCTTGCTCATAGCCGTTCTAATAAATTCTTTGGTCATAGTTAGAAGGTCCGTAGTCGATTTGCCTTTTCGAAAAGCATATTGATGTTCATACAGGTGGTTTTGGGATTCTAAGGTATGGACCATTCAATTGTTTATCATCCTTTCAAAGCGTCGAAATTAGTTCCGACTGACTGCAGGGGAGATTCTTCTGGTTTAATAACCTCCAGAGCAATATGTGTTACACGGCTCTTTATTGGGAGATTTTTAAAATCCTGTTTGGTTGGATGTATATATATAGAAGTACAAGATTGTTAGCATAGTGCATAACATAATTGGTAGCGTAAATACGAGTGTGCATGTAGTAGCGGTTTATAATAAGTTCTGTGTGACTTACGTTTAATTCCCCTAGTGTAGTTCCGGATGGGTCATAGGAGGTAGAGATGGAATATGCTGTAATAAGTTCCTTTCGGATTTCAAAGCTTGTACATAATTCACTTGTTCTTACCGAGTTCGTTTTAGTTTTAGGAATGTAGGTTAGGTGTAGCTCGTAGAAATGGTTGATAGTAGATTTTAGCACTATTTAGGATATATCATTTAGTTCTTTTGTAAATAATTATTCAATTTAAATTACCTGAATTCAATAGTAGATAGTTTAGATTTAAGTATAGAATTAAGGATAGATTTAATCACTATCTTTAAGAACGGTTATAATCGCGTCTGCAACCACTTGGATCTTGTTGTTTTAATCTTCTTCCTGTTGGCAAATGAACAACAGGGACGCTGAAGTAACTGAACCCCTATCAAAGAAATTGGCAACACGGCGAGTAGAGAGAATGACAGCCAGGCGGTGTTTTGAAGTATAACCTCATTCCTTTTGTTACAGTGCGAAATAAAAACACGTTGTTTTTTCAAGTCCGATATTTATACTTTATTTTGACGCGTTTACGAATTCCCCACGGTTAATTCCACTTCGGAACTTCCACCTAATGCCCATAGGTTATGGGCCCAGTTCGGGAATCGTGAAATCGGGACGAATATCGGTGAAAAAGGAAGTTTTTGCGTCGTGGTCGGCGGTCGGTATTGAAAGTTTGTTTCGGCTGCTGTTTGCGTTTTGCGGAGGAGGTACAGTGTACCGCATAAATACTTGTACCGATCCGATAGCTGTGAGCATGGCAGATCCCGGAAAATTTGCCATCAGTAAGCTTTGCGACGTGGCGTTTCCAAATGGAAATTTTCCTCACACGGGAGGAACTGTGGCATGTCGTGGCAGATGACAGACCGGATCCGTTGACGGACGCGTGGATACGCGCGGATAGGAAGGCCAGAGCGACGATTGGCTTGTGTCTTGAGCAAAGCCAATACATCCTGATCAAGGACTGCAGAAGTGCAAAAGCGGTTTGGGATGCGCTGAAAGCGTATCACGAAAAAGCTACGATTACGTCGCAGCTATCGTTATTGATCCGGCTGTGTGAAACGAAGCTGAGTGAATCGGGAAACATAGAGAAACATCTACTGGATATGGATTCGCTCTTCGAGCGCCTGGAAGATGCTGGTCTCAAGCTGGAGGAGAAACTGAAAATCGCCATGGTACTTCGGAGTATGCCAGAGTCGTACCATTTTCTGGCATCGGCTTTGGAAGCTCGCCCCGACGGTGATATCACCATGGAGCTGATCAGGACTAAGCTGCTGGATGAGTACCGGAAGAGACAGGAACGTACAGGAAAGTCGGACGCTGATGAGCGGGTACTGAAAACGCAAAAGGTGAGAAAGGACGTAGTGTGTTTCTTTTGCAAGAAACCAGGCCACTTCAAACGGGATTGCCGAAAGTGGCAGGCTCAAAACGCGGAAACGCAGGGAGCATCCGGAAGCAAACCTTCGAAGGGCAACCAGCGGCAAGCGAAGGCTAAGCAGGCGACGGATTCGAGTGATGGAGCTATTTGTTTTTCGACGAGTGAAACCAATGAAGCCATCTGTGCAGCAGTGAAGCCTGGAAAGTCGTGGACAATTGACAGCGGTGCGTCGTGTCACATGGCTAACAAGGAAGCTTTTTTTCGAAGAACTGGAGGAATCACCTGGTGTGACGGTGAGAATGGCTAACGGAGTCTGTACGAGATCGGGTGGTCATGGTTGCGGAACTGTGAAAGTTTGGAATGGCGCCGAAGGATCAGTCGACATCCAGCTGGAGAAGGTGTTGTATGTACCGGAACTGGACAGCGGGCTGTTATCCGTAAGCAAAATCACTGATAACGGATATAAAGTGCTTTTCAAGCAAGATACCGTCGAAGTCCTGAGCAATACGAACAAAGTTGTCGTTCAAGGTGAGCGGTGTGGAGGATTGTACGTCCTTAAGGAGGAAGAGCGTGCAACGCTGGCGGTAACTCATAAGCACACCGTGAATTGCCAACATACTTGGCATCGCAGGTTCGGCCATCGCGATCCTGCGGTAATGGACCGACTGCAGAAGGAACAGCTAGTGACGGGGATGAAAGTGGTCAATTGCGGAGCGAAGATCGTTTGCGAGTGCTGCATGGAGGGAAAGATGGCCCGACTGCCATATCCGCAGCAAGCAGCACGGAGGACGACAGAACCGTTGCAGCTTATCCACACGGATCTGTGTGGACCTATGTCAAACGTGACTCCAGGTGGTAAGAAATACTTCATGTCGCTGATTGACGATTACAGCAGGTACATGGTGCTCTACCTGCTGAAGGACAAAGCGGAGGCGAAGGACTGTATCAAGGATTTTGTACGGCTGGTGCAGAATAAGTTCGGAAGAAAACCTCGGGTGATTCGCTCCGACCGGGGCGGTGAATTCGTCAATAAGGAATTGAAGCGCTTTTACCGGAATGAAGGCATTGAAATGCAGCTGACGGCGGGATATGCACCACAGCAAAACGGTGTGGCAGAACGCCGTAACCGCTATCTGCAGGAAATGGCTGTCTGCATGCTCCTTGACGCTAATATGGAGAAGCGTTATTGGGGTGAGGCGATTGCAGCGGCAGCATACGTGCAAAATCGTCTGCCATCGCGTTCGGTATAGAAAACTCCGTTCGAGCTGTGGAACGGCGAAAAGCCAGACCTGAGTCACTTGAAGGTATTCGGGTGTGACGCTTTCGTATATATTCCGGACGCGAAGCGCGGGAAGATGCAGAGCAGAGCCGAGAAGCTAACCTTCGTCGGGTATGCGTGTGGTTCGAAGGCATATCGTTTTCTGGACAAGAGGTCTAACAGAATAACGATCAGTAGAGATGCTAGGTTTGTGGAGCTTGGTCCAGAGCTTCAGGAGGAGTCGAAACTCCGCGAGTCGAACCAAGAAAGAGATCCGCCGAAGACTAGGAATGATTCACCGGAGCGGCAGGTTGCCGAGGAGATCGAAATTGATTTTTCTGGTGGAAAGAGTGATGCGGGCAGTATCGCCAATGAGCCTGACTTTGAGGGTTTTTCGGATTCAGACGAAGAGTACTTCGGATTCGAAGAATTGTTCCGAGACAACAATGAGCCTCGCAATGAGCCTAGGAGGTCACAGCGTAGTAATCTGGGAACGATGCCGAGTAGATACGGAGATTTCGTGGTTGGAGTAGCTCAAGTTGCAGTAGCGGAGCCGGTCAGTTACACCGAAGCCGTGAAAGGTCCGGACAAGGACAAGTGGGTCCGTGCTATGGACGAAGAATATCAGTCGCTGTCGGCGATGAACACTTGGTCGCTCGTACCGTTGCCAACAGGACGACAGGCGATTGGATCCAAGTGGGTTTACAAGCAAAAAAGAGACTCATCAGGACGTGTGACACGTTTTAAAGCAAGATTAGTCGCACAGGGATACGCGCAGCGGTTGGGTGCAGATTTCGGAGAAGTATTTGCTCCAGTCGCAATGCAATCAACTTTTCGAGTTCTCTTGGCAGTTGCGGGACATAAGAACTTGGAAGTGCGGCACATTGATGTAAGGAACGCATATCTCAACGGGCGGCTGGAAGAGGAGGTGTATATGCGGCAGCCTCCGGGGTACGCTGTTCCTGGAAAGGAAGAACTGGTGTGCAGGCTCCACCGAAGCCTGTACGGACTGAAACAGTCGGCGAAAGTTTGGCACTCCACCGTGAAGAAGGTGTTGCTGGAGATGGGATTCCGGCAGTCCGAGTCGGACGTCTGCTTGTTTATGAAGCAGCTGAACAGCGGAGAGTGGGTCTACTTACTACTTTACGTAGACGACATGATTGTGGCGTGCAGAGACAAGCAACAGCTAGACCGGCTGGAACAGGAGTTGCACAAGCGATTCGAGATTTCCTGTTTGGGAACAGTGAACCAGTTTCTGGGGATCAGAGTTCGTAAGGACGAACAGGGATTCTATTCTCTGAGTCAACAGGGATCTATTCGAGAAATAGCAGTGCGTTTCGGTCTTGAAGGAGCTAAAAGCTCGAAGTTTCCTTTGGACCAAGGTTACCTGAAGTACCAGGAGAGTGAAGCTTTGCCGAACAACATCCAATACCAAAGTTTGGTGGGAGCACTTCTATACCTGGCGACAAATTCAAGACCGGATATTGCAGTAGCATTTTCAATCCTTAGTCGGAAGTCTAGCAATCCGACTCAGCGCGATTGGATAGAGTTGAAGCGCGTCGTTCGATATTTGATCGGTACGGCAGACTACGAATTGAAGCTTTCCAGTGACCGAACGAAGAGGCTGACCCTAACCGGCTACAGTGACGCTGACTGGGCAGGAGATTCTGCAGACCGCAAGTCCACAAGTGGATATGTGTTTCTTGTCGGCGAAGCAGTAGTCAACTGGGCGAGCAGGAAGCAGGATTGCGTCACCACGTCAACGATGGAGGCCGAATATGTGGCGCTTTCGGCGGCAGCATCCGAAGCTGTGTGGTTGCGTAGATTGCTGAGCGAGTTGGGAGTTGTGTCAAACCAAGCAACGATCATCTACGAGGACAATCGGAGCTGCATCGATTTTGTGTCTCTGGAGAAGCAAAATAAGCGAAGCAAACATATCGACACGAAGGTTCATCATGCGAAGGATTTGTGTTCACGAGGAGTCATACAGTTGGAGTACTGTCCTTCCGACGAGATGGTGGCAGATGTGTTCACAAAGCCACTGGGACCAACCAAGATGATGCAGTTTGCTAAGCAGCTAGGACTTGTTCAGTGAATCAGCGAGGAGGAGTGTTGGCAAATGAACAACAGGGACGCTGCGCAAGTAGCAATTTTGGTTTTATGAGGGTTCTGTAGACCATGATTTAGACTTATAGAATGCTATAAAACCTCGATAAAACCTACAATGTTACTTGGGTGAAGTAACTGAACCCCTATCAGAGAAATTGGCAACACGGCGAGTAGAGCGAATGACAGCCAGGCGGTGTTTTGAAGTATAACCTCATTCCTTTTGTTACAGTGCGAAATAAAAACACGTTGTTTTTTCAAGTCCGATATTTATACTTTATTTTGACGCGTTTACGAATTCTCCACGGTTAATTCCACTTCGGAACGTCCACCTAATGCCCATACTTCCTACATACGCTATGTACTCACGATCGTTGACGGACAGCTCCGCTGTCACCTTGCATCAGTGCCGCCGGCACGGTGGGGGCAGGACTGTGTATTTAGAAAGGGCGCGTGCTGTCCACTGGGACAGCCAACGCTCCCCACAGGTACGCCAGCGCTCAGGCTGGCTTAGCTCCATCGCGCCCAACGTCTAGAACTGCCAATTTCGTGGCCGCTCGAACGTAGACGCTGGTGGCGGTCCTTACGGTGGCAGAGCGGACTTCGCCGTCCTTCCCTGGATGAGTTTTGATGACCTTTTCCTTGGGCCAGCAGTTCCGAGGTAGCTTAGGGTCGGTAACGGACTCTTCCGGATAACCCTCGCGTTGAGCAGATCGTAGAAGAAAGGCTTCAGCTGATATCAGTTCTTCTGTAGTCCAGTTCCAGTGACAGTTGTTTCGTTGCAGAGTTTTTTTTTGCGGCAGTTGACAGGAAAGCGGAGGACGAGGACAGCAACGTTAAGTAGACGCTTCCAGCTAGAGAAGTTTTTGGTATCTATTGTAGGTTCACATTAGGTGTGACACGCCATCAGGTTAGGACGAAGTTCTTCTTCTGTTGCTCTGCTCTTCGTTATATGTGGAGGCCAATCCGCTTCCAGCCACTGTAGGAAGTCTGGGCCTACAAACCATCTGCTTTCGGGTGTAAGATCGGATTTGAAGCTCCATTTGGTAACGTCATCTGCAAAGTTCATCTTAGATGGCACCCAGCGCCACTCGTTTGCCTCGGTAAGATCCAAAATCTCACTTACACGGAACGCTACGTATTGTATGTACCGTCGATGGTCTGAGTTTAGCCAACACAGTACGTCCCGAGAGTCTGTCCAGTAGTACTTCCTGGCTACGTCAATGGACAGGGCATCCGTTATCGTCCTCGACAGCGTGGCGCCAACGACTGCAGCCTGTAATTCTAAACGTGAATATATTGACATTGACATATTGCGCGCAGCTGGGTGAGCAGCAGGCTCCGAAGGTCATGACCTGCATCACGTAAACAACGATTTCTCCCTTTTCGTTCCACCATAGAAACCGCTGGCACTGTTGATCCTCGACTCGGATTCCTACTTGGTGAAACATTTCACGTAAGTCTCCGGTAAGACCCACTGGATTCTCTCGAAACTGCAACAGGATGAACAGTAGTGAGCAGAGTTGATCAGGGCCCTTAAGCAGGGTGGAATTCAGTGAAATACCGAAGGTGCATGCTGCGCAGTCCCAGACAAGTCTCACCTTTCCTGGCTTATTCGGGTTCATCACCGGAAATACCGGAAGATACCACACTCTGGGGTACCGCATACTGAGTTCACTCTCTGAGAGCTGCCTGACATAACCTTTCGAAACGTAATCCTCCATCATTCGATTTAGTTTTTCGGCCAGTTCTGGGTCTTTAGTGAGCCGGTGTTGCAAGGATTGATGCCTTCGAAGGGCCATAGCGTAGTTGTCTGGGAGGCGAACATTGTTGTGACGCCATAGAAGCCCTGTTGTATACCGCTCACCATCGTAAGATGTTAGCTGCCTCAGAAGATCCTGTGCTCGTTGGTCTTCGGTCGAAAGAAGAAGCTTCCCCGGTTTCGTAATGCCGAGATTGTCTAGTGAGAAATGATTCTTCACTGCCTGATGCAGCTCATCGTCTTTCATTCGCTCACATGAGCAAACGTGGAAGGTGTAGTGAACGAGATTGCCTATGTTGTCACTTTCTACATTTCTTCCACCGCAAACCGTCCAACCCAATCGTGTTTTGACCGCAACTGGATCCCCGACGTTTCCTTCTCTACTTTTCAACACCAAGCTGACTTGAACGTGTTTCATACCGATGAGGATTCTTGGCCGTGCATCGTAGTAAAAGTCGATGGGAAGACCTTGGAGATAGGAATATCGTTGTCTCAAGTCATCGGCGTTTAGCGTTTGATGTGGTAGTAGCAGTTCTTCCACGGTTCTTACTCCGGTTAGCTGGAAGCTCTGAGCCATTCTGCCTGTTCCGGAGATGTTGAAAGTGACTGATTGTGAGTCTCTTTCACGGCGCTGCGTTCCGCCTGTCCAGCGGAGGCATAGCGGTATTGTGATACCCTTTAGATTCAGTTGGTCCGCCAATTCCTGGTCTATCAGGCTTAAGTGGGATCCCTCATCAAGGAACGCGTAGGTGTGAATGGAGCCTTGAGGTCCACGCAGTACCACGGGAAGATATCGGAATAACACTGCACTTGATTTTGTCTGGTGAGTGTTGCAGTCGTGCGGTGGAGCGGTCACAACAGATGATGTTGCTCTTTCATCGTGAGCTGTGGATGTCAATGGCGCAGGAGCGATTTGATTGGAAGCGTTCTTGTCATTGTGAAGCAGCTCGTGGTGTTTATATGTGCATCCGTTTCGTCCACACGGTTTAGCCTTGCATTCTCCTTTGTGTAGTATAGATTCGTCAGCTGCTTTAATAATTTGTTTTGTAATTTCTTCAATTTGTTCTTCTACTGTTGTTCTGCTTCTAAAACCGACTGTATTTGTAAACTGAACCCAGTCAGCTTCGTCTATTTTCCAGTTTTGTGTACTGCTACTGCTTTCTGAGTTTGCTGGTAGGGTGACCACGAGCGGAAAATGATCACTTCCCTTCGTATCTTTGTGTACCTCGAAGTCTTATCATTCCCGCTAAATTGTTAGTACAGCTGGTTCAGTCAATACATGATCCTTTCCCTGTTGCGTTATTTATACAGTGGTGACCCAATTTTGTCAGCCCCCGATTTTGTCTACCCCCGATTTTGTCAGCTTTTTGACCCGATTTTGTCAGCCTATATAATTCAATTAGTTTTGGTTGAGGTGGACTGTTTTGTACAGTCGTATTCGTATTTTATTGATTGTCGAGCTCAATAATGACATTTTTCGAGAATTAAATGTGCAGTGGTGGCAAGATCAAAGCAGGGGGGAGGGTGGTTGAGGGGCTAGTTGAAAATTATGTACGTTATGTGTGTGTGTGTGTGTGTGTGTGTGTGTGTGTGTGTGTGTGTGTGTGTGTGTGTGCGTGTTTTGTTTTTTTTTATAGTAAGGAAAGCTTTAAAAGCTCGGCCTGTCACTGTGTTGCGTGTTTGTTCTCCTTCTGGCACAGTGTAGGACTCTTAACCACTAAAACCTTACTCGCCTCTAGCCACTATCCCCCCGGAACTCCTCTAGAGTATTTCGTCGGGGGGGGGGGGGGGGGGGGTGGTGCTGTGCTTAAGCACTTCTCTTTAGCTCAGCTAGCCGGCGTTGCTAACTCGCTGATCATCTCTCCATTTTCGCTGCAGCTCCGACAAAATTTGCGTCACTGCCCTGCTGATGACGCTCCACGTCCTCTCATCCCGGCACATTTCACTGACGACATTTCTCGCGCTAAGGGCCCTCCACTCGCACTGCCTTAAATCTTGGGCAGTCGAAAACCACGTGCTCCGGCGTTTCGTCCACGTTTCCACACTCCGGACAGAGGGGTGAGGTTGTGTATCCAAACCGATGCAGGTTCTTCCTGAAGCAGCCATGACCAGACAGGAACTGCGTCAAGTGGAAGTTGACTTCTCCATGGTTCACCCAGGTCGAAAGAATCGGTATTAGCCTGTGTGTTCATCTACCGTTCTCCGCTGCGTCCCACTCCTGTTGCCCCTTAACCATCGACTCCGTTCTCACCATTTTTCGTACTCCTCTGGTATCTCTTCGCATATAGCATTCGGTGTCCTCCGCCAAGGTGATGACGATGGGTATCATACCGGCGATAACGCATACTGCTTCCGTCGAAATTGTTATGTACGCACTCACGACTCGCATGGCCATGAGGCGGAACGTACTGTTCAATTTTCTTTGGTTCTTCTTCGATTTCAGCGCTGCATCCCAGGCTGGACCTCCATACCTCAGTATCGACGACGATACACTAGCCAGAAGACGCCTCTTGCTGCTGCTTGGTCCAGAGTTGTTCGGCATGATTCTAGCTATCGCATAGATGGCCTTCGCCGCCTTCTCACATGCGTAGTCGACGTGGCTATTGAAGCTTAGCCGGTCATCGAGTATCACTCCAAGATACTTCAGCACGCGCTTTGATGCTATGGCGTTCTCCCAGACGGTAATTTCTGCTCGCTGAACAGCTTTACAGTTACTGACCAATAGCACTTCAGTTTTGTGGTGGGCTATCTGCAGCTTCGCTCCTTGCATCCAGTTGGAAACCGTGTCGATCGCCTCGGTTGCCAGCATTTCCACCTCTTCCAACGTCTCGCCTACTACCGCCAACACGACGTCGTCCGCAAATCCTACGATCTCAACTCCTTTGGGCAGCTTTAGCGTTAGCACGCCGTTGTACCTCGCGTTCCAGAGCGTTGGGCCAAGGATGGAGCCTTGTGGCACACCCGCCGTGATCCGGATTGATTTCTCTCCCATGTCCGTCTCGTAGACTAGAACCCGGTTCTGGAAGTAACTCCTTATAATGCTACACAGGTAATCAGGAACCCTCATTCCATGCAGTGCTTCGGCGATTGCCTCCCAGCGGGCGCTATTGAATGCGTTCTTCACGTCGATCGTTATCACGGCGCAATATCGATCTCCTCTCCGCTTCTGTTTAGACGCTTTCTCGGCAATCTCGACCACTGTCCGAATTGCATCCACCGTTGATCTCCCTTTCCGGAATCCGAACTGCCTCACCGACAATCCATGCTCACTCTCCGTGCATTTCGTTAGCCTGTTTAGGATGATCTTCTCGAATAGCTTTTCGACTGTATCCAGCAAGCATATAGGCCTATACGATGCTGGATCCCCATGGCCATTCAATTCTTACCTAAGTCCATTTAGAAACCCCCCCCCCCCCTCCACACCACAATGTAAGAATGTCTTTCCTTTTATGACACTTACGAAAAGTTTGAAATTCCAGCTCCCCCTGCCCCCCTAAATGGGCTCGTATATTTTGAATGATTCCTAAAACATAAATCTTGCATTATCAAACAGCATTTAAAGGTATTATGTTAAAAAAAATTAAGCGAAAAAAAAATGTCCCGATTTTGTCAGCCCTAAATTCATCAGGGGGCTGACAAAATCTGGACATTACTGTATATGTATATTCTCCGTCATTTAACACAATTAATTCCATTTCGTCGAATACTTCTTCTAGAACATTCCCTTTGACGTTAATAAATTCGCTTCCCCATAGGTACAATAATTATTAAAAAGTCGTTATAACAGCTATCCTTACAAAATAATCTATTAAAAATAACTTCTTCACGATACAAAATTTGTCAATTCATAAAAAAAAATCACTGGATAACCGTTCAAAAGACAGTTTTAACGTGTGAAATGCAAAGTCTCTTAAATTCTGCTAATGTTGTGGCACGTTTAATGTGTCTAGGTATTCAATTGAAAACATTTATTCCTTTAAAAATAATGAATTATGTGAAGCACAAGTAATGAAATGTGGTGTTCTTATTTCATCCGCGTTTCTAGTATTATAGGGGAAATGGGTCTAATGATTGCCTATGGATCTAAGATTGGGCCCAACGCTAAAAAAATCTGCTATTTATCAAGTGTATCTAGATGAACGCGTCATTGGGGCGGTACTGAAGGATATTTTTGGTTGCTATTGCAAATTTAGTCGATTGCTGATTTTTTGTATGGGCCCAAATTAGGGGCAGTTAGGCCGACATTACATACATTTCCCCTATCTATGATAATCACTTCCTCTTTCAATTCGATCACACAAATCTCGAGGCAGCAAACCGTTAATTACTCTAAAAATACATGAACACCATCGTCAAATATACTATTCTTTGATTCACTGACAACCATTGTAAAGCATCCAGCTTTAAGTTGAGGAAGTGAATCTATTACATCTCAAAATCAAACGCATTATTTTATTCTGCAAGCGCTGTAATCTCGATGTTTGTGTTGCATTGGACAGAAATAAAATGGAAGGGCAAAAGTCAAGATGAGGAGAGATGATTAATTTGTATAGCTGTATTTTATTGGCAATAGTTAAATCGTTTTTCAGTCGACATAGAATTCCATACTTCTTGGCAGTATTCTTGATGACATTGTCAATGTGAGAGTTGAACTTAAGTTCCCCATCAATAATCACGCCAAGATATTTAATCTCCCGAACGCGATCAATAGTCTCATCATCAACTACAACAGAGACTCATTTACTCTATTCCGCGAAATTACCATAAATTTAGTTTTACTTGTATTCAATTTCAACTGCTTATACTTTAACCATCTACTTAGAGAATGCAAATCTTCATTCAAGAGTGAGACGGCAACTTCTAAATCCTTAGCTGCAATGAATAACACAGTATCATCTGCAAAAAGATTAATGTTGCAAAATCGTAAAATACGTCGCAAGTCATTAATATACATAATAAATAAAATGGGCTCTAATACACTTCCCTGGGGCAGTCCAAGATTATTCCCCACGGGACTGGATACAGAATCATTAAAAACAGTCCGTTGAGTTCTGTCAGATAAATAGCTTTCAAACCATTTATATGCAGTACTCGTAATTCCAAAGCGCTTGATTGTACTTAACAGTAAGGGCCTAGAAATTGTTTCAAAAGCGCGTTTTAGGTCAAAAAAAACAGCAACAGCCGTATCTTTACGCTCCATGCTGTCTTTCCACTTTGCTAACACCAAATTCAGTTTCACATGAGTGACCTTCCCGATATCCTGATTGGTCTGGTATCAACTTACTTGATACTTGATGGGCTACGAATCGCCAGGTTGATTCAACGCCGAACGAAGTACTCTTCTCCATTGGACTCGGTCCTGAGCCAATCGCTTCCAGTCGCCATGAACGTTTAGCGACCTGATGTCCTCCTCAACTGCAAATAGCCAACGTGTCCGAGGTCTACCCCGGAGTCGACGACCTCTACCGGGTTCTCTGCTGAATATAATATTTGCTTGTCGTTCTTCCGGCATCCGCACTACATGCCCAGCCCACCGTAGTCTGCCGTGTTTTATAAGCTTCACTATTTCCGTACCGTTATACACTTGGTACAACTCGTGATTCATGCGACGCCGCCAGATGCCATTCTCCTGTTTACCGCCGAGTATTGTTCGCAGCACCTTACGCTCGAAGACACCAAATGCTCTCCGGTCAGACTCTTTTAACGTCTGCGATTCGTGGCCGTAGAGGGCTACCGGAAGTATCAGCGTCTTATACAGAGCGAATTTCGTTTTCGTTTGCAGGCTACGGGACTTCAGCTGGCTACGTAATCCGTAAAAGGCCCTGTTTGCAGCTGCAATACGTCTCTTCACCTCGCGGGTAACATCATTATCGCATGTCACTAGTTCCACTACCTCAAATTGTTCACCATCTAACAACACTACCTACCAACACCACTATTGCTCCCACGCTGTCTACCGGCTACCATGTACTTCGTTTTGGTAGAACTTATCGTGAGCCCAATCCTCGCCGTCTCCCTCTTAAAAGGCACAAACGCCTCTTCCACTGCTCTACGGTCAATTCCGATGATATCGATGTCGTCCGCAAAGGCAAGGAGCATGTACGATCGTGTGATGATGGTACCGTTCCTCTGCACACCAGCTCTCCTAATCGCTCCTTTAAGAGCAATGTTGAACAGTAAGTTTGAAAGTGCATCACCCTGCTTCAATCCATCTAAGGTCACGAACGAGGTCGAAATCTCATCTGCAACCCTTACACTTGATTTCGATCCATCTAGCGTTGCGCGAATCAGTCTAATTAATTTCGCCGGAAAACCATGTTCTAGCATAATCTGCCAAAGCTCATTTCTCTTCACTGAATCGTATGCTGCTTTGAAATCAATAAACAGATGGTGAGTCTGCAAGTTGTACTCCCGGAATTTATCAAGGATTTGACGAAGGGTAAACATTTGATCCGTCGTTGATCGGCCCTCACGAAAACCAGCCTGGTATTCTCCGACGAAGGACTCCTCAAGCGGTCTCAATCTGTTAAACAGAACGCGTGACAGTATTTTGTACGCCGAATTCAGAAGAGTTATTCCTCGATAATTGGCGCACTCGAGTCTGTGCCCTTTTTTGAATAATGGGCAAATGAGGCCATCCAACCAGCTAGCAGGCAGTTCTTCGTCCTCCCATATCTTCGTTAGAATACGGTGGATTGCTTGATGCAGCTGCTCACTTCCGTGTTTGAAAAGTTCGGCCGGGAGCTCGTCCTTCCCAGCAGCCTTATTGTTTTTCAGCTCACGTATTGCCTTTTTAACCTCGTCTAGCGTTGGAGGCTCCACAGCTTGATCGTCGTCTGCGATGTTTACTCTGTTCCTCGATACTCCCTCACTCTCTCCATTCAACAATGTCTCAAAATGTTCTTTCCACCTGGCAGCCACCATTGTTTTATCTGTGAGCAAATTCCCCTCAAGGTCATTGCACATGGCGGGAGATGGCGCTGTTTTACTCCGCACACCATTGACAGTCGCGTAGAACCTTCGCATATCGTTCTGTTCCATACTTTCTTGCGCCTCAGCAATCACGCGTTCTTCGTATTGCCTTTTCTTTCTGCGGTGGGTTCGTTTCTCAGCTGCCCTTGCTACCTTGTACCGCTCTCTGTTCAGCCGGGTACCAGACACTAACATCCGGCTTCTGGCAACGTTCTTCTCATCCGTCAACCTCTGGCACTCCTCATCAAACCAGCCATTACGTGATCGTCTTTGAGCTGTACCTATCACTTCTTGTGCTGTTGTGTTCACCGCTCCGTGGATTGTGTTCCACAGATTGTTGAGGTCCTCGTTCACGTTGATTTCGCTAATCCGCTCATCAAGCTTCTGGCGGTACTCTGCAGCAACACCGTCTTCTGACTAGCGATGGATATTGAAACGCATCGATCTCCGGTTCGTTGAATTCGTAACGGTCGATAGACGCGCCCGAATTTTGCAGACAACAAGATAATGATCTGAGTCAATGTTAGGCCCCCTAAAAGTCCTTACATCAATGACATCTGAGAAATGCCGGCCATCCGTCAACATGTGATCGATCTGGGTGCAAGTTTCGCCATTTGGGTGTCTCCAGGTGTGCTTTCGGATATTCTTGCGTGCAAAGTAGGTGCTACTGATGGCCATACCTCTAGCAGCGGCGAAGTTTATCAGTTTCAGGCCGTTATCATTGGTTACTGTATGTAGGCTCTCTGTACCAATGATTGGACGAAAGAAATCTTCCCTCCCGACCTGCGCATTTGCATCTCCGATTACAATCTTCACGTCGTGTTTTGGGCACTCATCATAAGTTTTATCGAGACTGTCATAAAACGCGTCCTTCACGTCATCGGATTTATCGTTGGTTGGCGCATAGATGTTGATCAGGCTGTAGTTGAAGAATTTGCCCCGAATCCTTAATACACAGATGCGGTCGCTTACCGGTCTCCACCGCATAACACGCTTCATCTGCTTCCCGATCACTATGAACCCTACTCCATGTTCTGCCCTATCGCCACCGCTGTGATAGATATGATACTTGAAGGAAGTGTTGGCGATGGGATCCACCGCCCGGAATTCACGTTCTCCGGATCTAGGCCACCGTACTTCCTGAATAGCAGCTACGCTCACATTCACTTTTTGCAGTTCACGAGCCAAAAGGCCCGCTCGTCCAGGTTCATTTAAGGTTCTGACATTCCAAGTACCGAGTTTCCATTCATTGTCCTTATTTCGTTGCCGGGTCGGTTGCCGAAAATTCCGTTCGTTGTTTTCTCTTTCTTCGTTTTTCTGAGTAATATTGGGGGTTTCAGTATGCTACCTTACCGGGGTCGCGATACCTACATCATGTTGGTGGGGCTGCCACCTTAGGTGTAGCTGACGTGATACAGCATTTCTTATTCAGCCGCTCGCTCCGAGACAGACGCTGTTTGAGCCGCACCTCCATTGTGAACAGACGCTCGAGGGTCGCACCTCCTCACTTTGCTATCACCACGATCCGGATCCATGTTTTTATCGTGGTGTCATTGCCCAGGCTACGCTACCAGCATCTTTTGCTGGCTGTCTTTGTCATCGGCTGACCCGTGGAAGCGTGAGGTAGGAACTTGTGAGGACCAGAGCTGTTGGGACAACACTCCTTCCAGTTTGTCGACTCACCATTTGTAGCCCTGGTATCAACAAAGAGTTGCTATTCAAATACTCCAACAGCTAGCCTTTAACAACAAGTTCTATGATTTTCTCTAATGTGTGCAACATGTTGATGGGACGAAACTCTTCGGCTTTAATCGTTCCAGCAACTTTTTGAATAGGAATCACTAAGGATTCCTTCCAAATTTGTGGCACATGTCCATTCTGCAATGATTCATTAATAAGGTCCAGAAAGATGTGGCCAATGACATGAAAGCAATCTTGAATAACTCTAGCATTAACATTATCTACTCCAGTCGATTTTCCTAATGAAAAGCAAATAACTCTTAGTTCATCTAATGTAATTGGGTGAAAACCTTTAAATCTACAACTACTATTAACTGGCTGTTTTATTTCATCAGGTTCATCGGCCAATTCAATGGAATGATTAATCAATCAAACACTTTCGACAAAATAATCATTAAACTTAGCAGCAATTACTTGTTCTGACTGTTCTAATGTGGCATTAAAAGTTATGGACCGCGGTTTGCAATTACTAGGTTTTAATAAAGATTTAATTTTTTTCCATAACTCTTTGCTGTTGTTTTGATGCTGATCAATCTTTCTTTGTACATATTCACAACGAGTTTTCTTTATCGATTGTGAATACTTATTATGCGCGATTGTGTACCTAGTCCAATGATTGTCATTATTAGATCTACAAAACTTGGAAGACGCAAAAGATCCACATTGTACCAGCTGTTCGAATTTTTCAAAGAAACACACTTTTGCTCAACTAGTTAATTGATACACGTTTTGAAAGCGTTATTAAAAACAGATGTAGATTCATCTAAGTTACCGGCCGCGAATGGAAAATCCACGCTCCTCTCAACAAGATTCGAAACAGCTTGCTTCCAGCACTTCAGTTTTACAAAATTATCGTTATCGTTAGCATGGTCTCTGACATTAATCACTAATGTCTCATGATCCGTCATTTTCAAATCAGTATCCGTAACTGAACAAAGGAATCAAAATTGGAATAAACGTGGTAAATTAAAGTTGTATTGTACCTGGAAATACGCGTATACTAATTTACCGTTTACTTTAAATTGAAAAACTCAGCTATTTACCAGCCAAAGATAATAATTCCATTGGATTCAAATTCTACGGATACCTAGATTCAAACAAATTCCAAGGACAACAATTTTTATGGGAGCTTCTGGAAGAATTCCAAGATAAGTCCAAGGAGAATCCCAGCTGATATTTGTTTAGCCCCTCCCTATTGCCCATCCAGGCTACGCCCTTGAAGCAAAGATGTATCAAATTTCAAGCCTCTCATATGACCCAAATGAAGGTAAACGACATCCGACACTGGCAGCAGGTGCCGAATTCCGCACAACATCTCCATCCCGTGTTCGATTTCCCCGTTGCTGTTCGCGGTTGGAATTCATCGAGAAAACAAAGGTGTGTCACTGATGTGCATCAGCCACACTTTTCCCATTCTGCGCGTGCACAAATGGACGGACGGACTGTACGGGTAGTGAAACCTTCAAAAGTACATATAAGACACAAATTTGCAAACCATCCCCGTCGTCATCTGCCAACATTCGAAAAAACCCCCAACGGGGAAGAAGATCTGCGCAACAAATGGTCAATTTCTCTTTCGTCGTCGTCGTGGCTTTGACTGCTGCTGCTGGCAAACATCGGTGTCAGTATCTACCTGCCTACCTACAATAAAACTGCACGTGCTTCCCTCGTTTGTCGCGAGCGTGAAAAGGGGCTTGTCGTTGTCGGGGAGGAACCATGTCACATATTGTTCAGCACACTTAAATTGCATTAAAAGTACATTCTTCCGATGATGATGATGATGATGGCGAGAGCATTGTCGCGTTCGCAGCTGATGGCGGTTGGGTGCGAAAATTTCCTTTACTTTCTGTTGAATTTTATTGCTAATTCAGGTGGCACCGTCTGTGTCTGTTGGGTTTGAGGAGAAAATATTTAAGGAAGCAACAGCAGTGATCACGAGACGGGAGTGTGCAAATGGCGAAGACGCCCTCAATGCATGTCATTTCTGGTGGCTCTCTGTGGTCGATTGACGATTGATGTGTTGTTTTAGATGCCATCTGCGTGATTTGGCAGCAATTTGTGAGGTACTTACCTGAGGAGAAATTTGACACCTTCAAACTCTTCGGGATCTAATTCGATCGGTTATTTAAATATTGAACTATTGAAGATCTCCGTTGATGAACACACCTTATCGGGTGTAGCTTCCTTATCATTATGCTCGTCTTAATTACCATATTTTTACAACGAAAAATGGTGCTCCTCAATTCATCGCATCTCCTAATTTTCCCACAGCATGCAAAAGGCAAAGATAGCCGCAGCAACATCGTTGAAGTTTCCTTAAAGATGTATCATTTTCGCGGAAGAAAGCGGAAAATGAGTCGTCTTATAACCACCACCATCACCACCACCACCACCAACCGCGGAACGGTCGCAGTCAATGCATTCATTGCCAGAGGGGCCAAAGCCGAAAACGAAAAATCGATTGTGAAACAGGAAAATAAAGCAAACCCGCATGAACGACGAACGCGCGGCGGAGACGATCGAAAATATTTAATTTAATAATTATAATCATCGTCGTCATTATGGTCTCATATAAGCGGCACCTCCAGAGCGGTGCAAGTCAACGACGACGACGGCGGCGGTGTGGTGCAGGAAGTTGTAGTAAAGCCGCTTGCGGAGCGAAAAATTGCGGGGAAATTTGTTTGATGAAAAGTACACGATCGATTCGGTTCGATACAACGACACATCTCGCTCGGTTCGAGTTATTGTGCTTCGCGCGACAGAATTTTGCGATCAGAGTACAGTCAATTCTGGTTTTACGCGACCCATCAACTCATGGACCGGGGACCAACGGCTTCACTTCCCTTCCGGAGGAAGGCGTGATCAGATATTTTATGCTTCATGAAATTCCGACGGTGCCGACTGGGATTGAACCCAGGCCCTTTGGAGTAAGAGGCAGCCCCGCTTACTCCTACATCAGCAGAGCCACTATTTTTTTTTTCGAAGACCACATGCTCCGGCGTTTCATCCACGTTGTCACACTCCGAACAGAGGGGTGACGCAGCCTGTCCGAACCGATGTAGGTATTTTCTGAAAGAGGCGTGGCCAAACAGGAACTGCGGTAGGTGGAAGATGGCTTCTCCATGTTTTCTGTTTACCCATGGTGTAAAAATCGGTATTAGTCTATGTGTCCATCTACCGTTCTCCGCCGTGTTCCACTCCTTATACCGATTAGCTGACGACTCCGATCTCACCACTTTCCGTACTCTTCCGGCTTCTCTCCGCCTGTAGCACTCGCTGTCCTCCGCCAGGGTGATGCATACTGCTTCCGACGAGATGATTCTGTAGGCACTCACCACTCGCATGGCCATGAGCCGGAACGTACTGCTCAGTTTTCTTTGATTCTGCTTCGTTTCCAGTGCTGCATCACTGGCCAGAAGACGCCTCTTGCTACTGCTGGGACCAGTGTTGTTCGGCATGTGGTGGGCTATCTGCAGCCACCAAGGATGGAGCCTTGTGGAACTTCCACTGTGATCCAAATCGATCTATGTTCCATGTCTGTCTCGTAGACCTGAACCCGGTTCTGGACGTAGCTCCTCAGTATCCTGTACAGATAGTCAGGGACCCTCATTCTACGCAACGCGTCGGCGATGGCCTCCAGCTGGCGCTGTTGAACGCATTCTTGACGTCGACCGCTATCACGGCCTCCTCTCCGCTTCTGTTTGGACGCCTTCTCGGTTCTCTCAACCACTGTCTGAATTGCATCCACCATTGATCTCCCTTTCCGGGATCCGAACTGCCTCTCCGACAATCCGTGCTCGCTCTCCGTGCATTTCGTCAGCCTGTTTGGGATTATCCTTTCCAAGAGTTTTCCGAGTGTATCCAGCAGGCATATAGGCCTGTACGATGCTGGATCCCCCGGTGATTTTGCTGGTTTCGGCAGCAACACTAGCTTCTGTATCCTCCACCTGTAAGGGAAGTGACCCTCGCCTAAGCATTTCTGCAGGACCATTCTGAACATTGTCTCCGCATCATCTTGGAGCAGGTCAATGAGTTCCAAGAGTCCCTGTAATTGGTATTCATTGACTACGAAAAAGCTTTCAACCGACTATACCACGAAAACTTGTGGGGCGCTCTGAGACGCAAGGGAGTCCCTGATAAGATTGTCAACCTCATCGAAGCGCAGTACGAGGCTTTCTCATGCAGAGTGTTGCACAACGGAGCTTTGTTTGACCCGATTCGGGTAACCGCGGGTGTGAGGCAAGGATGTATATTATTATCACCGCTACTGTTCCTCATCGTAATCGACGAGATCATGGTTGGAGCCGTTGACCGTGTACCGAACCGTGGGTTGCTTTGGCAGCCTTTTACCATGGAGCATCTCAACGACTTCGATTTGGCTGATGATGTTGCGCTCTGACATGCAGAGTAAGCTCGACGACCTTGTGGAACGCTCCTCTGAAGCAGATCAAACCATCAACGTCAACAAGACCAAATCGTTCGATGTCAACACGGAAAACCGTTCCAATTTCACGGTAGCTGGGCAGCAGTGGAGAAAGTCAAAAGCTTCCAATATCTTGTCAACCAGATAGCGTCAGACGGCGGCACCAAAAGCGACATAGGTGCACGGGTTAAGAAGGCGAGGGCTGCTTTTGCCAAGAGCGAATCAGATCAATCGACGCACCAAAATCCGAATTTTTGACTCGGAACGTGAAGTCTGCGCTGTTATACGCCATGGTGTGTATCAGCGGAGAACACTCAGAAGCTGCAGGTGTTTATCAACCGATGCCTGCGGTAGATAATTCATGCCTGGTGGCCCCACAATTGGATCTCAAATTCCAAGCTTCATCGTTTGTGCCATCAGAAGCCGATAGAGACAGAAATTCGTGAACGGAAGTGGAGGTGGGTCGGCCACACACTACGACGGAGCGGAAACGAAATCTGCAAGCAAGCACTGGACTGGAATCCAGCAGGACATCGCAGCAGAGGCCGACCCAGAGGCTCGTGGTGGCGGAGCCTAAACAGTGAAATTATGAACGTTGACCAAAGCTAGTAATCGCCCAGGATGGAAATCTTTCACAATGGCCCTTTGCACCCCTGGAGGTGCGCAGGATCGTTAAGTAAATAAGTATCCTGAACATGTCTTGGGACGCCTGGATCGCCATTTTCAATGCTACATTGGGGATTTCATCCTTCACCTTCAATCCTTTCATCACTGCTACGAGTTCCTCGTTCGTGACTTCGACGTTATCTCCCTCTCCCTCTCCGTACGGTGTAGGTGACCAGGTCACTGGGTCGTGCTTCGGGAAAAGTCCTTCCACGATGACTTTCAGCTTCTCTGGGCACATTTCAGAGGGGAATTTTGGGCCTCTGATTTTTGCTATCACGATAACTTCGAGTAGCTTCGAAAACGCTCATTCCGAACGACGGCCTGCCGTGTACGCGTGAATATGTAAGTGGAAAGAATTTGTTGAATCGCGGTGATCTCATTTGTTTTATTATACAGGGTGCGTGACGAATTTTTGCAGTAAATTTCAAATAGTAATTTCTCATGCTTATGCATCATGATTTAGATATATTTGGCAGCACTGGATAGCTTATACTGTTGGGTGTAAGATTTAAACAAACAATGTTGAGTAAACGTAAAGATGTCGAAACAAGAGAGCAATCTGTCAGCCATTGTCGCTTTGTTGCGCGCCGGAGTATGCATGAAAGAAATAATTCGGTCGGTAAATGTGTCTGAAAGAACAGTGTATAATATTAAAAAAGGCTTGGGAAAGTGATAAGACGGAGCACCTGCTCATACTGCTAATAAAGCACAGAAATGGCTTACGGAAAATATTTCGTAAATTTGGGAGGAAGAATTTTGGCCCCCAAGCAGTCCCGATATCAATCCGTTGGATTATTTTGTATAGGGCGTCGTCCAACGGGATACCAATAGAACCCCTCACACCACACTTAAGTCGCTAAAAGCTAAAATCAAGGCAGTGATGACATCTATGGATCGAAACATTTTAAAACGTGCATACTGCAGTTTCTGGAAGCGTCTAACTACAGTCGTCGAAAGGGAAGGCAATTTTTTTGAATAAATTTACTTACAACTTCCATATGTTGCGAAAGAAAATAAATCGCACAAAATTCATTGCTAGAATAACTAACTGGTGTATTTTTTCTCAAATATGCCATTTACTGCAAAAATTCGTCACGCACCCTGTATGTGCAACAGTTGGAAAAATTCCTTGTTTACGGAAGATGAGTGGTTTTTGGCGAGAAAGTGAGCGTTCATCACCGGATGATTCGGATGCGGAGGATGGCAGAGTTCGCGTTCCGATACTGGCAGTAGATAAGCAGAAATTTTCATTGTCTACCCCAGTGACCAAAGCTCCAAATACTCCAGAGTGGTTATCGGGTACGTGGCCGTTGAAATCTTTCGACGGAACATTGCCGACTAACAAGCCGAAAGCGGAATGGGTTCGCTTCCGCGATCAATTTGAGAGAATTGCCTCATGTAAAGCGCCGGTAATTCCCAGCAAGAGACTCACGGGTATGAAAATCTTTGCCGGCAATTACTTGTTGAGCATTATCGAACTGCGAGAGAAGCTCATTAATCAGGATTCGACTGATGTTTACATCGATACTGTTTCTGCATTGAACAGTTATTTCGATCAGACGTGTGACTCTGCTAAAGAACGTTTGAAGTTTCGTGAGATGCGTATGAACGCGAATGACTCGTTTGGAGATTGGGTGTTACGGCTAGAGTGCCCAAGCAAAATTTTGCGATTTCAAAGACCAACAACGCAAAGAAGAATTTGTGCAAGCTCTATTGAGGCGATCGATTTCAGAAATAGCAGACAAACTCTATGAGATGTCTGACATGTTCGAGAATGATCTTCAACGAATTATCAAACACGGCAAGCATCTGGACTACATCCGGATGGAAGTTGAACAAAGTACCTAAGAAGTCAACAAGCTTCTCGAGTTCGGACCAAGGTGTAGAAGATGTTTAGAATCGTCCAGTTAACGCTTTGCATTCACTAAAGCCAAAGTTGGGATCACGTCGGTTTGAACCGTATCGCAAAAGGCAGCCGGAGTCAGAACGTGTCAACTTCCGTTATCGTCACGGTAATCCACAGCAGCGAAATATTCGAGGTAATGATGATGTTCGACCTTGTACGAAATGTGGACGTTTGCATGGCCCTAAAGGATGTAAAGCTTTTCGGGTGAACTGCTACTCTTGTGGAAAAAGTGGGTCATTATGCTGAGTTCTGTCACACACCGAGAACTACCAACTCCAACTATTATGACCGTGCCAATGAAGTGAAAGCCGAAGCTGAAGTAATTAACCAGGTACATAATGAAATATCCTCACAGTGAAATAAAAATAATAACTGAGAGCCTACTTATCTTGTTGAATGTTTTCTCACGCCTATATAATAATAAAAATAAATGATATGATATGAATGATTATATTTTTTTCTATTTCTACTTCTTTTTTGTTTGCAGTTGATTACTCAAAAGCCTAATCTTCAACGATTTTTGGAAGATCCTAGGCTTGTTGATTGCGTAATCGGTACTGAATGCATCCAATTTTAAATTGATTCTGGTGCTAATGTGAACACAATAACAATCGATAGTTGGAACATGATCAAGGAAAAATGTAGATCGGTGGTTCATGATTTGGTAGCGTACCCAGAGGATATTTTGAAAGCCTATGCCCATCAACGTCCTCTCGAGGTCGAGTGCTCTTTTAGAGCCTACATTTGAGTGGCAAATCAAAAATCTTTTTTCATCTCTTGCATCTAAACCCATCTGCTTGCATTGTTCTCCACCTTTATGCAAGAAATCTTGAAAATCATAATCAATCGTGTTTCTATCTATTAAGCGCGAGTGCATCTCACAAAAGCAAAGCAAAAAATTTCCTGCATCTTAGATAGAGTCACCCCCCTCGGGCAAATCGTAGGGAACCATTACAGTTGGCCAAATTTTTCGTTGTAAGGGGAACTCAACTATCATTGCTCGGATTTGAAACGTCACAGAAGCTGGACCTTATCCGCGTTGGCCCTTCCAAAACAGATGAAGATAGGAGTGATTATGTTCAAAAATCTCAAACTACCTTCAGTCTGGTGACGGATGCTCGAGAATTTCCTAAGATTCTAGCGATAGGCTGCGGACTATGGAGTTGAAGGGAATAATCGAGCGAGCAGATAAGGAACATGATATTATTACACACGTCTCACCTCTTGTACTAGTACCAAAAGGCACAAATGATTTCCGGATAGTTATCGATTATAGGGCCGTCAACAAAGCAATAATTCGGGAACCTTACCCTATGCCATCGCTAGAGAAAATCTGGTCAGACATTCCAAAAGGGACAATGTTCTTCTCGAAGCTGGATTTAAAAGACGCATATTTCCATGTTGAATTACACGAAAGTGTGCGCCATGTCACAACTTTCATGACCGCGAATGGACTTATGCGTTTCAAAAGGCTGCCTTTTGGTCTGTCATGTGCACCCGAACATTTCCAACGGGTGATGGAGAAATTGTTGATCAAATTCAAAACGTTATAGTTTATCTCGATGATATTCTTATTTATGGCTAGACGATGGATGAGCTAAGGAAAAATGTGGTGGCTGTTAAAGAAACGCTGTTCGAAAATAACCTCACCTTAAATAAAGAAAAGTCGATGTACAACCAACAGTCAGTTGATTTTTTGGGGTTCACTATCGACGGATGCGGTATTCTACCTACCAAGCAGAAAATATCAGATATCAAATCGTTCGAAAGGCCCAAAAACACATCCGAAGTTCGAAGCTTCCTAGGTATGATGGCCTTCATAAGCCCGTTTATCAGTAATTTTACGCATAAAACCAAACCGCTACGGGATTTGTTGTCAGTCGATACTAAATTTGAGTGGAATGAAGAGCGTCAGATTGCTTTTGACGCGCTGAGGGATGCAGCTGAGAATGATTTGTTAAAACGTGGGTATTTTGATGAAAGGAGTTTTAGTACAGGATACAGCAGATACCGAAAATCGTCGGATCATCGTCTGTGCGTCAAAAAGTCTGACCACGGCAGAGTGCCGTTATCCGCAGTTGCATAGGGAGGCGTTGGCTATTATCTGGTCAATGGAGGGATTCACTTACTACCTTTTAGGAAGAAGATTCACATTGAGGTGTGACAGCGAAGCACTTATGTTCATGACAAAAGCGAAGGGCAAAGATGTTGGGAAACGGATTTTGTCTAGAGCTGAAGGTTGGATGTTGCGGATGGATCATTATTGTTTTAAGTTCGAGCATGTATCGGGAAATGACAACATTGCTGATGTGGTTTCAAGAATTGGCAGCAGGCGCGACGATCCGCCGTTTGGTATTGATAAGGAACTCCATGAGCTATGTTAAGTTACAGCGGACCCAGGAATTATCAATGATCATCTACTAGCTTTGACCACGGTTGAAGTGAAGGAAACATTGATCAAAGATAACGAACTCCAGACTGTTATCAAATGGCTTGAAAGGAATAAAAATGGCCAAAACAAATCGCAAGGTATCAAGCTTTCCAACGAGATATGTACGTGCAAGGTGAATTGTTGATGAAGCAGGAGAAAATGATTCTACCAAGTGCACTGCGTACTCGCGCGTTGCGGTTGGCTCACCGCAGCCATCCTGAAATGTCCACTATGAAAAATGTTTTACAGCAAGGATTGTGGTGGCCGAGCATGGATCGGGAGGTGGAAGATTTTGTCCGAGGCTGCCCGAAGTGCCAGTTGGTAACTGCAACAGGTAACCCATTGCCTATCACGTTGACGGAACTACCAAAGAATCCATGGGACTATGTCTCTATGGATTTCTCTACGGCGTTGGACATACACAATTGACGGATTTCACGCCAACTCGTCTTCGGAGTTGGCAGCACCCTCTCAGAACCTTATGAAACTTTGTGGGTGTTGAGACTTAGCAATTTTAAGCAACTTTGAGTACTTATTTTTTTCAAAATTTATCTCGCCTAACATTTGATAAGGGTCAAAGTTTTTTGTCGATTTTTTTTTCAAATCGATATAGCTTAAAAATGACAAGCCCTACAAAATAGTGATGTATGGCGAACTTTTAGCAAATAATCTGAAATTTTATAAAAAAATTTAAATAAATTAAAAAAATGGTTTCTACACTCTAAAAAAATATATTTAAAAATTAAAAGTCATTTTCCCAAAAATGGTACCCCTCAGATTTGCTTGATATTTTTTCTCATGAAAGGCAATATAATTATCTAACTTTTCTTCATACATCGCAAAGTGGGCGCTTTTAAGGAAAAAAAGTTGTTCGAACAACAACTTTTTCATGTTAATTTTTTTTTAGCGTGTTTCACTCAAAGTCGAATAGTAATACGCGCACAACCTTATTAAAATCCGTTGAAACTTAATGAGCATAAAGATTTTGACCTTTTGATAATCTGGGCGTGCTTAAAACAAAAATCTAGCCTAACATTTGAAAGGGCCTAATACAGAGGATTTTCCTGCATTTCGAATGGTGTTTTAATAAATGAAAACTCTAGTGTTTTTGTTTAGTGCATAATTTATTTTCCTATAATTCTCCATACATAATTTGAGTTTTTCATTGATTATTAGTCTATCGGAAACAGAGTGAAATTTTTCGGAGTTTCCTTTGAATGTGAAAATCGCTTAGTAGAAATTATGTTTTGAGAAATAGGTACAAAACAATGAAATTTTTGTGTACCAGGTATAGTTTTTACATGACTGAACAGCTCCTTGAGTTCATCGGACATCTTTGTGTATTGATCATTTGATATGAAGCAGAAGTTCAATTTTGTTATGCTTGTATCTGTTTGTTTAACTGCCCAGTCATACAGTTCTTGTGGAGTTGTGATTGTGTTTCCATAATCTCGAGCAAGACTTGCTCTCTTTGCCATTCGTTTGAGAGTTCCTCCAATTGCGTCACATGGGCCTTTCCCATGAGACGTTGCGAAGAAGTGCCATGCGATGGATCTGTATCTGTAAAATTAAAGAAAAGAAAAAAAAATATTACCACACATTAATATATAACGCTGTTAAGGTGATAGTACCATGAACGGGGGTGGTTTTGATAATAGGGGTAACTTTGGTAATGCAGCTAAGCCAAAAATTTATGACTTAAGGCACATCGTACGCAATATTTTGGATAGGAAACCGATGTTCCCTTCCAAAATAATGAATACGAAGAGCATTAAGTCATAACTTTTTGGATTAGCTGCATTATCAAAGTTACCTCCATTATCAAAGACATCCCCGTTTACGGTACATCGAAGCCGCATCTGAATTTTCCCCATGTTTGTGGAGCACGAGCTGCATAAACCGCATATCGTACAGTCGTGAAAATTTGATAGATTGTTCACCGAGGTTGGCCTACCAATCGATCAAATTTGTACGATAAGCGGTTCATCCAGCTCGTGCTTTAAAAAAATGTTGAAAATGAAGTTGTATCTTCGATGTACAATCCTTAAACCACACAGTTGAAACAGTTAAAGTTATTATTATTTACCTAGTGTATCATCAAATTCCTGATGTTCTGATTGCTGATGACTTGTTGATGGTTGCGGCTCTTCAAACTTCCGAGCATGGCTTGATTTCTTTCCATCCGATCGCCTCTTTTTCGGGAGAGGTGTCCTATTGTGCACTAAAATTCCACGACACGATTCACAAATACGCATTGTTACATCCAATTGATGATCAAAGCCCCATGAATGTATTTTCTCTATGAGACTTGATGATAAATTACGTAAATTATTGCGGCTGCAATTGGGATTGTTTATGTTGGCACTACATTGCACCCTTTTAATAATCAATTCAGCAGATTTTTCCATTGTTGTATATATAAACACTTTTTCGTTTCAACAACTATGCAGCACTACACTTTCAACAACTATGCACTACAGCAACTATGAGCATTGTTGTGATATCACCAAACTTAAATATTAGATTATGTCGGTAGAAACAGACTGCGGTGCTTTAAGTTTATACCTTATATCTCTCATGTGACTACCTGCGTTGTTATATAACTGCTATATAGCAGGTAACTTAACGATTATTTTAGGCATGCCTTAAATAATCGTTAAGTTACCTGCGCTATTATATGTATTCACTTGAGAGATGAGGTATAAACATATATATGCATATTGCTTACTAATGGACACACCTAATACATAAAAATAAATGAATGATTATTTTTCTAATTAAATTAATCACAAATACATGAATTGAAATCTTTTCATGAATAAAACATACTAAGTGATTTTTACTTAGTTTACCTGTTGATTTGGAATAATTTGAGGGTGGTTTTATAGAAGTTGGATAGAGTGTATGCATATATTATAATACAATCCATCACAGGAAAGTGCAAACCATGCTGAGATGGCTGTTCCTCATTAGAACGTTTTGTTCTGAACTCTTATTGGACGATTTGCAGGTAACTTCTCTGTACCCTTTTCAAATGTTAGGCTAGATTTCGCCCAGATTATCGAAAAGTATACCCATAAAGTTTAATCGAATTTTAATAAGGTTGTGCGCGTATTACTATTCGACTTTGAGTGAAACACGCTAAAAAAAAATTAACATGAAAAAGTTGTTGTTCGAACAACTTTTTTTCCTTAAAAGCGCCCACTTTGCGATGTATGAAGAAAAGTTAGGTAATTATATTGCCTTTCATGAGAAAAAATATCAAGCAAATCTGAGGGGTGCCATTTTTGGGAAAATGACTTTTAATTTTTAAATATATTTTTTTAGAGTGTAGAAACCGATTTTTTATTTTATTTAAATTTTTTTATAAAATTTCAGATTATTTGCTAAAAGTTCGCCATACATCACTATTTTGTAGGGCTTGTCATTTTTAAGCTATATCGATTTGAAAAAAAAATCGACAAAAAACTTTGATGTTAGGCGAGATAAATTTTGAAAAAAATAAGTACGCAAAGTTGCTTAAAATTGCTAAGTCTCCACACCCACAAAGTTCCATAAGGTTCTGAGAGGGTGCTGCCAACCACTGGATGAGTTGGCGTGAAATCCGTCAATTGGAAAGCCCTTGTTCTCACTGACAACTATTCTCGGTTTATAGTTGCGTTGCCGATGGATAAGATGGATACGGAAGCAGTAAAGAATGCACTTAAGCGGGTTTTCAACACATACTACATACCGAAAACAATGAAAGCGGACAATGGTCCTCCTGATCTAAAAACATGGCTACGGAGCGTCTGGGGGGTAAAACTTATTCACAGCACTCCATTGAACCCAACAGAAAATGGGCTAGTGGAAAGAAGCATGCAAGGTATCAACAAGATAACTACCATTGCGAGATTGGGAAAGATGAATTGGAAGGAGGCCTTAGCCGATTATGTAGCAGCCTATAATACATGGCCACATCACGTTACAAAAATACCGCCAGCTGAATTGATGTTCGGGAGAACGGTGAGAGGTGTATTGCCAGATATACGAACGGATTATCAGCAAATCATGGACGAAGAATTACGAGACCGAGACCAATCATCCAAGTTCAATCGCAATGTTAAAGAAGACCTTAGGCGTAAAGCTTCTATGCTAAACATCCAGGTGGGGGACATTGTTTTGGTAAGTCAGGCGAAACGTGATAAAGCGGATTCGCAATACAAGAATGCTTTGCATGAAGTGATTGGAATTGCTGGAGCTGGGCGTGCGACAATTAAGGATTTAACCACACAAAAGGTCTATGATCGTAACGTTAAATTTCTGAAGAAATTTGTGAAACGCAAGATGAGTAAGTCATTTTTTTTCACGGTTATATCTCTTCTAGAATAGAGGCTTTATTGAAATTTCATGATAATTCCTCAATCTCCATTTTATTTTATTTTAATTTTTTAGCTGCAGCAGAGGAAGTATTAGGTTCACACTCTTCTTTGCAACCCGAGCAGGAACTGAACGTTGACGACATGCCACCGATGACAACAGAAGCTTCTCCTCCTGATGGTATAGGTAATGATGAACAGTCCTTACCCAAACGCCGAAACACAAGAGAAATCAAGCGGCCGCAAAGATATCTTAATACTGTGAACAACGATATTTGAAGTGATGTGAAAACTTATTAGTACTATTTCTTGAATTATTCATGCTTTTGTTAATGGGGAGGATGTTGTATTCTGGTTGAGCGTGCACTAAAGTGTGTGAGAGCTTTCTGGGAGAGTTGGGCATAAAGGGTCGGAGACGACGAAGGTGGAAGATGGTGTGTTTTGATAATCTAAATGAGTAAGCGTAGTGTTTTGATTGGAATTTAATACCGATGATCCTGGGGATATCACAGTGATCTCGTCCAGATCCCTGCACTCGACCACTGTCTCCTGGGATAGAGCTGTTACGCTCGCCCCTTCACCAAGAGACTTTTCGACGAGCTCCTTGAAGGCTGAGCTCTTGATCGAAGGATCCTTCTTCATCTCAAAGAGCATCTCGCCTTTCTGGGTGCGCCTGGTTTTCACCACGTTCTCTCATAGTTCCTTCAACTCCGGATCCTTTCAAACTTTCCGGAGGAGTGCTGCATACGTCGTTTTGTCCTTTGCTTCGCTTCCGATGAGGCCTGGGTTTCTTCTTCTTCTGTTCTTCTTCACTTCTTGTTCCTGCCGGTTTTTCCACTTCTCCTTCGGCTTCTCGATGGTACGCCATCCATCCTCCTCGTTGTCTTCCTGGCCGTTCTTGAGTTTTTTCAACTCCTGTTCTTTTCCTGGCGTTCCCCTTTTCCTCTTCTCCGAGCGTGGATTTCGGTGTCCCATCGGTCCCTGTGCTTCAGCTGCTGCTTTCTCGATCAGTGCCCTTTCGGCAATCATGGCGGCTTCGATGCCCGTCACCATTTCCTTTATTGTCTTGTGGAAGTTGCTCGTATCCTTGATGAACTCATGAAGTTCATTGATCCTCCTCCTGACCTCCATTATGTTGGTCTTCCCAAGCTGCAGTCCTTCTTGGTACCATAGAGGTAACTCTAAGACCAGAAGGTCCCGAATAAACGTGTTAAAGTTTTTGGATCAGCTCTGGTACTCTCTTCTGTCTCAAGCTAATCGATGCACCCCTCGACACATAGGACAATAAACGAACTCCTCATTTTGTCGGTCAAACATTCATACACTGTACGAAAACATCCGCAATATTTCGAATGATTATTGCATAGCTCGAGCCCTTTAACAATATGCATCCGAATTTCGGATGATTGTTTTATTGTTGAATTCGTCGTCAGATGATGAGCAAGCTCAGGTTCCTGGAGTGTCGTTCAGTTCGATGGTTGAATGCTGGTCGAAAGGAAGAGGAAAAATTCGGGACACAGGACGTTTGTATACTCCACTGGCAGTTCGTAATGTCACGACCCTTACTACTCCGTCTGCTCCGGGATGAATTTTTTTGATGTGTGTGAGAGGCCAAGAGACAGATGCCCTTCCATCCTCCTGGACAAGAACAATTTGCCCGATCTGGATTTCCATCGGAAATGAGGATTTTTCGCGCTGATGATTCAGTTCCGTAAGGTATTCCTTCCTCCACCGGTCCCAGTGTTGCTGGATCAGTTTCTGCAGCTGCTGATAGTGATTCTGCCGATTGGTGGGAATATTTGTATAGTTCGGCTCCGGAAGGCTGAGAAGCGACGTTCCGATGAGGAAATGCCCGGGAGTGAGGACATCTAGCTCAGTAGGATCGCTTGATAATGACGTCAGAGGTCGACTGTTCATATTTGCCTCGACTTGGGTGAGCACAGTCGCGTAGTCCTCGAAGGAAAGCTGGGTGGTACCAAGTGTTTTTGCTAGCGACGTTTTTGCTGTCTTCACAGCCGCTTCCCATAAGCCACCGAAAGAAGGTGCCCTTGGAGGAATGAATTGCCACTGGATCCGGTGCATGCTACATTCATTGACGATTGCTTCTCTGGTGCGTTTATTATCGAAAAGACGGTACAGCTCAGCTAGAGTGTTGTTCGCTCCTTGAAAATTTGTACCGTTGTCCGAGTGAATTTCGGCTGGCATGCCATGGCGGGCGATGAAGCGACGCAAAGCTGCGAGAAAGGCCTCCGTGGAAAGGTCGCAAACCAATTCTAGGTGAACAGCCTTGGATGCAAAACAAACGAATACGGGGATGTATGCTTTACGTGGTGCTGCTCGTCGGTGTGCGGGTTTCATGTAGACCGGTCCGCAGTAGTCCACTCCAACTACGGTGAAAGCTCTGCTGGTTACGGTGCGAGGCTTTGGTAGTTGACCTACAGGTTGTGTGACAGGGACAGGGTTTTGGCGAAAGCATTGCGGACACTTGCGACACACAAGATTAGCGATGGTTTTTCCGTTCACCGGCCAGAATTCTTGATGCATCGTGGCTAAAGTCATGCGAGGACCAGAGTGCATGCAAAGCTCGTGATAATGCTTTGTGATGAGGCGTGTGAGTGGGTGGATTTTAGGAAGGATCATAGGGTGCTTGGTTTGGTAGTTCTCAGATGAGTGTTTGACCCAGCCATTGAGTCGAATGATACCCTTTTTGTCGAGGAAGGGACCATGTAGTCTCAGTGATGATTTGTTTGAAACGGATCGAGTTTTTGCCAGATCCTTCAGTTCTTCGGCGAACGTCTGCTGCTGTGCAATCTTCGTAAGCATTTCTTTGGCGTGCTCTAGTTCCCCTACTGCAGCGAATAGAT
Source organism: Ochlerotatus camptorhynchus (assembly GCF_037179485.1). Lineage (NCBI taxonomy): Eukaryota > Metazoa > Arthropoda > Insecta > Diptera > Culicidae > Ochlerotatus > Ochlerotatus camptorhynchus. Next base: position 189,758 of record NW_027040900.1, on the reverse strand, counting down.
GAGGATAGGGGTTAGGTTTGCGACGACAACGATTCACAAAACGAAGGACCAAAGCGGTGATCCGAACTAAACGCCAGAAGGATGAGTACCGATGAAACAGAAAGTGATGCTCCGGCGACTGCTGTACCACAAGTGCTGTTTTTCGCCGTTCCAGTAGATCTTCTGGTGGAGTACCTGTCAGATGTTTAGGCCAATTTTCATCCTCTTTCGAAAGCCATGGTGGGCCATAGCGCCAGATAGGGTTAACGACAAATTCTTGATGTAGCATCGCGCGTGAAACGAGGTCCGCTGATTCCAGTGATGGCCGTGTGTTAGTTGTTGAATTTCAGATGTTCTATTTCTGATGAAAGTCTGCCAAGTATTGGGTGGTGCCTTGATCCAGTGGAGTGTGACTGTTGAGTCTGACCAGAACCAGCAAGGAGTGCCTTCCATCCGCAGTGCTGCTGAAACCTTGGCGTAGAGTTTCGCCCCCCCCCCCCCCCCAGAAGTGCAGCACAGAGCTCAAGCCGCGGCAAACTAAGTCGTTTGAGTGGCGCAACCCGTGATTTTGCCGCAATGAGCTCGATTTTGATTTTGCCCTCCTTGTCGGTCGAACGTGCGTACATGCAAGCACCATACCCAACTTCGGACGCATCAGTAAAGACGTGGAACTGTATGGAGACCGAATTTGGTAGAAAGATGAGTCGAGAAACCTTGTAGTCTTCCAGGAGTGGCAATTGTGCCGCAAAACCATCCCATTTGCTAGCTACATCTTCCGGTACTGGATCGTCCCAGTCGACAGGGACTAACCAAAGGTGTTGCATTTGGATTTTGGCCCATGCTACGACTGGAGAGACCAATCCGAGTGGGTCGTAGAGCTTCGCAATTGCTGAGAAGATCTTGCGTTTTGTCCAGCTGTCATCGCTCGTAGATGGTTGAACCTCGATGCACAACTGGTCTGGTCCTATTTCCCATCCCACACCTAGTGTTTTGATTCTCTGGTCTGTTTCGAAGTGCAGCGTTGTGTCAACTCCAAGTGCTTCAGTGGGTAAGTTTTGCAGGATTTCTGAACTATTTTAGCACCATTTCCGAAGTTCGAGGCCTCATTCTGCCATCATAGCTTGAATTTCCCTTTGAAGCAGTACGGCTTCTCCATCGAGTCCGCTCCCGATAGTAAGTCGTCCATGTAGAAGTTGTTTTGCACGGCGCTGGCTGCAAGTCTGTATTTCTGCCCCAAATCCAAAACCAGTTGCTTCAACACCCGAGTGGCGAGAAATGACGATGGAGACAAACCGTAGGTGACAGTCTGTAGTTCGTACACCTGGATTGGTTGCGACGGATCGAATCGCCAGAGAATTCGTTGAAGCGGTGTGTCGTCTTCGTGGACTCGTATCTGGCGGTACATTTTTGCGACATCTGCGACCAACGCAATGCCATGTTTCCGGAAACGGAGTATCAAATTCAAAAGTTCATCCTGAATCGTAGGTCCGGTGAGTAGGGCTTCGTTTAGTGAATAGTTCGTAGACGTTTTCGCCGATCCATCGAAAACCACACGTATCTTCTTAGTAGAACTAGACTCTTTAAATACCGGATGGTGTGGAAGGTAGCACACCGTTTTGCCTTCATCCAAACGGGGATCGTTTGCTTCGCCGACGCATTTCACGTGGCCTAACTCAATATATTCCTTCATGAAGGCACTGTATTGCGATCGTAGATTTGAGTCCCGTTCCAGCCGTCTCTCCGTTTGTTGAAATCGTCGTAGAGCTGTCTGCTTCGATTCACCAATCATGTTATTGAAATTCATGCGCTTAGGGTATCGCACAATATACCTGCCAGTGTTGTCGCGCTTGACGGTGTTCATGAAGTGCGTCTCGCAGTCTTCTTCTTCCTGCGAGCGTGGAAGTTTTTCTGTAAATTCCTCCACCGCCCAAAATTTTTCGATTGCCTTGTCCAGGGATTCCACTTTCGTAACGTGACAACTAACCCGTGTTGGTTCATCTATGCATTTTGTTTCCCCGGTTGCCACCCATCCGAAGACCGTATTGACAAATACTGGGAGTGTATTGTCGAATTTGCGGATTTGTAAACGGCCACGCGTACATGGAACTCGTATAAGTATTGTACACCCAAGACCAAATCGATCGGACGAGAGACGTTGAATTCTGGATCAGCTAGAACAATATCGGATGGAAGTTTCAATTGAGCTAGTGGAAGTGAAACTGATGGTTGGTCATCGGTAATCTGTCTCAGAACCAAGAAATCCATTGACGTCGAGAAATTCTGCACCCGAGAAGAGATTGTGGTGGAGACTTCATAAGCTGTGCGGCTTCGTGATCGTCCAATACCGGTTATTTCCACCTCCTTGTCGCGCCGAGACAATTGGAGCAGCTTGTAGAGATTTTCTGACATCAAATTGACTTGAGACCCAGAGTCGAGAAGCGCCCTTGCGTGGTGTGTCCTTCCCCATGCGTCCTTCACCTTGAGTAGTACTGTGAGCAGAAACAAGTGTGATCTTGATTGCCCCTCCGCCACATTAGATGGAACCGATGCCACTGAACTAGAAACCGATTCACCAGAGTTCGAAGCACCGCCGGTTGTTGATGGAGCAGAAGTAAAGGGCGAACACGAAATTATTGCGACACCGAAAATGTCATGCCGATTTTCTTATAATGTTTAGAATCAAACCAAAATTTTAGGGTAGTTTCATACATATATTTACTTCAAAAATCAAAAGAAAAGTTAATCGATGGAGCCTTGAGTGTAAAATTGAACGCATTTTCGCTTGATGCCCTCCATCAAAGTCTTTACAGTGTCATCCGGTACTAGTTTCTCAGTTTTTTTTTCCATTTTCTTAACATATCCTTCTCGTCTTTCACTGTCTTCTTGCTCTTCCGAAGTTCCCGCTTCATTATTGCCCAATACTGCTCCACCGGGCGCAGCTCCGGACAGTTTGGCGGATTCATGTCCTTTGGAACAAAATGGACAGAATTGGCCTCATACCACTCCAGGACACTTTTAGAATAGTGGCATGATGCCAAATCTGGCCAAAATAGCGGAGCTTCGTCGTGCTGCTGCAAGAACGGCAAAAGGCGCTTCTCGAGGCACTCAGATTTGTAGATCTCGCCATTTACTGTGCCCTTTGTCACCAAAGGCTCACTCCTCAGTCCGCAAGAGCAGATGGCCTGCCAAATGAGATATTTGGAGGCGAACTTCGACATTTTCTTCTTCTTAAATTTGTCGTCCACATCGAACTTGCTCTTGCCGGTGAAAAACTCCAACCCCGGAATTTGCTTAACATCGGCTTTTATATACGTTTCGTCGTTCATCACACAGCAGCCATATTTTGTCAGCATCTTCTCGTTGAGCTTCCGTGCCCGAGGTTTAGCCGTCGATTGTTGCCGCTCATCGCGGTTTGGGAAGTTCTGTACCTTGCATGTATGTAGTCCAGCTCTTGACTTGGGCTTGAGACGTTGGGATTTACTTTAATCATCCGCTTCACCTTTCCCTCCGTCTTTTTGTTCTCCGGTCCCGGTTTTCTTCCAGCTCCTTTGCCGTGGTCCAACGTCAACCGCTCCTGGAACCGCTTCAACACTCTGGAGACGGTTGAATGGTGAATGTTCAACATTTTTCCCAACTGCCGGTGCGACAGGTCAGAAAATTCCAGGTGTTTGGAAAGAATTTGTTCTCTCAACTCGCGTTGGTTCACCTCCATTTTCGTTGAATCGAAAAACACGACTTCGAGTTTGACAGCATGTACACAATACACATCAATGAGAAAGTGTGCAAAATTTGGTTGATTTTTACCCAATGGTAAAAAAGTTATGCCCTGTTGAATGTGTCGCAATCATTTCGTGTTCGCCCTTTATTCACGTCTTCATTCGCTGTTAGAGTGGAGGTAGGAGTGGGATTAGAACCAGAACCAGGGAAACCAGGATGAAGCAACGAATGATGTTTCTTCGAACACGTTCTACAACGATATTTTGAAGGACAATCTCGCGCTAAGTGATTCCGGCCCAGGCATTTGCTACAGAGCCGCTTGGAGTTGGTAAGCTGCAGCCGTTTATCTACCGGAAGATTAGCGAATGTTGGACACCGAGTAATCCAATGTTTTTCACTACATGCGAAGCAGTTTGAGGGCGTGTTTTCAGTCGCCGAGTTGACCGAAACTTTAGCTGGACGGAATTTGCTACCACTAGACAACGTTGTCGTTGAGAACATATGCTGATCGACCGATACCGCATCCAAGACTCGAGTTTGCTTTTAGAGAAAATCGACCAATGATCCAAACGACGGTTCCTTTTCTGGTACTACATTCTCATCCCACCGCTTCTGAACAACCTCGTCCAGTTTCGAAACCATCAAATGCACTAGCATCGATCCCCAACCGCTTGACTTTTCTCCTAATTGGTCCAGGATCTTCGTGTTGCGCTCAAAACAATCTGTGAGTTCGTGTAAGCCAGTCGCTGACTCCCTTTTACCCTGGGGTACTCGAACAAGGCATTCAAATGACGTTTCTTGAGAAGATAGCTGTTAGAGAACCGATCTACCAAAGCATCCCAAGCAACCCTATAATTAGCCTCACTAATTGAATAAGAATCGATCAACTTTAGAGCATCGCCGTTGTGCTTAGCTAAGCTAAACAATGTTTTCGAGTTTATCGACACGGACTATAAGTTTTTTAAGCAACTAGAGAATAACAATGCATTCAGATTTCCTGAAATAGTTCATGTTAAGCTAAATAAAACATGAACAAACAGTAACAGTAAGGTTTGTTGTTAGTGTGTTCCAAAGGGATAACCATAACATACAACATTACAGTTTATGGCTTTTGGTGCACCATATTATTGCAGATTTTGTATGTGATCTAAGGATTGCTTGCAGCTCGATTATTTGGAACATCAGGAAATGCTTCGTAATGAGCAAAATTACAGTCTGGATGTTCAAATGAACAGTCAATCCAACACAGGAATAAAAATGGAATCTATCTTTAATAAACTACCGTCATTTCATGTTGTATCAAATTTCACAGTTGATGCTATGCACGATGTATTCAGTAATGGAATTCTTCAATATGGACTAGTTAAGATTTTGAATTATGCTCTCTATGAGAAACAATGGATCTCGCTTAAGCGTTTAAATACTCGTAAGAACGAATTTGCAAAGACATTAACAGATGATTCATTGAAAAAGATGCCTGATATCGGAGAAACTTTTATATCGGAGAATCCTGATAATGATAAAGTATGGGAATATTCCCGAAGTTTAATACGTTTAATCGATAAAATTCTTAGTTAGTTTGTATAATGTAGATGATTTGAAAAAAAAATGGCAGGTCTTAATAATCAGTCCACACATAGGATTGAGGCGTATATTTTTTTGAGTGTAGGCTAGTTGATGCCCCAGACGAGAAACTCTGCTGGTCAATAAGTTGAATATGTTCGATACCGTCTGTTGAACGTAAAAGATCAATATTTCACCCCTTATTAAACCCCGTTATTAAACCCCGTTTCTTAAAATAAGTTCAAATGTTTCACTTTCCCACCGACGAAAAAAAAAAAAAAAAACCATACCAATTCCCATCACTCCGCTAGACTAGAAATCAATCGTGTCCTCCCAATTATCGCAGGTCACGTTCGCCAGTCATCAACAAATGTGTGCGAATTGCTTTTGGCTATACAATGTTACAAGCTTGCCGCCGTGTGATATGTGATTGCTCTTCCAGTTGCTCACCCGGCTAGGCTGTAACTTATGTATGGCCATGTCTAAGCAACGCATGTCGTCATCCGGTATGAAACCGTAGAGATATGAATTGGTAATATATGTATGAATATGATGGGGCCGGTTGGTCGCAAGTTTGTTGTCACTTGCAAAGCGGAACCTGCCTGCCTGTACTATTTGATCTGGTTAGAGTGCGGAGACGCGAGGACGGGCTGTTCCCGCAAAGTGGCCTCTCTCGCATAGGTGGTCCCAAAGACCAGGTTCGCAACTATGTTCAGGCGCCTAGATGAATGAGCTTTGCTCTCCGGTGTCCCGATCTCCCCGGGGCGGCCGACGGCCACTTCTATTGAAGGAGCTCTAATCTATTAATGGATTCTGGCGATAAGGATGCAGCTTTGTGAAAAGTGAATTGATTTAATCCACGCACCGGTGCCGTTTGATTTACAATGCATTGAAAACCGATTTCGGGGTCATTCCTCTCAGAGTTTGGAAAGACAAAAAACCCGATTATCGTCAAATATTGACAGTTGGTCAATCCACTTCCCAAAATTTCCAAGATCCGTCTCACCATCATCTCGGACAGGTTGAATTCTCAACATCGCCGTCGACGGTTTTTTTTCCCGCTCGTTGGTCCACCGACCGCGTGAAACGTGACAGAAAGGGAAAATTCCACACGTGAGAGAAGACAGGTTGACAAGATTTCACGTTCACGTTCCTGAAAGCCACCACACATGTCCATATGAAAAACCGTCCGTCGATCGGTCGGTCGATGGTGCTTTCGGCCTTTCGGATCATCTCACACCGTGCAGCGTGCATTGATTGGTGTACTACTAAAAGATGCTGACTTGTTGTTTATTGGCTTACCACCATATCTCCGTCCATCGGGCCAAGTAAACAAAGTTTGAGAGGGTTCGGAGCGAGGGAAGGAGGGTTTGTAGAGAAGGGCATTCGAGAGTGATATGCTCCGTCGAGAGGGGCCGCTGCAGAACGCATCTCTGCGACACACGACGAGCGAGCAAGCGATCGAAGACGGACGGCTTTGCGGCGAAAGCGAAAACCAAACAGAGACTCTTCACGCACTTGGGCCGGTTGAGAAGAGAGTGTTCGGGTGATAAAATGTAACATATAAAACTTATGTAGGTCAGAACGACTTTAAGGGTCGTTTGATCGAATGCCGTGTGGTCGAGTTTCGCAGAATATATTAATGTAAGTGAAATTATTAGATTTATCGTCCATGGAATTCCGGTTTCCGACCGGCTTTTGTCAGATTTCTTGCAGTGGACTCTTCCGAAACGATTAGCAAAATCACTTTAAATGTTCGTTAAATGTTACAATGGAAGCAAAACGGACAAACCGACGTAACACTCGTTTCCAGGCCATGGGCAAAAAAAATGCAATGGCGAGTGATCTCAAACGTCAATTTTATCATGACGTTTGCCAGAGTGACGACGATCGACAAAATCTCGTTAACAAAATAATGAAACCATAAATACAGAAAGGATGCAACTCCGGATTAGGGAATTGGAATGAGCCAATGGAAAAAGATTCTGTACTTATCGGGTCACTACTGTTGTTTGTGGCGACATATCCCGGAAATTAGCGTTAGAGTTGTTACGGTATACTTTGTAGATTGGATACTAGTGACACACACGTCTCTTTTGAAAATTCTCAGTCAGGAATAATGCGTGGGAGTAAACATTGATTTCAATCTTAACAAGAATACCAAAAGCATGATTGTCGCTATTCCCAGCCACGCTCATCTTTACCGTTGTAGCATATACCAAATAGAGTGTTAGCTGGTGGGCGTTGGCCAGATTTTGATTTTTCAGATATAATCCTAAATAGGACCTAGATTATTTAATACTCTAGTAACCTCAAGTCCGTGCTCTGTCACAATGTTACAATGGTGAACATGAACCCACAACTTGGACGTCGAGAATTTCGCTCTTCTGCCGTTGTCTCCAAGGGAGCACACGCAGGGTTGATTTCTGGCTCCGGGAATTGTATAACGTCCACGTGTGTCCAAGTTGGGAGTAAAACTGGAAATAAATGTCCGATTTATGAACAACGGACGGAACAAGGCCTAGTCAGGCTTGTTAAAACAGACATTAGTCACAACCACTCACATACACCATAATTTCCACGTAGAATTGGAAATTGTCACCATATTCTATGAAACTTTACCTTTTTCCTATCTTGAATGTGTAAGACCCGCTTAACGGAAAGGGACCACAGTGCCTTTTTATTACACAGAATCCTTAATAAGGTAACACTGACAATTAATTTATACACTACTAACCAACAACTAACTCTTTACCTTATTAACTGTGTTCGCGCCCGTCGCGGGAAATCTTTCGGACACACATAAAAAACTCGCGGTTTACATACAAAACACCTTTTATTACGCGAACACAAAAATACATTTATTACAGGACGAAATTACTGAGGAGATGTTTACTCCGCGACGATTTATTGTAACTGATATTTTTGCTACTATCTATTGTTGACGCAATCGGTAGCGATCGGTCGTCAGCTGTATGTGTATAAGGAGCAAGAATGGCTCGGCGGGAGAGATTCTCTCTCGTATCTAATCTTAATTAGGGCTGCACATGCAAAACTGTGGCATCGATATTTCTTTTCTTCTCGCTCTAACATATGCCGGCCGCCTTACCTAATTTCAATCAGCTATCTTACTCTAACATTAACTAACATTAAGGGGTTATGCCACCCTAGAATACAGAAAAATGCACCAACTTCATTATTTTTTTTGTTATTTAATAAAGTCACATACTAAATTAACTTATATGGGCTTACAGTACACATAATTAGGGGTGCTTACAGTATTTTTTTCATAAGGGGAAACCATGTGTGGCAGTTGGCAGCACTGCGAGTTCCTGACACTGCTTCCCGTGTAGTGTTACGCGGCCCACACTTTCTTCGTCGTAAATATGAACCTAGAACAAAAACGAGTGGTATTTCTTATTTTATATAAGAATACCTAGAGAAGTACATAAGGAGATGAAAAAAATTTGAATTTTACGCAAATGGGACTTGTTTTTGCAAAAAATCAGTTTTTTCGCCTGAAATTTATTTCTAAAATTGTTTACCACAATTGCATTTTTTGATCAATTGAAAAGTTAGTATGTACTTCTCTAGATAATTAATCAGAGAATGCAATCGTCAAAGTCTAGATCAAATTGAGTCAAAATTGCAGATGCTACCGTGTGGGCCGCGGAGAGAAATGTTGTATCGAAAAAAAACGCGGTTGAAGTTTGAGGTACAGATATTTGGCAAAAGTAAGGGAATATATATAATTGAATTTTAATTTGTTCGACATGGAACCAATTGTCCCTTATTCTTGACACTTCAGAGTACCTTTTTATGTACAAAAAATCGAATTTTGAAAATCCTAGGGTGGCGTAACCCCTTAACATCTAACAACTACAGACAAATAAACACAAAACAATCGATCTTCTCTGCTGCTACCGGTGCTATATACCTTCGCTGACCCAAATTTGCTGCTACTGTTCGGCTGGCCACGACCTTGGCCTATATTTGGATCAGCTGTTCTCGGATTCGATGGTATACATTGCTGCATTGCTGTTTTTCGTTGGTGCTGCTGGACTTGGTTGTTGTTTCTTGCAGATGGGATACTCCTTCTCGTTTAATTTCCTCAGTGACATCGTCGATCAGAAGTGAGTTGAGCATAGAACAGTGGAACAGAAATGGGGTATACAGGTGTAGTCATAGTAAAACCGGAACAACATACCTGGCAAACTGCTGAAGTGGTGACAATGCCGCAGCAGGAGTTGTCCGTTGGCTGATACCTTCATTCTGTTCGATAACGACGGTTTCTGAACTGGATTTCTGGTGATATTCACGATGACTTTCGACGATCACAACTGATTGCTGGTTTCTTTACAGGTTCACATTCGATGTTTGATACTGCATGTTTTGGACTGGCTCTGAACCTTGTTGACGATGTCGGATGATTTGCGGACGGATTTCGACTGGACTAACCAGACTACGCTGGTGGACTGGATGCCATCGGACGTGGACTCGTGACGGAACGGACATGAAATTGGGACGAGCGATTATCGTCGAAAAGGGTGGAATGCTTCGATGTATGTCGATGGTGGTGCAGACTGCAGATGCAGGCCAAGTCGCTGAAAAAGATGAGAGGGTGCTTTTTTATCTTTATAAACATATAAACTAACGACTTGCCTGGAACGGAGGCCTCCGTGGCCTCCGTTCCAGGCAAGTCGTTAGTTTATATGTTTATAAAGATAAAAAAGCACCCTCTCATCTTTTTCAGCGACTTGGCCTGCATCTGAGATCGAACCAACAAAAACAAAACGCTAGTACCAATATATCAACCACATTGCAAGGACAAAGCACTCGTCTCTAACAGGATCATATTTCGTTGCGAAATTCTCCAGTCCAGCCAACGTATTCAGAACGCGCCGCTCACGCTTACTAAGGGCCCTCAAATCATCCATTGATAGTAATTTACAGCACTACACTGCACTTTGACTAACTACGAAAGGCGTATTTAATCAGTATATTGTACACTGCACAGCGCTTTCAATAAACACTCCCGATCAACTTGACGTTCCACAAATTTGCGACCTCAAGAGACATATTGACTTCTCAAACGACAGCAGCGAGGGGAAATCAACCAGAGAGGACAAACAAACCGATAACTGTAACTAACACTACCTCTACACGAAACACTAACTCCCTTACTACACTATACTAACTTTCCTAAAATAAAAGAATTAAATGTAACTAAAAACTTCACACTTTTCATTTCGGACAACTAACTCGATAACACGATAACACTTATGTTATTTTGTTAGAATTGATTACCAGATTTTGTTTTGTTTTCATTCCTCTTTTAATATTTGTAAAAACAATTGAAAATCTTTGCGGGATTCAATAACATCATCTAATAGCCCAACTAACAGTTTTCGCAACCCAACTAACAATTTTCACAATGTAAACGCTTTACTCATTTCACTTATACAGTCTCAAGCTGTATTCAAACGTTATACGATATGAGGAAACCTTTACTCAACCTCTATACAAGCAAATCTGGCGAACTTAGTCAGCTACTTATGGCTGTTGGAACGGTCGGGAGAAGCTCTTATTGCATAACCATTAACGCTTCTATACAGCTGTTATCCTGCTGTTTAGTTGTGTGTGAACTTGAAAGGCGCTTATTCAACCTTTTCCCCGGTTATCCAATAATCACTACACAGCTTTCTCTTGAAGGACGGTTCAATATTTTTTACACTTTTTTTGTTGGAGGAATTGATCATGTTTTTTTTTTATTGCGAATCAAATTAATCGAAATTAGTTTATAAGCAACACTACCAAATTATTTACACTGTACCGGAACCTGGAATCGAACTCGAGACGACTGCTGTCAAACTGCACAAGTCTAAAAATAAGCCTAGTTTACTGTACAATAGTTTCCACAGTAGCGCTAACACAGTTTATTAGTTGAGTACAGGTTATTTGGTTGTTGAAAAAGCACTTTTGATGTTCATGTTATGCAGCAAGAGTGGTTGGTTGTGTAGAAGCCATCAAACAAGTAATATTTTAGCTTTATTAGCTTTGTTTTGAAGCTAAAAGTTTAAAGTTGATTAATATTTGTATAGAAGTGACATTAGCGTTTATTGGCTCATGTTATTCAGAGCGACTGACAAATTGAATAATGGTTGTGAAAAAGTTGAATAAACGCTCTCCAAAACTATTTTGCTAGCTTCTGCTTGTAGCTGTATCTGCAGCTTTGTTTCAGCTACTTTACAGCACAACGCTGGAAAAGTTGGCTTATAAAGCTGAAAATGTTAGTTGGGTAGGCAAGTCAAATGATCAACTCAGTTAAACATGGTCTCGTCGGTGAACAGGATTACCGGATTTTTTTCGCTTAAGGAAGTTCAAGATTTTCTTGCATCGTTCGACGCGTAGCTCCTGGATGCGGTTGGTAATCATGTGAGCTTTTTTTCCGTGCGCTCGACTTTGCCCCGCAATCTTCTTTTACGATCTTTCGTGCCGTAAAGTCACTGATCCCGTGTTCCTTTGCCATTTTCCTTATTGAACGCACTGGATTCACCCGAATCTTCCTTTTGATAGCTGCGATAACCCTCGGAACCCGAGCTGACCTCGGACTACCTGTGGCTACCTTCGCGGATAGTTGTCCTTTCTTTTCTTGGTCTAAAATCTTTTTGACGGTCCACCGGGACAATCCCACGGCGATTTTAAATGTCTTTTTGCGACATTTGCGCGTGGGACAAATCACGAATATGCCGCCACTTCCGCATGGTGCAACTGTCAAACTAAGTAAATCATTTTCTTTTATACACAGCCTACTACGGTATGAGTTATAAGTTACGTGCATGCAAAGAAAACCAAGGCATTGTATGCACAGGTGAAACGGGAACCTTATTAGTACGATTGTGCAAACATTATCACGCATACGGTACTTTAATTTTATTGCCTAGCCTTTTCTCATCCAAAAGATCTATTTCATCCCTATCTATCCGGTGTTCATCGCCTCTTCGTATGACTTCATGGCCAAATATAACCTTTTATGGAGAGAATCCGGTGGAACTGTGAGGTGTAGTGTTTAAAACCTTTTCTACTTCTGAGATTCGGGTATTCCAAAGGGTTTAATCTGACCGCACATAGGTAGGGATACACGCATTTATGGTTGTGTTTAACCTCTCCACGGGGTTTGCTTGACAATGATGTCGTGAATTAGTCCAATGCTGGATACGGAATCGATCGAGGAGGGACTTGAATTCCTTCGATAGGAAATTAAACATTCGGGAACGGCATATCGGTGAAATAAGTTATCAACTAAAATCCTGTTAACTTGGGAAGTGGAAATCTTACGCAAAGGGAGCAACCAACAGTATTTGGAGAACAGATCCATCACTACAAGAAGATGACAATGGCCGCGTTTACTTCTTGGAAGCGATTGAATAAAATCAACTGCAATTATTTGAAAGGGTTTTGTTGTAACCCTCTGCTGTCCCATCACCGGATGTTGACTCTGATTGCTCGGTTTGCTTTCCTTGCAGATTGCACACTTTTGTATATATGCCTTAATTTCTTTGGCCATATGGGGCCAGTAGTATCTTCTACGAATCTTGGCGAGAGTTTTCTCATAGCCCATGTGTACAGCTTCATCATGTTCGTCAAATAAAACCTTCTCTTTCAAAGCGAATGGCACACAAACTTTCCACTCAAACCGGTAATCAATGTTCTCGGGACTGGAGACGAACTTCTTCAAAATACCATTCTCCACCCGAAAGTCCTTGAAGTTTTCCGGTTCTTCAATCACCTTCTGTGTCACATAATTGTGGACGTGGCGGACGTGGCACTGACCTGAATTTCCATATCGTGTTTTTGCAGTTCAAGGCTCCAACGACATAATCGAGAGGATGTCGACGCGTCGGTGATTACTGTGAACTTGGAACCTTCGATATAAATTTCTCCAATGACCTGAGAACTGCTAAAGCTTCCTTGTGAAAATTAGGCTACCGGTTTATCGACGTCATCGTGAGTTTGGGTCAAAACCCCAGCAATAGCTGAATCACTGGCACATATTCTAGAAGATTACAGGTAGTTGAGCGACCTTTAAAAAAGCCGTGTTGTTTACTTGTAATCTAATTAGATTTTTCACCTGCTGAAAAATATTGCCGTTTACGATTGATTCAAAAAGTTTTGGAATGCAAGAAATAATAGCAATTCCACGATACTTTGGAATGTATGGTTTTGCACCTGTGTGTGCGTGTGTGTGTACAATCTAACCCCTACTGTCCGGCAGTGTTATTATGGAAGAAAACTGCTTTTTATTACAATTAAATTAAAGCAGGTTTAGTCCGGGAGTTAGAAGGTGTTAGCTCTATTGCAGCTCCAGTGACCCATTTCAGAATGCCTGGTAATTCACGACCACTCCGAGGTCACTTTTACTTACAATAAGCCCCGCATGTTCACTCTACTTTTATCAAATGGATAATGGTATCATAAACACACTTCCAGATTCAAAAAATATTTTTTTCCAAATCTGGCACGTATATAGTTTTGAAATTTGTTCAACTGTATTAAATCAATTTGAATGGACATTTCTTATCAATTTTGTTTCGAATACCTCTTGATTCATCTGCTGGCAGCACTTACTGGCCCTTACCGGCGACCAAATCATCTGCCCGCAAATGCAACAACGTCTAAATCTCAAAGCTCTCCGAAAATGCAATCGAGATATGTATAAGAACAATCTTCAACTGGAACGTACTCGCCAAATCAATACATCCGGGAACATAAACCGCGAATTCACGAATTTCACCACACCCAACTGCGAAACACGTTCAGAAGCACTTTTGGTACAATTTCGATCAATTTCTTTCGAAAACACAACAAAAAAGTTACAAGCGAGCCAACATCAACAACGATTATGCCGAGCTCTTTCACGCATCTTGCAGCGCGTAAATAAACTGAAATTAAAAATTATCACTCGCGATGCCACTAATTTCTGGTCCGGGAGAAAATCAAACAACGCAGATCGCGACATCTCTTCTGATGCTTGCAAACATGTTGAATCACGTTTTCTTTCTCTATTCTAAAACTTCCCGGAAAGCGAGAAAACTAATAATCACACACGTATAAACGTCCGGGAGGCAGAGCGCCAGCGACAATCTGGCAATTGCAGCCAAAAACTATGAGAGCGAACGCACGCACAAAACAGAGAACAAACTTAAAACACAACCGTATCCAAAGGCGTTCGAAACTGCACCCGCACTTTAGGTGAATCATCCTGTCATGCAGGAGACGGATTCTTCATCGCCTTTAACTGGTTTAGCGCATTGGTCACAAGCGGAAGTCATGCTGACTCAGTTTCAAAAAGTGATTTAGAAACAGCGGTGGAGATGCTCTAATATGCAAGGAAGAATTGGATTCTCAAGATCGCCCAATGCTAGACAGTATACACTACAATATGTCTGATTGGATAACTTTTTCACTGTTTTCACAACACAAAATATGCTCTAATTTGACGATTATCGCAACGAACTGCACTTTCCACTAACAACCAGTACAATATTACAGGTATACCTAACGGAAAAAACGAATAACGATAGCCCGTGTGATAAAAAATCGACAAATTTAGCAGCGCACAATCACGACGATGTGAATAACAACAAATCAACCCAGTTCTCGTCTTCGAATGTATGGTTTTGCACCTGATTGGAAAATAGGTAAAAAATAAGATGATTTCCAAATTTCAGGGAATTTTCCATTTTTCAGAGACATGTTGAAAAGACGCTCTAGAGGAAATGCGAGTTCTTCAGAAAGGTTTTTCAAAAATATGGGTGCGATGCCGTCAGGTCCAGACCCTTTCGACGCGTTTAAGTTTTTTAGTGCATTGAGGACTTCATGTTGAGAAAGTTCGTTGACAGAGATGTTTTTAGAAATATCAGGAATGAATGCAAAGAAATCGCGGTCACAATTTTCTTCGGAAAATGTGGTGTATACTTCTTGGAAGAAATTTGCAAAGAGATTGAAAATTTCAGAAGAATTCTCACATTTGCATCCAAATTCATTCGCGAAGGAAAATTGCTGCCTTTTAATTCCGTGTTTACATAATTAAAAAAGTTCGTAGGACATGACTTGACTTCATTTTCGACTTTGCGGCTATAGTCCTCATATGCAGAGTTGATGGCTGTATTTAATTGGTTGCATAAGTTGTGATAGTTTCGCAAATTGGTTTCAGTATTTTCTTTTTTGTATAGTTTATGAGCTTTCTGTTTTTTATTCTTCAAATTTTTCAGTTGTGGATTGAACCATGTGGGTAGTCTATTGTTTTGTGTTCGTCTTCTTTTTTATGTATAAGCTATCCAGTGCTGCCAAATATATCTAAATCATGATGCACAAGCATGAGAAATTACTATTTGAAATTTACTGCAAAAATTCGTCACGCACCCTGTATAAGTCCCAATTGTAGACGAAGTTTGACGATTTGAGATAAACTTATGTTCGGATGTACCTATGTTGTCTATTGTTGATGTGCATTGGCAAGCCTTTTCGTGGCCAATAGTCAGGTTCAATGCAGCGACTCAACGAATGATGGAACTAACGACGAACGATGGGACGCCTCGTGGAGGTCCTACTTGGCTTCAGAACAGCTTCTCAGCAGCAAATAAAAGGGACCTAGAATGGGGAACTAGAAATTGTCTCCTGGGCCTGGTTATGGCCAGGTTAGCAACCGATTATAGATTAAAAAAAAACTTCACGGAAAAAAAAACAAACGTCAGGTTCGAACACACGCACAGCCTACTCCGTCGCGATCTAGTGCTTTCTCTTTGGCTTCATGTGCCGGTTCGGATGTTTACTGGCTTTGTACGACTTGTATCCTTCCCTGGTAAGGATTTTCCGCACCGTTTGAAATTTGGCGTTGTACCTCCTGTCTCGGATTCGAAAGACCGGGGTTGGCTTTAACGCAGCTCAACACCTTGCGATTTACTTGCAGCTGACGATCCCTGGTTCCAGTTTTTTCGTAGGTCCGCTGATTCCTTTCCACACTCAGGGTTTACTGGTAGGTTTTGAGCACTCAACAAACTGTTGTTTTCGGTACTTCAGCACTCCGGATTTTCCAGGTGTTTGTGCACAATATTTTGTCTTCTTTCGAGTTCCATTTGACGTTATTTTTGAACGCGATCGACTACTTTGATCAAACTTGCACCAGTTGATCTCTATAGAAGTGTAAACAAACCACTGTCAAAGATTTCATATTCGGATCGTTCGGTGTCATTGCATCGTAAACAGCTTACGGACTGGTTAGTATGAGATGGATAATAACTAGACAGGTCATGACTTTTCTCACACATTTCCTGTCAGTTGGTGAAAGGTCATTTTTGGATTCAGCTGCTGCACGGGTAAGTTGAGCAATAATTAGCTGCGCCGTGGGTGATTTGCCCATAACTAATATAGGCGGATTTTCACATTTCTGGCGATCCTGCCAGGAGTCGAACCTGGAATCTTGGAGACCACCGATAGGTAATAAGGGGCAAATCACCCACTTGCAAGGAAAATTGGAAATTTGAACGCGACCGGGACGGCCGTTCTGAGAAAACCAGTGAGGACGGATTTGCGAAAACGATCCCGAAATGCTGGAAGTGACGTTGGGAATTAATCTCATAAGACAGCTACACGCCGCTTTCAAGGATAAGCATGGCTCGGGTGCCATATGTACAGCAGTAAGGCCTCGAATGCCATCATGGAGGTGTACAAGCTGACGCTGAACAATGTGAACGTGTTGGATTTGCACTATCTACACTCGGAGGAAGCGCTGCACGCCAGAAAGCTGACCCACCGGACGCAGCAGTTCAAAAAACTGTTCATCATTAAAGGACGCGAGTTGCTCTCGGCGGATGGCATACCGATTATCAAGCACCGGCTATGCTGCGGGACCTGGGATTGAGGTAACAGGAAGCGATGCATCAAGATTCAGTTAACAAACGGGAATTTTGCCGAGGTCTCAGCGGGGCATGGCCAAGTACTATGTCCAGGTTGCCCGGCTTCATCGGACCAAAATCCTTGAGATCATTAAACCCATTCTTTGACCACTAGACTATCAGTACTTGGCAAACCGTGTTCATAAACCGCACTACATAGGTATCTCTTATACGCCTTTTGTCTTCCATCTTATACAAGTAGTGATAGTCTAGTGGTCAAAGAATGGGTTTAATGATCTCAAGGATTTTGGTCCGATGAAGCCGGGCAACCTGGACATAGTACTCGGTTACCCCGGCCATGCCCCGCTGAATGGCATTCCGTGCCTTCTCGTGGTATTCGTTTTTCAGTTCCTGGTAGTCCTGGGACATATTGAGACATTCTTCGGCCGTTTTCAGGTGAAGATTGATGTCGTCTTCGCTGGATGACGGTACCTGCTCGACCGTTAGAGGCGGCGACGTTGAGGACGAAGGAAGTGGTTTCTGTTTTTCGGCTTCTGCTCGCTTCATAAGGGCTTCCCGTTCACGGGCGATTTGGTTTCTCAGCTCTTCCGGAATGGAATTGTTTAGGACGGTTATAGTGTCACTGAATTTGTGGGCATGTAGGATTTCTGCCAGGACTTTCTCGTCAATGATAGGATACATTTCGGCTAGCTTTTGACGAGTCATATGCGAGGCCAGATCTTGCGGAGCTTGCTTAGCCCAGCCGTTGATTTCGCTCCGGTACACCGTTAGGGCGTACTCCATTTAAATAATGTCGTTCAGGTTGGGGGAATCCTCGATGGTCTTTTTGAGCAAAACGGGATACTTTTCCTTCGCTTCCATTTGCTGTGCCAATCGAGCATCTTTTTTCATAACATCTTGTTTTCCCCCTGCAGCTGTACATGGAATCCAAGAACGACAAATACAAACTGTTCTGCCATTTCGGTAGCCATTAAAACCTTTGTTCGTTCATTGGTTAGTTCGTCTAAGAAGATGGCACCCGAGTCATGCTTATCCTAGAAAGTGGCGTGTAGCTGTCTTATGAGAATAATTCCGAACGTCACTTCCAGCACTTCGGGATCGTTTTGCAAATCTTCCGCTTTGTCTTTTCTTTTCGTTGTGTTCCGGGGTGATTTCGAGCTGACGGTAGACCGATCGATTTCGTAACCCCCCGTCCAACACCACCACTACCGGAGGGATCACCGGAAGGCACTTGCGATACCATTGTTTCATTGCAATCACATTCAAACGCGAGTAGGCCGCCAACCACACCGGCTTCCAAATTATCCGATGTCACGTATTCGTATGTCTTTTGCTCTTCTTGCAACAGATTTGCTGTCCAATCACCGTCCTCGCTCGTTTCCTCAGAACGGCCGTTCCGGTCGCGTTCAAATTTCCAATTTTCCTTATAACTAATATCGGCGGATTTTCACAGTTAGAGTCGGCAAAGATCGGAGGATTTCAGTGTTTAATCATGGTGCAATCGGTATCTGAGATGAGGCCAGCAGCATCGATCCTCACAGAAAATGTGCATGCTTAATTTGGTTCCTCAAGAACACAGAAAAGCCTATTAGAAGGTCCAATCGTTTATTCTAAATTGAATTGAATTTAATTAATACACGCAGAGCCGGAGAGTACAAGGCTTCCATGAGTCCAACTTTGGTGCGGCGTCCCAGTGTACAGTTGACTAAATGTGGCAGATGAGAAAAGCCAGATGGAATTTGCTGGAGTGGCCAAGAGTTTGAATTAAGTTCGGTGGAGACAAGTCAAAGAAAATGACAGATCACTCACCATGATTTACTTTTACGCTGGTATCATCTTTATTCGAGAATGTTTGTGGCATACCCATGCTTCGAAGATCACCGCATGCGATAGGCGAATGCGGGAAAAATTATGTAAATATCAGTAACCTCGCTTGGGGGTACCAACTGGATGCTATCGACCGACGAACTTTATCAATGGGAGCTTTTCGGCTTTGCAGTCATACAGCAATCAAAAAATTAGATATTGCTCTTCTTCCGACAGTTCGGTGTAATAAACTCTCATTAACTTCAGAGGAGTTTAGAGATTATAAGAGGAATTAGAGAAAGATCAGAAGATCATTGGATCATTGCTGAAACTTTCAAGAACTTTCGAAGAATTATTGAAAATTCCAAGAACTTCAGAAATGTCTTAAAAATTTCAAGAAAATAACGGAGGTTTCAGAGAAGTTCCATGACTATAAGGAAAAATTGTAGAACGTTAAAGAAGTTCCAAAAAGTCCCGAGAAGAAGTTAAAGAGTGGAAACTACAGACATATCCAGAGAAGTTCAGGGAAGTTTAAAGATTTGAAAGAAACTTTCATGAGCTTTAAAGAAATTTCGAAAACTTCAGGAAAATTGCGGGAACCTAACTATAGATCAAAGAACTTCAACGCATTTCAATCAAACTTGGGACAGTTGCGGGAAGTTTAAATAAATATGAGATATTCAGGCAAGTCTAGAGAACTTTATTGATCTTTAGGATGGATCAAATTATTTCAGGAAAGTACCGACAACTCCAGAAAAGTCTGATCTTGCGGAAAAGTTTGTAGATCTTGAAGAATTAATAATTTTTGGCGTATTGTGTTTTATTAATTAGAGCGAACAAAATTTCGTCTACATTTCTGAAAAACACTCATTTGTGGATGCTACACAGTTATGTAACGAGTTCTAATTATCCAATTACAGCACTGTACCGGATTCATCTTGAACCCCACCATGTAACCGAAAAGTGTGTAAACCTTATGTGATGGTAGCAAACTCTATACTAACCGTCAAAAGGTAAACCAGCGGGCTAGAATGCGACCATTTAGTGCAGTGAGCGTTTGACACTATATGAATTGTTAACTGCTAGAAAGATCGAATCACAAGCCTCGCTACTTTATAACTGATCCTTGCCAATTTCACATGCCACACTCAGTGCGTTTGCCGCCCAGCGACAGTCGCACGCATTCCGCATCATTTCGTTTTCAGTTTTCCAATTCCAACGTGTGCCTTCTTCATCCGCTTCCCATCAGGCGTCCCAGCCCCATACCGGCCCAATGCTGACTGATAGACACTAATTGTGGGAAGACTATGCGCTTAATTCGCAATCAGACCGGTAGCTGCATCAGAAAGTGCATTCCCCGCGAGTCCGCGAATCGAAACCGGGACGGACGGACGGACGGACGGACGGACGGACGGACGGACGGACGGACGGACGGACGGACGGACGGACGGACGGAGGAAGGGTGACAGATTTGGAAGAATTCAAAGAAGCCTCGAAAGCCGCTCCGTTTGGGCAGAGGAGGGCAGGGGGAGGGGTTTGGTGCGCCAGCCAGTTACAAATTGCTCCCGCGCTGAGGGATGGCAAATGGGTGGAAGGCGCGCTCCCGCATCGAATGGGCCTGCTCCAGCAGACGCTCGGTCGGCATTTGAATGCGCACCGTGCGGCAAATGATCTTCTGCGGGGGGAACCGAGCGAGAGTGCTCTCGGTAGGTGGGTGGCTGACTGCCTGTGTGTAGGGTTTGAGTTTTATGGAGTGCTCTTTTTATTCCTCCATTGAGATGAGCCGAGTGATGGGCTTTTAGGTTTGTCCGGCAGCGTGCGGCGGCATCGGGTAAATCGGGTCTCGGAATGGAGTGATTTATTTCATTTGCCACGTTCATCTACACCACTCTGACGGGGCTGCTGGGAGATGGCGCTGATATCCGAACGAGCGATGAAAAGGCAGTTAGAGACAATCGGAGAGATGATAATCTTCTTGGATCTTGGCTGGGGGAGTGCTTTGGGAAGATTATCGCACCCTGGGACTGTGGAGCGCGGTGTTGGCGGTGGACCACCCACCTTGACGACGTCGGCTGGGGAAGGTGTAATGATGGTACTTTGCGCGATTGATTGAGGTGGGAATTTTTGAAGCGTGAAGCCAAAATGGAACTGATTTGCGGAATTGGTTTCGCTACTCGGGGCGAATGGTTATTGAAATGCTTAATTATTTCGCAGCGAAAGTAACTTTGAAGACGTTTCTTCTATGTAACTTAATGGGACTTAATTTGAGCTGGAAGGAAAGTGAATATTTGTGACAGGTGGGGATTATGAACACGGGACGTCAATTGTGTCGCCAGAGAACTTTGAGGGCAGCTCAAGTAAGCTTGATCGATGAGATCAAGGGACTTCAAGGACAAGTTTAATCCATTAATGCCCAAATTATTTCAACTTCATAATAAACACGTGATTTTTTCTGGAACACTTTTCTGTGTTCTAAGAATAATTTTAACGACTTTTAAAGTGAAGTCTACGGTCAAATTAAAAAAAAAAAAGTTGATCATATGCACATAAAAATATAACAAAAATTATTTATGCTTAAAATCTGTTAACAGCCATTTAATTTTTGAATGTGCTTCGATACATGTGAAGGTCTTAGAATGTAACTAGGCTCTGTTCGTAAACCACGTAGATATTACGGAGGGGATGTGATGCGGGTTTGTGATTGTCTACGGTCTATACGAATTTTCAAAAAAAAAAAATATATATATTTAAGGACGATTGTCTACGCAGGGGGAGGGAGATGGTCTAAAACCTCTCAAAAACGATCTACGTAGCTTATGAACAGCCCCCTATTGAAAAAATATATCTTATACTGAATAAAGGTAGAATCAGATAAGTATTGAAAGGGTTAGTTTAATATCAAACATATCGATTGATTTGTGTGTTCCTGTGTCATACCTACACACACAAACACACACGCAGATAGAGAGAAAATTATTCAAACAAATGAATGACGACGGCAATACGCTGGACATTGAAAGGCTATAGAAACCGGTGGAAAGTAACGATTTGAAGTAGTAGCAGTAGTAGTAGTAGTAGTAGTAGTAGTAGTAAAATTATGTGTATTTCTGTTGATTATGGTAGTACATTGATTTATCATTTTCATTGATTATTTGATGTATAATTTGATATTCTAATTTAATATTTGCGTTTTTCGACTAGTTTACAGAATACCCCTTTGGGGATGTGTTTTATTTGAATTGTAAAAAGTGATAACCTACCTAACTACGAGTATAACTTAACCTAACGTGCTATATCACGTATGATTTGATGATTTGATCTCAGACAGGTGTCTCACGGTGTGGAAGAACGAGAGTTACTAGAATGCATAAAACATGACAGCGCTGGTTGGTTCTTTGTTATCGAAAAAGAAAATAAAATGTGGAATAAATCTGTAGCTTACGATAGAAAAAACAAAAAAAAATCAAAGCATTTTATTGTTTTGCGGAATTTTCCACGTTATGTTGCGATCTTGCTCAGTGATACGCTATACACAATAAATTATACGCAATATTCTTGGTAAGCCTTATATATGGAAAACATCTTTTTTCTAACTAGTTCGTTTATTTGGAAGGCTCAATCACGTTAGCTTTACGGAGCCGATAGTTTATTGTTCTTTGTTTGTAACAACATTCACAACAGGTAAGAGAGGGGTAGTGAGCTGTGCTCGAAGAGAGACTTAGAAAATTTTCAGCCGTCAATTTTTGCTCCGTTTTTTCTAGACTTTTGTGAAGTTGTAATTAGTGTTCCTTCAACTATTTGCCACCCCAGAGTTCTTAAGCCACTGATCATCTCGGAACCTAGCACCATTGGTTGTTCTTTGTGGCTCTTTGTGTTCCTTACAAGTGGGTCAGATTCTCCGTTTAGCAGCCTGAATCCATTCAGCCACAATTGTGCTTTCATCATCTGACTAATCAACTGATTGGCCATACAGGATTTTTGGTTCGCTTGTCCGATACTAAGAATAGGAAAACCTATTTTCGAGCCCAGTCAACCAACCCTTGAGTATGGAGATCACTGTAACAGGACATCGTTCATGGATCAATTTGGTGAGTCCGTTGCAATTTATTCTGGTGCTTATAATTGGCAGGATCCAATATTGGACAGTTTGATGTTTATAAAGTACTATCAGTTAAAACTGTGTTTTTGAGATTTGTCTATATATATTCTTTGGTGCTTCCTACATCGGTTGCAGGACAGTGTTACCGATTTATATTGGATAATCCAAAGCTATGTTGATCATTATAACATTAAATTTTGAATAACAACCCTAATAAACAAATACCATAAACGAACTGTATCTCGGATAGGTAAACCATCCCACATAGGGTTTGGATGATACCCCGAACACGTCGTTAAGCTCTCTTTTATGGTTATTTTTATTAGGGAAATGATAAGACAATATTATTCAAATGTCGTAATAATACCTCTGACCAAGGAAGAATGATTTATATAGTTTTCATAAAAGTTGGCGATACAAATACTAATGAGGAAAGGAATTCCGCATTTCCTTTTCCCAAGTCCTTTTCCTCTCCTTCCCTTCCCTTCTTCTCTTTTCAGAAAGCGAGTAATGGCGCTATAACCATATGCCATATAGGGCTAGGACAAGAGTTAGTGCTCAGGTCCCAACCGCTAGAAGAAAATGGTAGCGAGCAAGGGCGCTATAACCTAGGCGAATACAGCATTCCCTCCGTATAGGTTACGTCCGCACACCGCTCTCTGTTGTCCTTCGACTGAGGTCGGCTGGATCGATTGAGGGATGGCAGTGGGTTGGCGGTGCCGTCCACGCTTGTACGGAGGGAGGACTGTACGCTCGAACACAAGGGGTAAATACCTGTGTTCCATCCCAGGAGATCGGACAATCAAGGAGTGTACATTAACTTTCTTAGCTCTGTCACTCCCAACGATTTATATAGCCTATTTTCAAATCCTGCATACGGAGCGGTTGGTACGGTATGTCCCCGCTCTTTGATTACCTGTGGATTAAATGTTAACCACTGTCTATACTTATTAAGTAGACATGGTAAACATTCACTTCCACAAAAATTAACTTAACGCTACACAGTAGGCCTGGCCGCTTTATTGTTTGTTTCACATCCTTGATGTGCAGCAAGCATTAATAATGACAAGAAAAATGATAGATGTATCATTTTCCAGGATTCTTTCAAGTACTGGCTGTGTATGTGTAGACTAGACTAGACTAGACTAGACTAGACATTCACAACAGGTAAGAGAGGTGCATTGTCGAAGGATAGGATCAGGGGAGCAGCTTGGGGGTAAGGTTTCGTTGCCTCATCAGAGTGTTGTCACCAGTATGAACGGTAGTGCGGTTCTAGTTTCGTCTGGAGTTCGATTGGCTATGGTGACCATGGAAAACATGTTGGATTCCAAAATAGCGTCTGGAATCTATATCTGGCCTCTACACGTCGTCCATTTTCGGAAATTCCCACATTGTAGTGTATTTGACAGTTTTTCTTAAACTGATGGCCGCCATTTTAGATTTCAAAATGGCATCTGGCATCGATTTCCGGCCTCTACACGTCGTTTCCTTTCCGGAAATACTCATATTGTAGAGTATTTGACAGTTTTTCTTGACCCGATGGCCACCATCTTGGATCCCAAAATGTCGTCTGGCATCTATTTCCGGCCTCTACACGTCATCTCCTTCCAAAAATATCCATATTGTAGGGTATTTGACAGTTTTTCTTGAACCTATGGTCGCCATCTTGGATTTCAAAATGGCATCTGACATCGATTTCTGGTCTCTACACGTCATCTCCTATCCGAAAATACCCATGTTGTTGGGTATTTGACAGTTTTTCTTGAAACGATGGCAACCATCTTGGATTCCAAAATGGCGTCTGACATCGATTTTCGGCCTCTACACGTCGTTCCCTCTCTGGAAATACCCGTATTATAGGGTATTTGACAGTTTTTCTTGACCCGATGGCCGCCATCTTGGATTCCAAAATGACGTCTGGCATTGATTTCCGGCCTCTACACGTCGTCCCCTTTCCAAAAATATCCATATTGTTATATAGTTACATAGACTTGGTCACCTGAACAACTTTGCTGAAAACAGCAACTTTCTATATGGCCAGGCTCTCGAGATACAGTTTATATAGGAATTGCACATGCACACTAGCGCTGCGTAGTGAGAGATTTCTGAACTAATATGGCCACCATCCGAAAGAACTTGGTCACCTGAACAACTTTGCTGAAAACAGCAACTTTCTATATGGCCAGGATCACGAAATATTCTGTGTTGGAAATATGATCCATATATTATAGCGACCGCCATAAGTAACATAAAAGTGAAGCGCCTCTAGCGGCGTAGTTCCCAATTTAACCTGAATCCAATGGCACAGGCATGTTGGTCTAGCCCAGTACAGCAACTTTGTCGAAGACAGTATAGCTTTATGTATTGAAACAAATGAGATAATCCACTACAGCCCCCATTAGTGAAAATCCCATAAGCTGTGGGTATCCTTATTCGCGGATAACCCGGCAATAAGGATCCGGCAATAAGAGATACCGGCAATAAGGAAGCCGGCAATAAGGATTCCTGACTGTACCTGCAGACAAAGGCAGATGTAACGTCATGGTCATTGTGGGGAGGATTATCGTTTATCATCTTAATTGGATTCTATATCTTCGTTAAGGCACGTTAACAAACCGCTTCAATCAATATTAGTACACCACACGAAAAACCACAGGCTCTTCCGCTACATTACATATATCAACCACCGACACTTACTGACACTTACATTTCTACCAGTCGTTTACCCAGGAGGCTCAACATTTCAAAGGGTTCCACCAAATCATCGGTGTGCTATACCGGACGACCGAGCACCTGCGATACGCTGACGCTGCACCACATCGAGACATTCAACCCGTGAAGAATTCAAGCTGTTGTCAACTAGTACCCGCTGCTTGGTTTTCATTTTGTACTTAACTCATAATTGAAATAAAATCATACTTCACTTCTGTTTCGCCCGTCAACGAGTTCGCGTCCTGTTTTAAAAATTCGAAAAGACCCTCCAGGTCTTGACTTCAATAATCAATATTTTTCATCAGCTACGTGATAGCCGTCCCAAACGATCAAAAGGAAACCAGAAAAAAAAATAACGGCCCTTCTTAAGGCCACCATATGAAAAACAACCGGCCCTTTCCAGAGCCAACAATTCAAAAACGGAAAGCGTTAAGATAATAGATTATCGAACAATTCAAAGAACTAAACGCTCAACATATTTGTTCCGTCCACTAGCGGTCCTACGTCAAGCTTCCGTTTGTGGCCCTAGGCACAGACCCTTCAATTTTTTTTTGTTATCAGAAATGAGTTATCCATTACAATCGATTTTAAACTATCTGTATTTAACACTAAAGGGTGTCCACGATGAAATTGCCACACTATGAAATTGCTCTAACTTTTTAACCGTTGGGTAGAATTTAATGAAAATTTTGGTGGATTTAGTTCATAGTGAATTATTTACATCCTGCAAGTTTTAAAGTCCTGTGATCAAAACTCGCGGAAATGGAGTCGAAAGAACAGCTCGTGCGTGATAAAATCTTGCGCATTCATCACGAGAACAAGGATCTCTCGCATCGTTCCATCGCTAAAACGTTGGGAATCGCGAATTCCACGGTGTCGCGAGTGATTAAGCGGTTCGAGGAACGGTTGACCACCGATCGGAAGCCCAGAAGTGAAGGAAAAAGTATTCCGTACAACACCAAAAATCACAACCGCGTAGTTGGGGCCTTCAACCGAAATCCGAACGCCTCCGTTAGGGATGTGGCTAAGAAGCTGCACCTAAGCCGAAGTTTTGTCCAGAAGGCCAAAACTAAGGCTGGGCTTCGAACGTTCAAGGTACAAAAGGCCCCTAATCGCGACGAGAAGGAGAACAAGTCCGCCAAAACCCGTGCCAGGAAGTTGTACCTCAACATGCTGACGAAAGTTGAATGCTGCATCATGTACGACGAAACATATGTGAAGGCCGACTTCAAACAGATCCCCGGCAACCTGTTTTTCACGGCCAAGGATAAGTTCAGCGTTCCGGAGCATGTCCGCACTCAGAAGATGTCCAAATTTGCGAAGAAATTCCTGGTTTGGCAAGCCATCTGCACGTGCGGGAAGCGGAGTGCACCTTTCGTGACCCAGGACACGATGAACGGACAAGTGTACATAAAAGAGTGCCTCCAGAAGCGGCTGCTTCCTCTCCTGAAGGCCCACAACGTCCCAACAATCTTCTGGCCGGATTTGGCCTCATGCCACTACTCCAAGGACGTGCTGAAGTCGTATGCGGACAATAAGGTCAATTTCGTGCCGAAAATGTTCAACCCTCCCAACACTCCGGAGCTCCGCCCCATCGAGAAGTACTGGGCGATTATGAAGCAGCACCTTCTTAAACGACCTAAGGTAGTGAAGACAGTCGAGGAACTGAAGAAAGTATGGGTTTACATGCAAAAAACGGTTGATTCACAGGTTGTGCAGAATCTTATGGCCGGGGTTAGGGCCAAGGTGCGGGCATTTGCGTATGGACTGTAAATAAAATACGAGTAAAATGGTAAGATGAAGTTTAATAGTTATTTCTCAATCCCTGAAAATTTGATGGCAATCGGATGAAAACTCGAATTTTGCGAATCAATTTTGTGTGTGGCAATTTCATCGTGGACACCCTTTATGCACTAAAAGTCACATGTTTTATTCAAAAAATATCGTGAAAAATACCAAAACTTGGTTGTTCCATCCATAAGAATCTACGGATAAATACATTTCAAACAGCGTTTTTCTCGGCTTGCTATTTTTCCAGATGGGACTGATATGATCTTATAGGCATTTCGGCAAGGCACCATTTCCCAGCATTTGGTTCTTCGAGCCATTTAACCCGTTCCAGAATGACGTTCATCTAAGCGAAGTTTAGGATCGGTGTCTCTTATTTTAAAAGAAATCAATACCGCTGAAACACCCAGCAAACGAAAGCTTAATTTCACCCTTCTCATATGAGGCTAGTCCATACTATCTAATGTTCTATCGAAGGGTCTAGATTTTTTTTTAACTCTTTAACTTTCTCGACCATTGAAGCCCAAAAAAAAAAATGTATGGAAGAATGACCCCGTTAGAACATTTTGAAACTAGTCTCAAACGTTTGAAGGGTGTTTCAGCGATACTATTTTTTTATAATCCTACCAGAGACACAGTGTCTGCGATCCAGTTCGAAGGGTCAAATGTTGGAGAATGGTACCTCGCCGAAATTTCCTCGATACACGAGCTGAATAGTTTAGTTCACTCACTCAATTGAGCTTGTGAAGCGTTCGAGTACTATTTCAATGTCCTGGATTTGTTCCTACGTGTAATTTTGCATTTTTATTCGAGAGATCTCAAAGATCTGAAGCCAGTTCCACCATCAATTTTGCTTTCACTTGCGGCAGTTTAGTTTCCGCACTCCTTCGATGACGCATAGAACTCCCAATTCCTGAAACCTTAAACACTAAAAATGTATCCAAAGCTGGACCTGCATACCAATGAGGCCGAAAATGTTTCATGCGCCCAGAAAACCGTAAGCATTCCGCATGCCAACTAGTGTGCCGAAGCTGGGGTAGCCGTAGATCAAAAACTCCACTTCCGAAGCGAAAGAGAAAACATCCGCTCCGTTTCGTTGGTCGATTTGGACCTCGCTCAGGGCGTCAAATGGCTTGTAATGGCCTTCAGCGATTCAGCGAAACCTGAATGAGAGCTGCATTTGAGCAAATTTATTTTTTTCCAAATCTTGCTTAATTAAACAATTTACGAGCTGCGCACGCAGATCCGTTTATTTGTGCGCTTTTTCCGCTAAAACTAATTTGAATAAAACTTTGATTTAGCGCAAAAAAAAAACAAGATCAATTTACGTTTGAGCAACTTTACTAATTTACTTCCCATGCCGGTTGGTTTCCCGATTGCAAACGATGGATATCTAATTATATTTCGACGAATCGAGAAAATGTTGATCAACAGGCTGGCTGCCGAAACTGTGTTTATTAGGTGAAAGTGCGTATAGATGCGTGAAGGATTATGATGCTGTGATCTTTAGTGTCAGTTTGCGAGGTTTTATTACAATTCCGCACGTTATCAGATGGCAAATTGGGACCGTTTTGGTTGGCAATAATTTCCATCCTCAATGGCGGCGGAATACAAAAGGAAAAGTTGCCCCATTCTCGCAGTGTCATCGAAAATGGACGAACCGATAGTGAGAGTTTCACCCGACAAGGGGAAAAATCTCCAAGCAATTTTCGGATGACTCGTAGATGGCACTCCCTCTGACCAAAAACTGAACCCAAATCCGCATTGCCACCCCGAATATGTAGTTTGCTTGGATACGAAGGGGATGGCGCAGTGCTACGCCCTGGGGCAATTCGCTCTTCTGGGGTCCAGCCGAATATCGAATCTTACACATTGTTTTCACCGCACGCCTGTTGGTAGCGAGGGGGTCCAGCAAAAAATATTAAGAGAAGGAATCGAATCGAACATAAACAGAAAACGTGAGCTCACACATGACGGTGATAATACAGGAGGAAGGTATGTTGGACACAGAGCGAGTGTTTTTTTCTGTTGCTACTTTCGGAATTGGAATTTTTGGCATGACGAAAATTTGGTTGCTCTGATAATTAACGGAAACATATGTTTTTTATATTTTTTCCCTCCTTTTTGCCGAGGATGATTTGAAAGATGGAAAGTTGTAACGGGGACGGAGGAGTGCTGACTGAGCTTACAGTTTGGAAGCTCAATTGTTTATGCTGCTTCGCGAATTTTCTGCAAGAACCAAAACCAACCACATTGTCTCTAACCCATGGAAATTGGCCGGTGCAGGGAGTCTCGAGATCAACAAACACAACGGGCTTCAACTTAACGCTACAGGACTAGTGAGATTACTTGCTTTTACAGATTTAAGATCGTGTTTTTGCATCTACCTAACCTAGCTCTTAAGTGAAACATGCAGGGTTTATATCTAATACTGTGCCTACTAAGCACAACCCGCACTCCTCTCCTTTTCGAGTGGATTTGAACACAAAATGGAATGCTTCTACTATATATGGCTTACACTAACTTTTTCATTTACCTTTCCATATGTACCCTTAGATTTGATAAAGAGTCACAAATTGTTGAGACACTGACTAAAATCTAGCACTGCCACATTCGTCCTGCGAGTTTCAATTCCGTTCTAACGCATTGAAATGCCATTGGATTATCTTCATCTTACGGATGAAGGTAAAAATGGAAAACAAAATCGACGGAAAACAAACCAAGAAAAAAAAATCAATACAAATTGAATATTAAAAGTAAACTTTTGAATCTTATGCAAGAAGATTTAAAAAAAAATCGAAATTAAACCGTTGGTGTAAAATGAGCAACCTGTCGGGGTGGTATGAGCGACTTTGTAAACAACGGGTAAGAATATTATGTTCTCGTGAGGCTTTATAAAGGGTCAAAAATGAACAGTTTTAGCAAAAAATATTTAACAGAACCAATTATTATCTGTAGAATAAATTAAATTTCAGAAGTACTGCCAATTTAAGGCTATCTTTTTTTAGTCTTGTGAATGACTGGTTTTTTACCAAAGCAGCTGTTTCAAAACGTGAGTTCATATGATACAGACATATTTTTGACAGGAACGCAAAATTGAAGAATTTAATTTGAAATTGTTAGAAGTACATTTGATCATATGAAGTTCAGTATGTTCAAACTTGCGGATAAACAATTAAATTGACTGAAAGTCGCTAAACCGTGTGTTAAGCCCACTGTGCAGCAAGTCAGCGATGAGTCTACCTCACTGGTAACTGCCGAGCCGCTGACTGTATGACAGATACGAGGACTGGCAGGTATGAGATGATGTCACCAGCAAAGTGAAGAATAAAATCACAATTCTAGGCTGGAACGTGCACAGAAGTGATCTTCGTAAAATTAGAATTAAATTTACTTAAATTATTTGCGATTATTCACAAAACTTACTTGCTAACTAAATTTAAACTCATAAAAGTAAGTTTCTTATTACCTAAATGAATTAAAATACCTATTCTAACAATGTGTTACCTAAAACTAGCCTATAAACCCGTAAGAGCCCCATCAGGTCAGAGCACGTTGTACACGGGAGAAAAGAATACTAAAATTCTGTAAGTAGCTTCAAATAATCCTAATATCCGATCCTAAAATGTGTATTTAACTTATAGTTGAGCTGATAAACAACGAGCTGCTACAAGAATTATATTTCTCTCGCACAATCCGAATCCTCCCCAACATTCTCAAAGAATTTTATAACCTCAATTCGAGATGCCGGGAAGTTGTACGAAGTGCGATCAGCCGGACACCCCGGAGATGGTGGCTTGTGACGGTTGTAAAGCATGGCTGCATTTCAGTTGTGCAGGAGTTAGTCCCGGAGTGGAAAATCGTGAGTTTCGGTGTGAAAATTGCACCGCGAAGCGGGAAAAGAAACGGAAGGGTAAGAATGTGGAAAATCCTCCACCGAAACCCAGCTCGAAGAAATCCGCTACGCAGAATCTCCCCATGCCATCGACCTCCGGAGCGGAATCTGCTGAGGAAGCAGAAACTGGTGAAAACGGTAGCAGTGTTGCTGGTGATAATCTGGGTGATGAAAAACCCTCGGAAAAAGCAGCTGGAAGTGATTTGGAAACAGCTGAATCGAGAGTGCAGATCGAGTTCCGTCGTATGGAAGCACAACTCTTGAAAGCGGAAAAGGAGCTCAAAATGGAACAACTTATCCGTGAAAGGCAGCTGAAAGTAGAGAGGATTCTGGCCGAGAAGCGACTGTCGATGGAGCGGGAGCTTAAGGAGAAACAGCTTGCGCAAGAGAAGCTTATGTTGGAAAAACGGTTAGCTGAAGAGGCAGCGTTCCAGCAGAAGAGACGTTCACTCAGGGAAAAGTTCGAGTGTGAGAAGTCCGAGCTTAACGCAGCTGCCAATGATGAGCAAGAAGGCGCGGTTGGAGGAAAGCTGGAGAAGAAAAGTGCACTTGGTGGGAAGCACCACAAAGTAGGTGATATCGAGCCCTCCCACAGCCGTGTGTTTGACTGGTTGAAGAACAAGAAGATTCCAACTCACGGCACTAGCAACGTTGGTGCGCACGAAACCCCTATGCGGAATCCCGATGTGGTCAGACACCAGCAGAGAGGAAAATGTGCTGTACAGGAGGAGCAAGACAGCAACGACGATGAGAGCGATGAAACACCAGAAGCTGAAACCGCTTCAGTAGAAAGTTCGGAAACCCGCGCATCCGTGGCCTGCAATTCACTGGCTGGCACAGCATCGCGGTACGAACCTGGACCTACGCGAGCTCAGCGTGCAGCTCGGCAGATACTTTCAAAGAATCTGCCCATATTTACGGGGAGATCAGAAGAATGGCCACTGTTTTATAGCAGTTTCGTAAACTCCACGGAGGCTTGTGGGTTCACAGAACTCGAGAACCTTGTTAGACTTCAGGAATGTCTTAAGGGACCGGCTTTAGAGGCTGTGCGTAGTCGACTTCTCTTGCCGCGAGGGGTACCACAGGTCATAAACACTCTCCGTATGCTCTACGGTCGCCCCGAACAGTTGGTCCACACACTCTTGAATAAGGTCCGGAAAACTGACGCTCCTAGAGCCGACCGCCTCGAAACCTTCATCCCATTTGGAATGGCCGTTCAGGAGTTGTGTGACCATCTGGAAGCAGCTGATCTTCGTGACCACCTCGTAAACCCGATCCTTCTTCAGGAGTTAGTCGACAAGCTACCTGCTTCAGCTTCAAGGAATCATCCACACTCATAGCGAGGAGTCTGCTGTAGTTCCAGGACCGAGCAAACCGTGCCTCATTTGCCAAAAGTATGGCCATCGAATAAGAAACTGTGACAAATTCCGCGGTCTTGGTCTATCCGATCGCGTCAAACTGATGCGGCAACGTAAGTTGTGTGAACGATGCTTGAATGATCATGAAGGTTGGTGTAAATTCAAAATCACCTGCAACGTTGGTGACTGTCGTCAGCGGCATCATCCTTTGGTCCACCACGATGGAGCATCGGCCAGGATAGTCCCTCAACCAACACCGACGCAGGCGCAAAATCCGGAATTTCACCACGCCCACGTTTCTACGAAGATGTCGGTGATTTTTCGCATCATCCCAGTCACTCTTCACAACGGGTCGAAATCCATAACAACGCTCGCCTACCTAGACGAAGGTTCTTCGATGACGCTAATCGAAGACAGTCTAGTTGCTGCACTGAACGCAAAGGGATTTCCGCAGCCGCTAACGCTGCAGTGGACTGGTAATATCGTTCGCCAGGAGCCGGCTTCGGAGTGTCTGACACTTAAGATATCTGGAGTTGGGAGCAGAAAACGCTTCAATCTCACCAACGTACGAACCGTGAAGAAAATGCACCTGCCGAAACAAGGAGTAAACTTCGAGGATATTGGTAAGCGGTATAGTCACCTGAAGGGTCTACATGCAGCAAACCGAGCCAATGACGAGCCGAAGGTTTTGATTGGCCTAAACAACGTCTATCTACTGGCACCTATCGAGTCGCGGATTGGAAAACCTAACGAGCCAATCGCCGTTCGATCGCAGTTGGGCTGGACGATTTACGGTCCACGGGAGGTTACCACGTCAGGTGAATTATTAGGTCTTCACGTCAGCCTCACGAACGAAGAGCTCCACGACCAAATCCGAGAATTCTTCACCATAGAAGAAACAAATGTCTCTGTACGCGCACTTCCAGAGTCCGAAATGGATCGCCGAGCAAAGGAAATACTGAAAACCACCACAGTTCGAGTCGAAGGTGGTTACGAAACGGGTCTCCTTTGGAAAAAGGATGACTTCCAGTTCCCGGACAGCAAGAGAATGGCAATCAAGCGTCTTGACCACCTAGAACGCCGTCTAAAAAAGAATCCAGTCATCGAGCAAAATGTGAGGTTGCAGATAGAAGAATACCAAAGGAAGGGTTATGCCCACAAAGCTTCACTTGTCGAGTTGGCAAAGGCAGACCCACGGAAGGTTTGGTATTTGCCTCTGAATTACGTTCTTCACCCGAAAAAGCCGAACAAGGTCCGGCTTGTCTGGGACGCTGCTGCCCAAGTAGACGGTGTCTCACTAAATTCAATGCTTCTCACCGGTCCCGATTTTCTAACATCCCTGACAGCGGTAATTCAACGGTTCCGTGAGCGACTGGTGGCTTTTGGAGCCGATATATGTGAGATGTTTCACCAAATTTGGATGAGGGAGGTTGACAAACATGCCCTGCGTTTCCTTTTCCGAACCGATCCATCAGCCAAAGATCCGGACGTATTCTTGATGGACGTAATGACGTTTGGCGCGGCGTGCTCTCCAGCGTCTGCACAATACATAAAAAATTTAAATGCTGCGCAGTTTGCCGAACGATTTCCAGAAGCGGTGAAGGCGATAATCCGTCGCCATTATGTCGACGATTACCTGGACAGCGCGGATAGCGTTGACGAAGCGATCGAGCGAGCGAAGCAGGTCAGATACATCCACTCTCAGGCGGGTTTTGAGCTACACCACTGGGTTTCAAACTCGGATGCGTTCCTCGCTGATCTTGGGGAATCCGAGGTTGAAGAAAGGATCCCGTTACACGACAGCAAGGATAACAAGACGGCCAGGGTTCTAGGCATCATCTGGTGTCCAAAGCAAGACGTGTTCACCTTTTCAACCTCTTTACGGGACGATCTGATTCCTTACCTGACCACACCGAAGCGACCAACAAAGCGCATTGCGCTAAGCTGCATCATGTGCCTCTTCGACCCGATAGGGTTGTTGGCGCCTTTCACAATCCAGGGAAAAATCCTGATGCAAGACCTGTGGCGAGCGGGTTGCGAATGGGATCAGGAGATGGATGACCAGTCTTACGCCAAATGGACGCATTGGAGATCCTTACTGCCGCAAATCGAGAAGTTGAAAATACCTCGATGCTACCTGCGTGGTGCACCTCCTGAAACGTATAGTTCCCTACAGCTCCATGTGTTGGTAGATGCGGGGGAAAAGGCATATGGTGCCGTTGCATTTTTCCGTGTTACGACTCCAAAAGGATCACGATGTTCGTTAGTGATGGCCAAAACCAAGGTAGCCCCTTTGAAGCCATTATCTATTCCCCGTCTGGAGCTGCAGGCGGCCGTTTTGGGCGTACGGCTTCTCAACACCGTTGTTGCAAATCACGATGTGCAGATAACAAAACGCGTGCTGTGGACCGACTCGAGAACGGTCCTGTCTTGGATACGGTCGGATCACCGAAACTACAAACCGTTTGTTGCGTTCCGGATCGGGGAGATTCTTCAAGAAACAGTAGTGGACGAGTGGCGCTGGGTACCAACCCGATCTAACGTGGCAGATATGCTCACCAAGTGGGGCAACGGGCCGGTTTTGGACAACAACAGCGCCTGGTTCAATGGCCCTGACTTTCTTCAGCTACCGGAGGAATCATGGCCTACACAAAAGCTTCCTCCATCTAACACTACCGAAGAACTTCGAGCATGTCACATGTTCCACAATGATCAACTCTCCGAGCCGCTGATAGATGTCACTCGAATTTCCCGTTGGAAAGTGGTTTTGCGCACAGTTTGCGTGATTTTCCGCTTCATTTCGAACTGCCGAAGACGAGTTCAAGGACGAACAGCTGAACCGATTGAGGTTTCAGTTAAGCTGCAACGGATTTCCCTGCGTGCGCCAGTAAAGACGGTCGTTCCACTGAAACAGGAGGAGTATGAAAAAGCTGAGTTGGTGCTGTGGAGGTTGGCGCAACGTGAGTGCTTTCCCCACGAGATTACGATTCTTTCCAAAAACCAAGCGCATCCGAAGGAGAAATGGTCAACGGTAGAAAAGACGAGCAAGCTCTACCGTTTAGGACCGTTTCTGGACGAACACCAAGTTCTACGAATTGACGGTCGAACGAAGCTGGCAGAGATGGTTCCGTACGACACCCGTTTTCCCATCATTTTACCGAAGAATCACCCAATTACCGTTCTCGTGCTGGAGCACTATCATCGACACTTTGCCCACGGTTTCAAGGAAACAGTCGTCAATGAACTTCGACAACGTTTTTACATCCAAAATATTCGAGCGTGTGTGGGGAAGGTAATCAAGGCGTGTCAATGGTGCAAAGTTCGGAAATGTCAACCACGAACTCCGAAGATGGCTCCCTTGCCAGTCGAGCGTGTAACACCGTTCATGAAGCCCTTTAGCTATGTTGGGATTGACTATTTCGGCCCGGTAACAGTAGCAGTAGGGCGGCGTGTCGAAAAGAGGTGGGTCGTTGTCTTCACGTGCCTGAGTGTGCGAGCTATCCACCTGGAAGTGGCCCATAAGCTGAACGTGGATTCTTGTATCATGGCAATCCGCCGATTTGTTCTGAAAAGAGGTCCGCCAATCACCATCTTCTCTGACAACGGCACGAACCTTAAGGCTGCCAGTAAGGAACTCCAGGAGCAGATTCGACGGATCGACACGGCTGGCGCAAACGTCTTCACGAATGCTAGAACGCGTTGGACATTTAACCCGCCATCCGCCCCTCATATGGGCGGAGTATGGGAGGCTGCCATGGCAGCCCTGATCACCGTAGACCGGCTCAACGATGAGATCCTTCTCACCATCATCGCGGAAGTAGAGGAAATAGTTAACGCTCGGCCGTTGATCTACATGCCAGATGATCCTATAAACCCAGAAGCGCTAACCCCCAACCATTTCGTCAAAGGAAGTTCTACTGGTCTTCAGGACCCTAGCATCGCACCAACGAATTTGGCAGAAGCACTTCGTAGCTCCTACAAACGTTCACAATACGTCGCCGACGAACTGTGGAAGCGCTGGCTTAAGGAATATTTACCGTCGTTGAATGTTCGGACCAAGTGGCTGGAGAGCAGTGAACCACTGAAAGCAGGAGACCTGGTGTTCATCGTCGACGACCATGGCCGGAATGGCTGGATTCGTGGCCAAGTTGAGCAAGTCATCCCGGGCAAAGATGGACACATTAGACAGGCTATTGTTCGTACGAATAGTGGACTGTTTCGACGACCGCTGGTCAAACTTGCTCCTATCGAGATGGCGAAGGTTGGTAAATCTGTCCCGGAAGTTGACCCTGGACAAGGTTTACGGGCCGGGGAAGTGTTAAGCCCACTGTGCAGCAAGTCAGCGATGAGTCTACCTCACTGGTAACTGCCGAGCCGCTGACTGTATGACAGATACGAGGACTGACAGGTATGAGATGATGTCACCAGCAAAGTGAAGAATAAAATCACAATTCTAGGCTGGAACGTGCACAGAAGTGATCTTCGTAAAATTAGAATTAAATTTACTTAAATTATTTGCGATTATTCACAAAACTTACTTGCTAACTAAATTTAAACTCATAAAAGTAAGTTTCTTATTACCTAAATGAATTAAAATACCTATTCTAACAATGTGTTACCTAAAACTAGCCTATAAACCCGTAAGAGCCCCATCAGGTCAGAGCACGTTGTACACGGGAGAAAAGAATACTAAAATTCTGTAAGTAGCTTCAAATAATCCTAATATCCGATCCTAAAATGTGTATTTAACTTATAGTTGAGCTGATAAACAACGAGCTGCTACAAGAATTATATTTCTCTCGCACAATCCGAATCCTCCCCAACACCGTGAATCAAAAAGTAATTGATGATATTCATCACTACGGCCCTTGTGGTCGGAGGTGAGACTGGCAGTTCAAGTGTTGCACTCAGGGGTTGAAACAGTTGACGTTTTTTACTACACTCGCTTCGTTGTCGTGCGCGACAGTCTGTTTGTATTCGAACACTCATGCTCTACCGTCGTCTCTCTCACACAACACGAGCGGTAGAATAACATTCGAGCTAAAAGAAAATTATCAAAATAGCTATCATTTGACATGTGTGATTTCGTTGTAAGTCCTCAATTTGGTGTACATCAAACCATTTCTGATCAGAAATATTATTACTAGGACATCATTGTTTGCTATTTTCAGAATTCACACAAGCACAACATCAGCAGCTCTTATTATGAGAAAAACTAAAATATATACATTGGTGACGGTCTTCGGCGACAGTGTCGTATGACAGAGCCTGTCATATGACATTTTAGTTTGGTACTGTACTATGATAGCTTGTTTTGCAAGTGTCAGAGGCAAAGGCAGTCAATTATCACAGAAAATGTGTCGACTACCGTGACCGCTTACAAGACTTTGCACTATATTTCCTACTGTACTGGAAATACTTTAGCATGTAAGGATGCACAACAAACATGAGCTGTGTTTGTTCACATCGACTGATACTGAGTGGTATCGTCGATAATAGACGATTGTTGTGTATTAGAGAACGCTTGCGCAAAAAGACTAGGGTGGGAAACGGATTCGAAAATCAAAAATGTCATTAACCACATAAATACGTACGTAGACTATATAGGTCCACCGTTATATAATTGGCAATGCACCCGTGTACTGAATGGGAATTGTGGGTTCGAATCCCACCGGTGCCCTTTGATTTTTTCGTAAATTTTCTCACACACACGTCTCTTACCGATGATATGTGCTTACCTCTCAGTATGTTCAAACTTTCTTATAAACAAATAAATTGACTGCAAGTCGCTTAACCGTAAATCAAAAAATTACAAGGGACAGCAGGTATTATATAATAAATGTTATTTGTTAACTGCAGCAGGAGCTTGTGTTTTGTGTACACGCAAACCAAAAATGTATTAAAATGAATGTTAGTCCCACTTCCTATCATCCTCTGTTCATGAACATCGCAGCGAATGTTAGAAGTTGACCTTACAGGCGATGTAATGTTTTTTTTTTGTCTTTTTTATTTCGTGTTCTATCTACGTTTTCGACTATACCAGTAAGCTTTTTATGTATAACGCACACACTTGCCTCGAATCTCTCCAGCAGAAACAGCATACGAAACCGAGTATGAGAGGAAATGAGCGCTTCGTGTTTGTTTTTGCTACTCATATTCAGAGAGCAGAGAGCAGAGTGGAGAAAGCACAGGTCTGAAAATCGCAACGTTCGGTGTTCGAGTCCAGTCGACATCCTTTTTCCAGTTTTTTTCGACACATTTCACTCACTAATACACTCCACATTTTCGGTTTCCAATTTTCTTGCATTAGACCGCTGCTAGGTATATCGTATCCTCGGTTCATGCGGTCTCCACTAACATCCTCTGATGATGAATCCCATATAATTGTAAGCGAATCTTACGTCCCCCGGTTGGGCGTAGGTATAGAAATTTGAGCGGGTTCTCTCTGTTTATACGCTATATTATGACTATGATTGACCTGAAAATAACCTTTTGATATGAGTTTTAGTTGGGACATGTTCAGAAATTTAACTTTTTTGGAAAATCTTGGTGGCCCTGAAAAGAACCAATGTGTACTTCCAAAGCTTAAAGCCTTAAAGCCTTTGGAAGATGATTATGATGTGTAGTCAGCTGGATCAGCAAATCGGACCGGACAATCCCATATTCTTCGGTTCAATGATTGGAGCCCCTCCCATTTTAGTTTTCTCGTTCAACTCCTTCTTTCAACAAGTTGGTAAATCTTAGCCTTTAGAAGAAAAACGATTAACACTTTTTTCTGCGAATTTATGATCCTGTTTCACGTCATGGTTC
Organism: Ochlerotatus camptorhynchus; assembly: GCF_037179485.1. NCBI lineage: Eukaryota > Metazoa > Arthropoda > Insecta > Diptera > Culicidae > Ochlerotatus > Ochlerotatus camptorhynchus. The sequence goes on along the minus strand of NW_027040900.1, from coordinate 150,113 downwards.
TTCTCTATGCCTGTTGAGATCAATTAGTACTTTTATTTATTTTTTCTACTGTGCTTAATCAAACGAGTAGAACTAAGAACGGATGTCGGTTACGTGCTCGAATAATTGAAAATTCGAAAAATATTTAATCGAATAGATGGAACAATCTTTACGATCAATCGTTAATCGAATAATTGGAGTTTTAGGCATCTCTAGTGTAATTTCATGTTTTTTTGTGGTCCTTCGAAAATGTCGAACAGCAGAATTGCAACCAGCAAGTATAACCCAAGAACCAAAAGCGGTGCGATGCTAGTTTGCATTGCTATGACGTCGACTGATTTAAGGGGCTTAGAGTGAAATTCAATTCTCTTCATCGATTTCCTCTATTTTGCACTATTTCTGCTATGTTCTTCTATCAACCAGAACAACAAACGTATCAATGAATTGTGTGTGAGCGTGGGTGAACTCCCTGGGGAGAAAGCCGCAAACACTGGCGATATACGCCTCCTCTACGATATCTCACGACGCCTGAGTACAGCAAGGATGAACCCGAGGATGCCAGTAAAAGACACGACTGGACAGTTGCTGAAACGCTGGTTTGAGCACTTCGAACAACTTCTTCAACTTTGACTATATGTTTTTAGTATTACTTCTACGTGAAGTCAACGATTTACATAGTTAAAGATGCTAATTTCAAATAACAGACTGTAGTGGTAATTTTTATACGATAGATGGAGTAGATGAAAGCATAGAGTTGATAGTTCCGTTAGAGTACGGCAGTGTGAAGATTGCATATAGATATTAGAATAGAGAGCTAGGACAACTTTTAAGGAAGGTACAAATCGGTTTTTTCATCTCTCTTTACCAAACTCCCCCTTTGGAGAGGGATGGTGAGGGGTGTCAACCTCCCCCCCGCCTCCACTGGCAAAAAGAGATGAAAACCGACCGCTCAAGTACCAACGGTGTGTTTGAAACAATTCTACCGATTTTTACCGCACTTCAGTTGTTATTTGAAGGAAGGCATCCAGTCGTAGGTTTGGAAATTGCAACTATTATTTACCCCTACCACGATATGTGCTCCTGTCATCGTCGACTTGACAATCTCGAGGGGACACGGGTGGGGTAGGTGCTGCTACTGTACCTTTCGACCATTGACAGTAATTGATGGTATGCTCCCATCCAGAGTTATGTACTTTGACTATATGTTTTTAGTATTACTTCTACGTGAAGCCAACGATTTACATAGTTGAAGATGAAGAAGCATCTTCAACTTCTTCAAGTTTTGAAAGCCAACCAGCCACCAACATCTCGGCCTACGGTGCGGCGCAGCACTCGCGTCAATTCTGAGGCCCCCTCACTGCAGGAGAGATGCTCAAAGCTGACCCCATGCTATCCACTCAAATGTTGCATCAGCTATTCTGTAATATCTGGAACACCGCGACTTTTCCGGCCGACTGGATGCAGCGCGTCTTAGTGAAGGTCCCAAAGAAGGAGGATCTGACTGTGTGCGACAATTGGCGAGGCATCATATTACTGTGTATTGATCTCAAAGTTCTGTACAAAGTTATCCTGAATCGGATACAGGAGAAGATCGATGCGACTCTCCGGCGGCAGCAGGCAGGATTCCGTGCTAGAAGATCTTGTGTGCACCATATTGTCTTGTTCCGCATCATCCTGGAGAAGTTCAATGAATTCCAAGAGTCCCTTTTTTTGGTATTCATTGACTACGAAAAAGCTTTCGACCGACTCAATCACGAGAATCTGTAGGGCGCCCTGAGTCCCGGATAAAATCGTCAACCTCATCAGGTTTTCACGTACAGACTTCTGTATAACGGAGCCTCGTCTGACCCTATCCGGGTAGTCGCTGGTGTTAGACAAGGATGTATACTATCACCGCTACTGTTCCTCATCGTAATCGACGAGATCATGGTGGGTGAAATTGACCGTGTACCGAACCGTGGGCTGCTTTGACAGCCTATCACCATGGAGCATCTCAACGACCTCTGATATGCAGAGTATGCTCAATGACCTAGCCGAACGCTCCTCTGCGGTGGGTCTCACCATCAACGTCAACAAGAACCAAATCGTTGGATGTCAACACGGGCAACCCTTCCAACTATACGGTAGCGGGGCAAGCAGTGGAGAACGTCGAAAGTTTCCAATATCTTGGCAGCCAAAGAGTTTCACTGACCTTGTAATCCTTAGAGCCCACTTTTCGGCTTCTTATTGTACTAATTGATGCAATGGTAGCATATAAAGCAAAGCATCCAATGCCTTCGATGGTGTACTTCTCATTGCACCTGTTATTGAGAGAGTTGCTAACCTTTGGAGTTTTTTCAACTATCTCTGAGCAACACTCTTTTGTTTTTGGCCACCAGACCAATGCGCCATAAGTAACCCTGGGTTTCACAATTGCCGAGTAAATCCAATGGATCATTTTCGGTTGCAGTCCCCACTGTTTACCGAATGTTCTTTTGCATATCCATAGAACATTGAATGACGAACAAACGCTGCTGATGGTAGGACTGAGACGGAGGAAGTGGGGCTGTCTACGGTGCGTTCCGGGTTTTCAGGATTGAGAGTTACAGATGTATCATCACAATGACTAACGTAGTCCGAATTGCTGAAAATTCGATCGACATCAAGCAGTGAATGGCCAATATATTGATTGTACTAGCCAGTAAGCTGGAAGACTCCTGATCTATATCCAGACACAGGTCCATGACGACTATGCTGAGCGCTGGCAGGAATCGGCACCACTGGGCTGGAGGAACCCGAAGCTTCCAAAACAGCGGGTTTCAAGGCCAGTAAGGACCTCGGTAAAGACATTGTCACGCCGTTTTAATGGCGATTGACGCATACGATCGCCGGAACCCAGGTGTGTCGGAGTTGTCGATTGCGATTCGTTTCAACAGCTGAGCTATCTGCTGTCCTTGCTTAGCCATTGCTCTTCCTAAGCTCAGCATGTGCGAGTTCCCGTCTCTCGGTGATAGAATTAATCGCACTACCAAACGACGAGACGGCAGTTTTGAACCGAGCACATTCGCGCACTCGCTGCACATCCAAAACAAGTTCGGGCTAGTGAGTGTGAACCTGGTGTGAACAATATTCAGAAAAGCATTGTTCAACTTTGTGCCGCCGTGCTTCAGGTGAATCGTCCTGTCGCAAAAAGCCATGCAGGAGACGGAATCTTCATCGCCTTCAACTGGTTTAGCGCATTGGTTTAGAAGTTATATGAAAGTCAAGCGCCTCTAGCGGCGTAGTTCCCAATTTTACCAGAATTGAATGACACAGGCCTGTTGGTTTTATTTATTTATTGATTTATTGATATATTGATTTATAGATTAATTGATTTATTGATTTATTGATTTATTGATTTATTGATTTATTGATTTATTGATTTATTGATTTATTTATTTATTGATTTATTGATTTATTGATTTATTGATTTATTGATTTATTGATTTATTGATTTATTGATTTATTGATTTATTGATTTATTGATTTATTGATTTATTGATTTATTGATTTATTGATTTATTGATTTATTGATTTATTGATTTATTGATTTATTGATTTATTAATTTATTGATTTATTGATTTATTGATTTATTGATTTATTGATTTATTGATTTATTGATTTATTGATTTATTGATTTATTGATTTATTGATTTATTGATTTATTGATTTATTGATTTATTGATTTATTGATTTATTGATTTATTGATTTATTGATTTATTGATTTATTGATTTATTGATTTATTGATTTATTGATTTATTGATTTATTGATTTATTGATTTCTTGATTTATTGATTTATTGATTTATTGATTTATTGATCTATAGATTTATTGATTTATTGATTTATTGATTTATTGATTTATTGATTTATTGATTTATTGATTTATTGATTTATTGATTTACTGATTTATTGATTTATTGATTTATTGATTTATTGATTTATTGATTTATTGATTTATTGATTTATTGATTTATTGATTTATTGATTTATTGATTTATTGATTTATTGATTTATTGATTTATTGATTTATTGATTTATTGATTTATTGATTTATTGATTTATTGATTTATTGATTTATTGATTTATTGATTTATTGATTTATTGATTTATTGATTTATTGATTTATTGATTTATTGATTTATTGATTTATTGATTTATTGATTTATTGATTTATTGATTTATTGATTTATTGATTTATTGATTTATTGATTTATTGATTTATTGATTTATTGATTTATTGATTTATTGATTTATTGATTTATTGATTTATTGATTTATTGATTTATTGATTTATTGATTTATTGATTTATTGATTTATTGATTTATTGATTTATTGATTATTTGATTTATTGATTTATTGATTTATTGATTTATTGATTTATTGATTTATTGATTTATTGATTTATTGATTTATTGATTTATTGATTTATTGATTTATTGATTTATTGATTTCTTGATTTCTTGATTTCTTGATTTCTTGATTTATTGATTTATTGATTTATTGATTTATTGATTTATTGATTTATTGATTTATTGATTTATTGATTTATTGATTTATTGATTTCTTGATTTCTTGATTTATTGATTTATTGATTTATTGATTTTATTGATTTATTGATTTTTTGATTTATTGATTTATTGATTTATTGATTTATTGATTTATTGATTTATTGATTTATTGATTTATTGATTTATTGATTTATTGATTTATTGATTTATTGATTTATTGATTTATTGATTTATTGATTTATTGATTTATTGATTTATTGATTTATTGATTTATTGATTTATTGATTTATTGATGTATTGATTTATTGATTTATTGATTTATTGATTTATTGATTTATTGATTTATTGATTTATTGATTTATTGATTTATTGATTTATTGATTTATTGATTTATTGATTTATTGATTTATTGATATATTGATTTATTGATTTATTGATTTATTGATTTATTGATTTATTGATTTATTGATTTATTGATTTATTGATTTATTTATTCATTTATCTATTTATATTATTATTATTAGCTCTATTTAGGAGACAATCTATGTATATATTTATTTATTTATTTATTTATTTATTGATTAATTTATTCATTTATTTATTTATTTATTTATTTATTTATTTATTTATTTATTTATTTATTTATTTATTTATATATTAATAAATTCATTAATTTATTAGTTTATTTATTTTCTTTTTCTTTATGTATTTATTTATTTATTTATCTTTTAATTAATTAATTAATTAACTTATTTATTTATTTATTTATTTATTTATTTATTTATTTATTTATTTATTTATTTATTTATTTATTTATTTATATATTTAATCATTTATTCTTTATTTGTTTGTTTATTTATTTATTTATTTCGTCAAGCCAAGTAGGCTGAGCGTGAAGCATGAACCGTTTTTCTTCGTACAAAAAAAAAATTGTATCGATCTGGAAATTTATGTTATTACTGATAAGTGATTGGAAAAATCTAATCCAAAATCAGGAACGAATGAAAATCACTGCTGATCTTGAGATCAGCAAAATCACAGCTGATTTTAATCTTAGCTGATTTTGAGGTAACAAAATCACCAAACGGTAAATCAATACCTTGGTATTACAGTCAAAAGAAGAAACCGACATCCGCCGCCATTTTGGCGGCCAACATGGGGGACAAAAATCCAATATGGCAGTCTCCGGACAGCGTATATGCATCCAAACTATCTATGGAATGGGCTCGATGAGTAGAAGTGGAACCCTTGAGTTGATTTTCCGCTTCTACTCATCAAGCCCATGCCGTAGATTGCATGGGTTTAGATGCATATTCGCTGTCCGGAGGCTGCCATATTGGATTTTAGTCCTCCATCTTGGATTTGTTGAAGCCATCTTCATCTCCATTTTAATTTTGGAATGTTCCAGACTCTAGAATTTAACATTTGTTCTAATACTATGACTTTCGATGATTTTGATCTTGGTTGATTTCGGGAATCGAAAATCGCAGATTGGTCGAAAATCATGGGTGATATTGATCTTGAAAGATGGCTGCTTTTGATTTTAGCCAACACTGTTACTGATTTAGGGTTAATTATTAAACCATTCTTAAGCTATTAACGAGGATTGATCACCTGCAAGCAAAAGCATAATGTCTCTGATTGTCATTCCCATTCATAATACCACCTCTCAATACCAACAGCGTCGTTACTGCGATATGTTTGAGTTGCACTTTCCTTCTCGACGACCGACCATTTCACCCGTCTTGCGATGCGTCGCCGTCCTTTCAGATTTGGATGCTGCCGTCGTCGAGTACCTTCGTAGCTAGGACCCAACGCGATATGTACTCTCTCCCCAAATCTCTCCAGAAACAACAACCACGATGACGACGATGACGACGACAACATATTGCGGCAAAGTGGCAAAGTCAAGGTACTGGAGAGGCCAGCTTGGTCTCGAGAGCATTATCGCCGGAGGGCTTCACTTTTGGCATTGGCATTGGTGGGTTATTTTTTCACTGACATTTCTTTTCTCTTTTTTTTTTTAAATGTGTGATTCCACATACGTGTGAGTGGTTGGTTGTATGTGTGCTTCGTTGAGAGAGAGAGAGAGAGAGGCTCGTTTAAAGGTTGCCTAGTTATATCAGCTGTTGGATCGAATTCAAATTGGAGACATGGTTCCTGAGATGTTCTGGTTGCTTTGAAGCATTTTGACCAACTACTAAGTCGAATGGCCCACCGCCGCCCGCCAAGTCAATTCGGATACTGTCCACCAACCACGGCAAAGAAATTTTTCAGTGAGAGTGCCCCATCGCTGCAGCCCCGTCGTCGGTGAGAGCGAACTTGAACCTACCTGCCTGCCAGTCTCTTCGAGGCTGCTCCACTCTGTCTCCCCGCGCGGTGTTGCGTGGCTCTGACTGACTTTGGGGTGGTGACGACGACGACGACGACTGGTTTGGACCCCAGACTCAGGGGGGCCAGCAGCCTTCTTCTCTCTTGTGCGGCGTGCATCTCTCACACTCTCCGCCACCGCCGTCCGTCGTCACTCGGGTTCCCGGGGTTCAAACTATACTCCGATGAAGTATAACGTTGAAAGCAAACAGGTGAATTAAACACTCTTGTCGAGACAACCGCACCGTTAAGACACAACATTGGCCGTTGATCCGCGCGCACCGGATTCGTGCTGACTGACTGCATTTTTGTTCCCAGTGTTTTGAAATCGGGCTGATTGGTGCTTCCGCTGTTCCGCTTGCGGTGGAACTCGCGCGACTCGGGATTCGAGTGAGTTGTGATCGGGCAGTGTTCTAGTTCTGAGCTCGCTCTGACGGATGGTTTCTGAAGTGTGGCAGCAGGAGTCAACCGGATTGTTGGCTTGATTGATTGAACGGGTGGAGGAAGAAGAATTTTAAAACTTGCTAGGGCTAGCTCGCCGATGGCAGCTGGCTGGTGGTTGTTCTGAGTGAAATCGAAAGTGATTGCTGGATTTTTGGAGAAAGCAGAAGAAGACGAACGCAAAACCTCGTACTAAAGGAAGAACGTTCACCGCTGCTGGGGAACGTGGATTGAAAGTAAAAGTGAGGAATTTCCCAAAGCGAAGGGGAAAAATAAGATTGAGCTGTTGAATTGCTGGTGGATCCCGAGTTGATTGAAAGTGCCAAGACTGACGGATTAATTGCCCGGGTGTGTTCGGTGTGGTGTGTGTGTTCGGGGGAAGAAGTTGGATATTGGTGAACCAGTTCGAGAAGAAGAACATCAATTCAAACAGGTAATTTGACAGGCCATGGACTTTAAAGGACGTTCCGTCGGTGATTGAATCGTATTCGTTGAAGGATCATTTCGAATTCTGCAAAGTGTGCCGTGGGGTATTGAATATCATTGGTTGCTATGGTTTCCACAAATGAGATGTATTATTTAGTGTGCTGTGAGGATCTTAACGGAAATGGTCGTTGATTCAACGGTATATTTTGAAGGCATGGAACGTACGGCGAAACATGTATACACAATAATGGAGTACACTAGACTTTTCAACGATATCATGGACTTCGTATGCGGATTCTGCATTAGAGTTGTGATTGAAGGGACAATTAGACAATGCAGTTTAATCAAGGACTACTGTGGTTGTTTATGTTTTAATATTAGTTGGTACTGTAATCAGCGTTTACTCTTCTAGACTGAAATGCTGAATCAAAATTATCCATTCATCGAAACTTGTGGTTTTCTACTCGCAAAAGGATGTTTTTAAAAATAATTTATTAAATACAGTGGAATTTTGGAATGATTCGGAATTGAGTAAATAATTTGAAAATTTACATACATGCATCTTCAAAAATAATATGATTCCAATGCATTGGACGACATCATTAGCGAATGTTTACGATAGTTAATTTCTTTTTTTGCAAAGTAAATGGCGTTATAGATATGAATAGTTTGGAAACTATTTGTGTGGAGAACTCAAATGATTGTTTTTCATGATTTTGTTTCGTGGATGCCTCAGAAGAGTGTATTAGCAACAATCAATACGAAACTAATGATTTTAAATTGGCTCACTACTTGACTAGCCTATTGGTCCCAAGCAAACGATTAACGTACCCCATTCTAGTTGAAATTCTAGTACTACACAAATACACAAAAGAGCGTGACATAATATATGCATCAACCCTTAGTGGATTTTCCTATGTTTCGAGGGGTGAATCGATTAGCTTGGGACCGAAGAGAGTACCAGAGCTGATCCAAAAAGTTGAGCACGTTTCTTCGGGACCTTCTAGTCTTAGAGTTACCTCTATGGTATTAGGGCCTCTTTTATTTATTATGTATATCAATCATAGTCGAACCATTTTACAATTTTGCGATATTTTGTTGCCGATGATTCCGTACGATGGATAACTTATCAGTTACAGGGTGATTAGGAATATTTGTCACTTTTAAAAATGGTCATAACTATTGAACGATTGCATGATTTTTTGAAATCCTGGAATCCCGGAAAGGGAATAAAGATAGTCGTTCGATGTTCTGAAACGCATGTTTGATTTTTTTTTCACTGTTTATCTCCTTCGAAGAATAAAAAAAAAAGAGATTTCTTCAAAACCAGGGACACCAGATTTGAAGACTTTTCATGATTGGTAAAGTTGTTTGAAGACATGCTGAATCGGAAGAAGACTTGCGATGGATTTTTTTTTAAATTTCAAACTGGCACATGAAGATTTTTGATAAATAAACGAGGAAGGCGACACATCTAAATCTCAAGTCTAGATGCTCAACAAATCTTCCACTAGCGAATCAATCTACGAAAAATCTTCTTTCATTTCTCGCATCTACTTGCATCGTGCATCATCTTTTTGCAAGAAATCTTCAGAATCGTCGTCAATCTTCTTTCTATCTACTCAGCGTGCGCGCAGCTAGCCACAGCAAAACACAATCTTTCCTGCGTCGTAGATGGAGTCGTCCCCCTTGTAAATAAATTAAGATTTTGACTTCATATTTCAAGCTCCTTTCTGAAAATGAAAAAAATGTAACCAATATCGGATACATCGGAACAAAACTTGATTCACTTGAATATTCACAGGACTTCACGGAGATTTTCGATTGGCTGGAGATCTTTTGAATACTTCTTGATCAATGTGTCATTTTGGAAGAATATCTTCACAATTATACTTGATCAACCTGAAGCCTTGAAAAATATCCAGAGGACTTTATTGAAATCTGCGATCAGCTAGAGATCTTTCAAATACTTCCTGACCCATCTGTCATCTTGAGAGTGCCAATTGAATTTTCGACCAGTTTAAGATCTTCCGATCTTGCTGATCAACTTGAATTCCAGGGCTGGTAACGATCATGGCTGTCAAAAATAGTGATTTTAGTGACCATGTTAAATAAATAAGTGACCAAATAGTGTCTTATAGTTGTCAAAATAGTGACTAAAAAGTGACCTAAGAGAAAATAAATGTTTGATGTTTTAGGCTACCTGGAAGGCTTAGAAATTTTATAATTTTTAAAGAAAAGAATGAATTTTAAAACACAAGCAATTCAATTTTCTCACTATTTTCATTCACACTTTGAAATTTATAGATCGACAGTAGACTAAACTTCAGCAACAAATAAATTTTAAAAATAGAGACTGGAAATGTTTTATTTGACATGCATATTTCTTAGAAATTTTAAATTTGAACTAGTTCTGCACTTAAATGCTATAATACTTCAAGAAATTTTCAAGAATCTGGACTCTGCACAGTTTTAAAAGCTCGTGGAATTTTAATATAATTTCTAAGGACCTCATTTCAAGGAAGTTCTGGGAAAAAAAACTTTCAGAAAAAATATCAAATGCAATCTGTTTTTAAGGTAGTTGTGAGGAATTTTAGATTTCTTGTGAAGCCTGATAGTTTTGGGTACAATTTCAAGAAACCTTGAATTGAATTAGAAGCAATGTTCAATGAATACTCTGAAAATTTCTGAGGAGCACAACTCCATCAGACTAAATTCCAAGGGCCTTCTGAGGATGTGCGAGGAAACGAATCTGGAGATTAAGTCCTTGGAATCTTTTTGAAAATACTAAAAAGAGGATTACAATTAAATCGGAGAATAACTCCAGAACATCTTCAAAGGAATTCGGAAAATAAATTCAAGAGGGTTCGCCAAACAAATAATGAGAAGAAATCTAAGGAATTTTCGAGGAGAAATGCCAATGCATTCTTAGGAGACTTACAATATGAGTAAATTCCAAGGGAAGTTTTGAAGTTCTTTTGTAGTTTGAGAAACTAGCCGGATGTTGACGATACTTCTCATCAAATTCTTAAACTTCTGTGAAGTTTTCGAAGTCTTTCTAAATTTTGTGGAACTTTTGTGCTCCCACAATGCTCATGGCAAAATAATTAATTCTATGATTTTCACTGAAGTTCTCAAGATTTTTTTGAAGTTAATGAAACTTATCGACACTAATTTAAAACTTCTTCAATAGTCTAGACTTTTCTGCCTAAATGATTATTGAATTTTACTGAAATTAAATGATCTGCCTTGAAGTTTTGACAATTTCCCTTAAGTATCATAACCATTATAAACGTTCTCTAATTTTCACGGGACTTATATATGTCTATCTGAACTTCTCTAAATTTAATAACCCGGAAATTTTTTTGATATCTATTCATAATTCCCTGACGCTTCTGACGTTTAGGATCAATCATAGAATTCATGGAATACCACATCATTCCACGGAACTCTTTATAAGTCTCTGCAAATTTTCTTAAGTTAATGGGATTATTCTAAAGCTATCTGAACGTCCTTGAAGTACTCGGAACTTCGCTGAATAGCATGAAACTATCTAAAAGTATCTAAATTTATTAGAAGTTCTTTGAAATTTCTTGAATTTATTTTATTTATTTATTTAATTGATTCCATCAACAGGCTTCAATAAGCCCCAATGATGTTAAGTAATACAAAAAACAACATGATTGTCTGTGCTTAAAACTTAAACATTACACTGCTATTCACGGTTACCTGTGCCCGAAAATATCGAGGTGAAACTACGGCGAAGCGTCTGACGTGGTACGTGAAAATCGAACACTGAGGCAACTCTGTTGAAAACTCGCTGCAGTCCGTTTATTGCTCCATTCATTCCGTAGTTCGTGCGACGAAAGGGAAGTCTCAGCATAAGACTGTTTCTTAGTGCACGTGGTCGTACATTCAAATCGATTTTTTCGAGGATAGTAGGACAATCGATTCTCCCTTGCAATATATCGGCAACAAGTAAAGCCCTTGCAGCGTCTCTTCGGGTCGAAAGAGTTTCCAAACCAATCAGCTGACATCGGCTTTCATAGCTAGGCAAACGGAAAGGATCTCTCCAAGGCAATCGCCGAAGGGCGAAGCGTAAGAATCGGTGCTGGACTGATTCGACTCTTTCAACACCATTGTTGTAGCTTGGATTCCAAACTGCTGAGCAATATTCAAGGACTGATCGGACCAGTGAGGAGTACAATGACTTCAGGCAATAAATATCAGTAAAGTTTTTGGTTATTCTAAAGATAAAGCCTAGTGTTCTGGAAGCTTTATCAACGACATACGAAATATGCTGCTTATATGTGAGTTGCGAATCCAAAATGACTCTCAAATCCTTCACGTGGCTCACTCGTTCAATTGCTGAACCCAATAGGTTGTAGTTGAAGATGATTGGTTCTTTTATCCGAGAAAAGGAGATTACTGAGCATTTCGCCGGGTTAACTTCCATTCGGTTCAAGGTGCACCAGTCAGCAAAAGCATGAAGCTGGCGTTGAAGAAAGTGACAGTCGGCAATGGAACGAATCCGAAGGTAGATTTTTAGATCGTCAGCATACGATAGTCGAGGTCCGTCAAGCACATAATTCACATCGTTGAAGTAGAGCAGGAAGATCAAAGTTCCAAGGGGGCTACCCTGGGGTATCCCCGATGTAGCAGGATAAGTATCAGATCGGTAATCGCTTATGGCAACCATCAGTTGGCGACCGGTTACATACGATCGAAACCATTGTAATAGGTTACCATTGATCCCAAGTCTGTCTAGTTTAGCAATAGCAATAGTATGGTTTAGCTTATCGAACGCTGCTGACAGATCGGTATAAATCACATCCGTTTGAGCTCGGTCAACCATGCTATCAGTTACATAAGATGTGAGGCATAGCAGATTGGTGGTGGTGGAACGACCTGACATGAAGCCATGCTGATCATCACTCAAAACATGCTTGCAGTGAGAAAGTAGTGGTTCCATTATGACTAGTTCAAAAAGCTTCGATACGGTGCTCAGTGAGGTAATTCCACGATAGTTGTTGACATCTCGTTTGTTTCCTTTTTTGTGAACAGGAAACATGTGAGCAAACTTCCAGCAAGAAGGAAAAATACCACAGCGAAGCGATAATTGGAACACGTGACAGAGCGGAGTCAATAGACTATCGATATTCTTCTAGAGAAAAACGGACGGGATTCCATCGGGTCCAGGGTTGCAAGAAGATTTCAGCTTGGAAGCAGCTCTTAAAATAGTCATATCGTTGATGTCGATGCCATTTAATGTATCGCCGTGCATTGGAACGTTGCTTGCTGCGAGGTTAACATATTCGTCAGATAGGCTCTCGTCAGTGAAAACATCGGCAAATTTGAGAGAGAAGAGTCGGCAAATCTCCTGATTTGTGGATCCCACTTCGCCATTGAACACCATGGACGATGGAAGACCGGATTCCTTTCGCTGCTTGTTTACATAGTTCCAAAAGGATTTCGGATGTGATCTCATCCTGCGCTGAATTCCCTGCTGATATCGCGAATAGCTTTGGCGACAGTTCCGTTTGAATTGATGGTTTAGTCGAACATAATAGCATTTTAATTGGAACGTACGGTACTTGGTGTATTTGCGTAGTGCAGCTCTTTTAGTAGATTTCAGTCTACGGAGCTCCTTAGTCTGCCATGGATGATGAGCTGTTTTCTGGTGACTTATCTTCGGGACATGTCTGTCGATAGTATACGCCAAAATGTGTGAAAACGTTCTTGCGGCTACCTCAACATCGTGATGATCGAGGATGTTTTCCCAGTCCAAGCTGGAGAGCAAGTCTGAGATGCTGCGGTAATCTGCTTTTCGAAAATCGTAGGAAACAGCAACGGGCGTTTCGTCGAAATCGTGAAGTAACTTGCTCTCCACAGTCACAATCAAAGGAAGGTGATGTGGAGTTGGTTTCACTAGTGGAGCGGGTGCACAGGAGATGAATGGAGCGACATCCTGAGAACTGACGAAACAAAGGTCCAAGCTGCGGTTGTTCTCGTTGACTACATGATTGATTTGCGATAACGTAGACGTACTGTAGCTATCAAGAAGCATAGTGGCTCCACAATGGAACACTGATCGTTCTGGATCCGGATACAGAAAACCGCTATGGGATGGTTGCCACGAGATACCAGGTAGATTGTAGTCTCCCAAGACAATAACCTCGTCAATAGCAGTTGCGCTTTCCAAGACAGCTTGAATTGAACGACAATGGGCGTCGATGAAATCTATATCTTGAGCTCGGTTTGGAGGTATGTAGACCACACATACAAACAACGTGCGATCCGCTAGGTCCACAGCTGCCCAGACCTGCTCTACGCTGTTCCACAGATCATTTTCAATTGCTCTGGCTTTCAATTCAGAACCGACAGCCAAGAGAACACCACCTCCCGTTGATTTTCGGCTGTTGCGGGGGTTACGATCACAACGGAAAACCTCGTATTCAGATCCAAACACTTGATTGGAGATCGTGCGGGAGTCGAGCCAAGTCTCTGTGAGAATAATAATATTATAGCATCGGTCAGATACGGATATACGATAGTCTTCTACGTTCGAGTTCATCCCGCCTACGTTCTGATAGTAAATAGTGACGTCCTGGTTAGTACTAGCAACACGTTGAGAATCTGTGTACACCTCACCTGAGAGGGAACTTTTGGGCATCCTAATTTCACTTCTGATAACAGCATTAGGGCAGCTTCGATGATCAAAGGCAGCAGAAGGCGGGGCTGCATCGGAGAATCCAGTGGTGCAACCCGCACTTCGAGTGTTAGAGAGTACCGATACAGTGCTGAAATTCGGAATGGCGTCAGGCGGTGAATGTTCAGAGGTATCATTGTACTTGCCTGGCATAGCAGGCTGGAAGACCCCCGAACCCCTACTTACAACAGGACCAGGACGACTGTGAAGAACGCTGGCTGGTACTGGCAGGACCGTGTTAGAGGGACTAGGGGCTTCCAAAATGCTATTTTCAGTGCGTCCTGGTTCCAAAGGTTGATGTATGAAAGGGTGTGCAATTTCCTGTGTACGGGAAACTTTTTTACACGATGAAATACTAGGTCGAATCGAGTACGTGCCTGTACAAGCAAGGTGGAAGACCCCCTCCCTACTTTCAACCGCAGGACCGAGACGACTATGAGGTACGCTGGCTGCAGTAGGCGGGACTGGGTTGGAGAGATTGAGGGCTTCCATCAAGCTTTCCATGGTGCGTCTCGGATGTGATAGCTCGGGTTCTGTACGAACAACGGTCGAATTATCGGAACAACTTCGAAGAACAGCAGCTGCAGCTAGGTTGCATAAATCAGCAGTTCCAGTGGAGTCAACATTCGGTTGGGTGATGAAATTTAGTGTGATGGGTGAAATACTAAAATTTGGAACTTTGTCAGGAAACGAAAAACCGCTACAACATGCATACTAGACTGATGCAAATTTTGACATTTTCGCTCCACAGTGCTCAAACGGTTCCAAATCGGGTCCTGATTAGTCTCCCAAAATTTGAACTCATTCGATAAGAAACTGACTTGGCACAAACCATTTGAAGTTTATATGGAAATTACTATAGGAAAACCAAATTTTTTGTTCATATCCATCTAACAATTTACCATCTCGCTCTGCTTTGAAAAATGATAACTTAGCTCGTAGAAAATTTTCTCAGCTACAACTTTGTCCTTAACCACTTTTCAATATAATGTAAGCATCAAAAGTTATCAATAATTCAAGCCACTAATGTCTTACGATTATGCTCAATCAACTGTTCAGCAGGCAACATTGGTTTTTCTGGCGCTTGGAATACAGCACAACAATCATGGCTACTATGTCACACTGCAAGATACAGTGTTGCTCACAAAACAGCTGCTTGATCATTCCATAAGATTATCAATCTCTTAAACAATTAATAACTATTTTATTTGACGTTTGGCTCAACAACTATATTCTGCTAAGTTGAAGCAGAGAAAATTTTCCATAAGTATAGCTTTTGAATTTTAGAACAGTGCAATTTGGAAAGAGGTAAAAATACAATGAACAAAAAGTTTTGATTTCCCATAGTAATTTCCATATAAACTTCAAATGGTTTGTGCCAAGTCAGTTTCTTTGCAAATGAGTTCAAATTTTGGGAGACTTATCAGGACCCGATTTGGAACCGTATGAGCATTGTGGAGCGAAAATGTCAAAATTTGCATCAGTCTAATGCATACTTGCCTGGAAGTGCAGGCTGGAAGACCCCTTCCTCTCCTCCGAACACAGGACCGGGACGACTTTGATGGCGGGAACAATGGTGAACTTCGGCTCAGCTCCGACGGGAAGCAGTGACGGCTTGAAACTCGACTGTGACGGAGGCAGAAGGGGCTTCCATTGTACCTTGCAGCGTGCATCCCGGATTGATTGTAGAGAAAACTAAGTGGCTGTTAGAGGTGGAGCAGCATCTGTTCCGGAAGTTCCATCCATCGGAGTTGGTTGGCCTCAAATAACTGCATGTCGTTTTCGTTCCACAATATTGCTTCGTTTGTACCTTTGATACCATAGAAGAACCGTCATTACCACGGCGTCGTTTAGCGCTTGACGATTGGGCTCTGTTGTCGAACTTGAACCAGGAGCCAGAATTAACTGTCGGATATCACTGCTTGCTAAAAGTTCTTGTATTTTTTTTAATTAATGGAAATTCGTTAATTTTCTCTAATCAATTTAGCTAAATTTTCGCGTTTTTATAGTTCTTGAAATCACACTTAAAATATTTTCACGTTTTCCGGATCTTCATATAACTTTTATCACGTTTCAGAAATTCTCTCGCAGCTTTGCTGAACTTACCGGAAATTCCCTGAGTTTCTCGCAACTTCTTTAAGGTTTCTACAATTTCCTTGAAATTATTCGAACTGCCCTTTGATTCTCTAATCTGCCTTGATGTTATCTTATCACTTCCCTCAAGCTCTCAATTCTATTGAAGATCTTGGTTCTGCTGCTCGGAAATAAATTAAATTAAATTTCCCTGAAATTCTCTGGACTTCTGTGAAGTTTCTGAAGTATGTATGAAGTTTTTTTTTAAATAAATTCTCGGAAGGGCTCTGTACTTCTCTGTAATTCTTGGAACATCTTAAGGGTTCTCGATTTTTTGTTTTTCAGCGTATCATGGAACTATCCTGATTTTTTTTCTCTAAATTAACCGATTATAGATCTTTAAACTGTGTTAAACTTAAGTGTGCGGAAACTGCTCTAAAGATCTGAAATTCCCAAAAAATCTCTAGAAATAGCTTTTCTGAGGTATTTAAAAATTTGCACAATACCCCTCATGTTTTCTATATTTCTCAAGTTCGCTTGACACCTATGAAGTTCTCTGAAATTCTAGGAACTTCATAAAAGAACCGCTTTGAGGCTCTTAAAGCTTCCAGTAAGTTCCACGTATTTTCAGCTTGGACTTACTCAAATTAAGTAAGTTTTTTTTACGTTATTAAGTGAGAAATTAAGTAAGTGTGAAACTTCAACATTCAATGGATTTGATTGTAAAGCTGTTTCTGATTGTAAAGCTGTTATTTTAACGTATTTAAAAAATAGTTTTTTTTTATTATAAACCTGGAATTAATCCGTTAAAGTTTTATTTAGAAAAATGTGTAGACACTAGAGTGTTTCAGCGTTATATGGAAAAAAGTCAAAGTCTGGAATTTCAAACGCTACCCTCTGGAATGGTAGTTTGGGGGGTCAGAAACACCCTGCCAAAATTTGAAGTGATTTGGTTCACGGGAACCCCTCGCTCAAACGGCTTGAAGTTTGTATGGGGAAAATCGACAAAATGTATGGGGGAGCGAGCCACTTTCACATTCGCGGCTCTAGGTGGCGCTGTAGTGGGTCGATTTTCTTCGTGTTCAAAATGTAGCACCTTTGGAGTATTGGGAACATCTTGGCTCAAGACCGGATGTGAATCCGAGCTACCCCCGAAAAGTTATTAGCGTTTCAAACGAACACCACCTGCTTTACTTCTGGGGAGGGCCTAACGCGCTTGTGCAGTTTTTATTTTTACGAACAGGTATACGAATAGCAATGTCTGCATAGGTATAACTTTTTTGTTTAACCATGAAATTGGTTGAAATTTTCACAGTGAATAGAAAAATGTTCGAAATTATGGTCTACTAAAAATTGGAACAGATTGGCCAAGTGGTTCCGGTTTTATTCCGGGTTTCCGAGAGGCCATCGGGGGGAGAAAAGGTACCAGTCGTCTAGAATAAGGTGGTGCTGAAAATCCACAGCAACAGGCATCTATGGGTAGTGCTGATTAATATTTTAACAAAATCAATCCATAACCTGGTTCTAAATACTGAGCGACCACCTGAAGGCCTTCCGATGACCCGGATCAATCTTAATCTGGATTATTATGTATTTTTTATCCAAGTAAGCCATAGGCTTTATTCTCTGCAACTATATGAAATGCAGTAAATTAATGATTTTAGATATATAAAAGTTTCAATGGCTTCAAGTGGTCAACAGATGATCCACCGGAAGATCCGAAACATCAGTAAAATTTAGTGCTACATAAATTCGATCAAAGTAGGCCTTGATCTTTCTCTGCAACAATGAGAAATGTTGTCAAATGGTGATTTTTGATATGTTAGCTGTTCAATGGCTCCGAGTTATCACCAGATGGTCCGCTGGTAGATACGGAACATCCGTAAAATTGATTGCTGTGTAAATTTGATCAAAGTAGGCCTTGGTTTTCCTCCGCAATTATATGGAATACAGTAAAATGGTGATTTCTGAAATATTAGCTGGTCATTGGCTCCAAATGGTCACCAGATGACCCACCGAAAGATCTGGAACATCCGTAAAATTGGTTGCTAAGTAAATTTCATCAAAGTATGCCTTGATTTTTCATTGCAACTGTATATAATGTAGTAAAATTATGATTTTTTATATATTAGCTGTTCACTGGCTCCAAGTGGCTCGCTGAAAGATCCGGAACATCTGTAAAATATATTGCTGCGTAAATTTGATTAAAGTAGGCCTTGATTTTGCTCTGCAACTACGTGAAATGTAGTAAAATGATGATTTTTGTTATGTTAGCTGTTCAATTGTTCCGAGTGGTCACGGCATAACCCGCTGGAAGATCCGGAAAATCTGATAAATTTATTGCTGTGTAAATTTGATCAAAGTAGGCCTTGATTTTACTCTGCAACTATGTGAAGTGTAGTAAAATGGTGATTTTAGATACATTAGCTGTTCAATGGCTCTGAGTAGTCACCAGATGGTCCGTGAGAAGATCCGGAACATCCGTAAAATTGATTTATGTGTAAATTTTATCAAAGCAGGCCTTGCTTGTTCCCTGCAACTAAATGGAATGTAGTAAAATGGTGATTTTTTATATATTCGCTGGTCATTGGCTTCGAGTTATCACCAGGTGGTCCAGAAAATACGGAACATCCGTAAAATTTATTGCTGCGTAAATTTGATCAAAGCAGGCCTTGATTTTGCTCTGCAACTATGTGAAATGAAGTAAAATGGTAATTATAGATACACTAGCTGTTCAATGGCTCTGAGTAGTCACCAGAGGGTCCGTCATAAGATCTGGAACATTCGTAAAATTGATTTCTGTGTAAATTTGAACGAAGTAGGCCTTGCTTTTTCTCTGCAACTATATGGAATGTGGTAAAATGGTGATTTTTTTTTATATATTAGCTGTTCATTATAACATCAGTAAAATTAATTGCTTCGTATGAGGACAGCTCCGGCGTAGTCGTTAGCAAGAGTGTAGGTGTGTAAGTCACACAAACATCGCATGTATTTAAATCGATTGGCAAACAGGTTGACACACATTTTCATCATCAAATAAAATATTTCAGGATGATAAAAAAAAAATCAGTATCTCTGAGCCACACATCCAACGAAGGCTTAAGTTATCCCCTTTCATTTCAGGGTAGTGTTCAAATGTAATTTCGGGGGAACATTTTGACACTACCCTTAAACTAAATGGGATAGTCTAAGATTTTGTTTGGTAAGTGTTTCAGTGATACCGTAATTGGAGGTGACATTGACGTCTCGAGATTGCTAGTTAGCATAGCATAGCATAAACCAGGTTGCACAATATCGTAGGTGGTACGAGCTCCTAACTGTTGTTGTCATCCGTTGCTGTTAGATAGTAATTTGTGATTAATTACTACCTCTTAGATAAGGGAATTTGTCTCCCTCCAACAGACCAGAGCTGTCCTGGCCACGCACAGTGGGGCAGCGAAGCCATTCGCGTGGCCAAAACCTCTAGCGCCGTTTGTTTGCTTTCTACAGCAATACAATGTTCTACAAAGTTGCTCAATATTAAAAGCGCCATCTTTTGAATGTTTCATATTAGTTCATTTTTACGCCACATAGGTGGCGCTCGAGTCTATCTTTTGAACGGAGCATCCTAGCCGAATGGTTTTTAGGGCAAAGTTGTGTAATTTGAAATGTTGAGAAATGTTGTCCAAGACATCGAAACTCTATGACTCACATTAAGCGAGATATTGGACAATTAGGAAAACTAACCTCTAAAATCGCGTTTTTTCCTTTTTTCACCTTTACACGTCAAATGTATACGTTTTATACTCTGATAATCATCAAAATGGTTTGACTCATACAATAAACACCCATTATTTTATTTATCATGCTATATTATAAAGTTATTAACGTTATTGTCTCAAAAAAGTGATGCATAAAAATGTCAATTACTCTAAATGTAGCAAAAAGTAGCAGCCAATTTTTTTTACAGTGATTAGTGTAGACCTTGCTGGGTAAAATAACGAACACAGTTCAACAGGCGACTGCAGGCATTTTCATATGACATCATTTGAATATTGCTTATCGTAAATTCATTCAAATTTGTTGAAATTTCGCTTTGTGTGTAAAACATGATAAGATGTTATTGATCTGAATAGATTACTAGGAGACTTAAAACTGCTGGTTTAAAATGTCCATCCTTCAACGTCCTCCATAGTGTCCTTTCGACTTGTATTGCGACTGTATCGTTCCCGAAATTTTCTGAAGTCTTTTATTCTGGCTTCCTGAGCCTCCTCGCTTAACATACAAATTGGAAGCAATGCAATTTGGATTGCTTGCGATCCGTGGATTAAAACCTTATGAACAGAGGCCGGCATTGGATACCATTTCTAAAGGCCAACATAAAGACGAGCAGTTTCTTCAGCAAAATTTCGAAATGCTGTTATGTTGATCGAAAATCCGGAAGACAACGTACGAAAAATTGTATCGCATCGGTAAATTAATTCTTCATTAATAACAGTTATTGCACTTGTTTGGGTTGCGTTTATGACTCAATTTTATGTCAAATTTGACGCTCGTATATGTCAGTCTCAGAGCATCTAAATTTACATCAATTTTTCTAAGTGTGTATGCAATATTCAAATAATGTTATATGAAAATGCCTGTAGTTGCCTGTTGAACTGTGGTCGTTATTTTACCCAGCAAGGTCTACAATAATCACTGTTAAAAAATTGGCTGCTACTTTTTGCTATATTTTGAGTAATTGGAATTTTTATGCATCACTTTTTTGAGACATTTATGTTAATAACTTTATAATAAAGCATGATAAATAAAATAATGGGTATTTATTGTATGAGTCAAACCATTTTGATGATTATCAGAGTATAAAACGTATACATTTGACGTGTAAAGGTGAAAAAAAGGAAAAAACGCAATTTTAGAGGTTAGATTTCCTAATTGCCCGATATCTCGCTTAATAAGAGTCAAAGAGTTTTAATGTTTTTCACAACATTTCTCAACACTTCAAATTACACAACTTTGCCCTAAAAACCATTCGGCTAGGATGCTCCGTTCAAAAGATAGACTCGAGCGCCACCTATGTGGCGTAAAAATGAACTAATATGAAACTTTCAAAAGATGGCGCTTTTAATATTGAGCAACTTTGTAGAACATTGTATCGCTGTAGAATGCAAACCAACGGCGCTAGAGGTTTTGGCCACGCAAATGGCTTCGCTGCCCTACTGTGCGTGGCCAGGACAGCTCTGGTCTGTTGGAGGGAGACAAATTCCCTTATCTAAGAGGTAGTAATTAATCACAAATTACTATCTAACAGCAACGGATGACAACAACAGTTTGGAGCTCGTACCACCTACGATATTGTGCAACCTGGTTTATGCTATGCTATGCTAACCAGCAATCTCGAGACGTCATTTGAATGTTATGAACAGTTGAATATCTTAAGAATAATAATTGATCAACCTGAAGGCTTGAAAAATATCCAGAGGACTTTAAATCTCTGATCAGCTGTATATCCTTTAAAGCTATTAAAGAAAAAATTATACTTTTAACCTTTTGCCTAAAGTTGACGAAATAAATAAATAAATTTAAGAAAACAAAACTGTATTCTAATATGTACTAGTCTACGTTGGTTGACGAAATAAATAAATTCAAATTCAAAAAATTCAAATTCAAATACTCTCTAATCAAACATCAGTCTGGGAAGGATATCTGAAAGACGTCATTTGAATTTTTGAACCGTTGCAGATCTTCAGAACGTTACTGGAACAACTTGAAAAGTCTTGAATTATATCTCATCGAAAATCCGTGTAAATCAACAAAGTCATCAAACATTGTACGACGCTTCCTGAAATTCTATGAAGATTAATATACTTTCAAGAAGTTTCCTGAACTTAAAATCAGATCCAATTCAAAGCCTCCATGAAGTTCCTTGAATATGTTTAATGTTCGACGAACTCCTGAGATTTATCGTCAACTTCTACGAAGCTCTCAATACTTCAAACATTTTTTCATAGCTTAAAAATTTTAATTTTCTCGAATTTCTGTCAAGCTTGCTGAACTTGTACTATAATTCATTCAATGTTCTATGATAGTCTATAAAGTTCCCTTAACTTCTAAAAAAATGTCTAAACTTCTTATGATCCATAATTGTTGATCCGGTCACAGCCGCACACTTTTTCAAAATTTTAGGAAATGCCTCAAATCCCTTCATCCAGCAATGTATGAGCAATAGACTGATGCAAAATTTGAAATTTTTGCTCCACAGTGCTTAAAAGTTTCCAAATTGGGTCCTGCTTAGCCTCCCAAAATTTGAACCACTTTAGTAAGAAACTGACTTGGTACAAACCATTTCATGTTTATATGAGAATTACTATGGGAAAACTTATGTTTTTGTTCATATCTATCTAACAATTCACCACATCACTATGCTTTTGAAAATGATAGCAAGGATTGTAGCAAATTTTCTCAGCTCCTTTTTTTTTGAAAACCACTTTTCAGTTAAATGTAAGGAACAAAAGTTATGAATGATTCAAGTCACTGATGTCTTCTGATTATGCTCATTCAACTGTTCAGCAGGCAACATTGGTGTTTTTGGTGCGAAGAATAGAAAACAAATATCATGGCTACTATGTCACACTGCAGAATACAGTGTTGCCTACAGAACAGCTGCTTGATCATGCCATAAGATTATCAATCTCTCAAACAATTAATAAAAATTTAATGTGACATTTGGCTGAGAAACGAAATTCCGCAAAGTTGTAGCTTAGAAAATTTCCCGTAAGAATAGTTATTGAAATTTTCGAAAAAGAAATATGGAAAATGGGTAGAAGACACTAAACGAAAAGTTTGGTTTTCCCATAGTAATTTCCATATAAACTTTGAATAGTTTGTGCCAAGTCAGTTTCTTACCAAATGAGTTAAATTTTGGGAGGCTAATCAGGACCTGATTTGAAACCGTTTGAGCACTGTGGAGCGGAAATTTCAAATTTTGCATCAGTCTAATGACTAACAACCGGTGGAAACTAACGATTTAAATAGGCTCACAACTTGACTAGCCTATTGGTCCCAAGCTAATCGATTAACGTACTCCATTCTAGTCGAAATTCTAGTACTACACTATGTTTGTTTCGATTCGCTATGAAAGTTTGACAGATAAAATGAGGGGTTCGTGGATTTTCCTATGTTTCGAGGGGTGCATCGATTAGCTTGGGACCGAAGATAGTACCAGAGCTGAGCCAAAAAGTTAAGCACGTTTCTTAGGGACCATCTGGTCATAGAGTTACCTCTATGGTATGAGCTAGGTAAATTCTAATTTGATTAGTTTTGTCGTGCATTAACGGCCCTTCGCTCAATTTCAACTTCTGTTCAATTTTCACACTGCCGTACTCTAGCGGAACATATGAATCTTTCGTACTAAATGTTGATATTAGTATAGGATTTCCTCCCAACTCTGGATATCATAATAGTTCATAATACTTCATTATTGAGATAAACTGGAAAACCGGGTATTCAAAGGAAATTATATTCCTGGAAATACCTGGAACTTTCTGGGAATCTAATCATTGCATAGATAATTATCAAACTCTCTTACTAAGGTTGCATTTTAAAGGTTGAATACGAACAAATCCGGACAGGAAAACCTAATTAGTAGTTCAATGTAACAGCTATACATTAGTAGGCATTAGGTTTATTGTAAGACCATTGTTTCAGTCTTCCTTCTTACCATAGGCCATTGCTCGAACTTATCTTCGTACACGGCCCATCATATCTCGCACGAGGCCTGTTTCCACTGGTTTGGCTGTCAAATTCCATTCCCGCTTGAAATCCTTCAGGTCAATTGCAGTTTCACCCTTTTTCTTCAGTATGTGCTTCACAACTAACCAGTATTCCTCAATTTGCCTTAGTTCCGGAGTATTGGCCGCTTTCATCTCCTTGAGAGCCACTGTGACGCCATTTTCGCTGTACCACTGTTTGGTGGAATTTGAGTAGTAGCGGCTTGCCAAGTCCGGCCAGAATAGGCAATCCATCCAATGCTGCTTCAGAAAAGGCAGTAGTCTCTTCCATAGGAACTCCTTCTGGTAAATTTGCTTGGTTCGTGGTCCCAGAAGTAACGCTTTTCAGCCGACAACTACAGATTGCTTGCCAGACAAGGAACTGTTTGGGGAATTTCGACGGGACACTTTTCCGGTCAAAACTGCCAGGAGCGGATAGACCGGGATTTTCGTTTCAAGCGTGCAGAACCGAATCGCGACGTGTTTGCTCCGGTGAAGCCATGATGTAAACAAATGAACTTATCCTGACAACCAATGCCTACTGTGATTCTATACACTCCTATTAAATGTGGATTCCCTGAGTCCGATTCAGATGCTAAAGCCCTTGTGTGAAAAGTATTTTCAGCAGAAACGCAAAAAAAAATGTCTAAAATCTGGATCAACAATAGAAAAGGGCCCATCAACATTTGTAGACAAACCTTTCCAAAGCCCATTCCTCACAAATCGAAGGCCGCCCAAACAAACCAACACCATCATCGTGTAGGTATAAGTTACCCCTATCCTATGATGGTGTTGGTTTGCGCCACCCCTTCGCTTTGTGAGGAATTGGCTTTGGAACGGTTTGTTTACAAATGCTGATGGGCCCTTTTTCTATTGTTGGTCCAGATTTAAGAAATCGGTATTTAACGGTGTTTACTATTTTAATTAATTTTATATGTTTGCCGTTTTCGAAGGCGAAAATTTAAACCTTTGGATTAAGAACGGCCTTTGCAAGAAAGTCGGAAAAAATTTCCAAGGAATGTTTGGATTAGCTTCTGCAAACATTCCGAACAAGCTTCAAGAAATATAAGAAGCCCTTGTGGAGAAAGTTTCAAGAAAGCTTCAAGAAAAATCGGAAATACATCCGGGATACCTAAAAAAAAAATTATGAGAAACTTCTGGGGAAAATTTGAAGAAACTTTCGGGAAAATTGGATTACAGATCCACAGGAAGCAAGAAAGGTTTCGGAAATTGGAAGAAAATTCCAGGCATAACTATTTCCAGCGTTAGCCAAAAGAAGCTTGGAAAAAACCTTGGAATAGAAACTACAAAAAACCTCCGGAAGAAGCTCATGGAGAAACTTCCAAAGGAAGAATTCGATAGATATTTCCGTTGGAAGTTTTAAGGAACTTCTTGGAGAAGACGGATGAAACTTCTTCGAGAAGCTGGAAGAATCCTCCGGAGGTAGTCTGGAGAAAGTAAGATGCTTCATCCGGTGGAAGCCAGAGGGTTTTCGGTACAATCGAAAGAAACTTCTAGAAGAAGTTGGGGACGAAAAAATCCCATAAGAATGATATGGGGGATGTTCAAAAACATTTCCGGTGAAAATCGGTAGAATCTTCTATTCAATATTCAGGGGGGGGGGTTTGGAAAAACTGGCGCGAAAAAACGGAAGAACTTTTCTAGCGAAGCCAGAAGAAGCGAGAGATGTCAATGGCCCTTATTACGAGTATCACTTCAAGGTGAAAACGAAGTGAAGTGAACGCTTGTCACTCACGGTGAAGTGATTGCCGTGTAAATCAAATGGGAATCACTGCACCGTGAGTGATAAGTTGTCACTTCACCGTGAAGTGACATCGGTAATAAGGGCTAATATAACTTTCTGTGTGGAGTCGGAATGTAACATACGGGGTAAGGCGGAAGAAAATTCCAAGGGAAAGTTAGAAGAAACTTCCAAATGAAGATTAAATAAACTTCAAAAAGTTTTAAAATTATCTTTCTCATGAACCGTTTTGGTAACAAAAATGATAAAAGTAGGGCTTAGATCTAATTTCGGGCTTACTAAGTGCAACCTGCCCTTTGTCTCTATTTTTCGAGCGGATTTTTTTCCACAAATTGAATTTTTTCACTACAGATGTCTTCTGAATGTACTTACCTTTCCGTGATAGAAAGTAACACATTGTTGATATATCGTTAAACCTCTAACACTGCTTCTTGACCCCAAACTCGGCTTACAGATTCTAAATTCGGCCTAACGCATTGAAAAACCATTCAAACGCCTATCGGATGAAGATAAAAATTGATTCGGTCGGAGTGCTTATTTTGTTTTTGAGAATAATGGGTGCAAACTTCGGTGCAAACATTCATATCACGCGTTCTTATTCACTTCGTTCGGTAGTTTTGAAACGCATAAAGGATATATTTGATTTTTTTTCTGTTCGATAGGCTCAAAATGGGCTATTAGGACGAAGTAGTTCTCTCTCCTATTTCCCGATTCAGGGGTATTACCATGATGAGCCATCAACTGTTTCCCAATTCCTGGGTAGCCGAAAACGTCTTGGAAATGGAAACACTAGTCAAAAGACTATCAAGCAAAAGTAATACTTAAGGATGAATATTTTTCGAGCATCTAAAAAAGTACATATTCAATAAGATAAAAGCTTCACACAATAGTTTTCTCTGCAATTTGAGCGGGAGTAGGCAAACATCATTTTGATTATTTAAAAAATCGGTATAAATCAGTATCAAGTTCGAAAATTGGTAAAAATACCGATAAATCGGTATATCTGCCAATGCTGCTCCCGTATTGTAGAGAGTGTCCATGTGTGAGTGCATTCGCGGGAGAGCTGTCAATCAGCCGATAGTTCTCGCGTCACCTTTCAAATAGACAAATCTACATTGGTGAGCATGCATAACGACGTAAACCCGATGATCGTTTCTCTTCGTCGATTTTCTCTTTTGTTAATAACTCGCTAGAATTAACATTTCTCGGTGCGTTGACTGTTGCTTTCGATAGCCAATACAACCTGTTACAACTCTGCATTGAACAAATTCTAGAAAATTGTTTCGCTTAGCTGTAGCAATGCAAAGAGAAAATCGATGAAGAGAATCGATCATCGCGTAAACGCCCTGATGTATGCTCACCAGTGCTGATAAAAAATCATTCCTTCTACACTCAACATAGCTGAAAATGAAGACAACCTTAACAGATAGACCAACTACCTGCATGAATCTGAATTTTGACATAACAACATTCTCTTGATCAAGGCAACCTCTGAGTATCGTAGTCAACATTTGTTTTTCTTCATTCGTGGCTGAATGTTCATTATCGCCTCCGTTCGTCTTCATCTTGGTGGGGATGATTTTGAGGATCAAATGCAAAATGATTATTTTCGTTTTACTCAAATATAGCGCTGAAGGACGTGTTGTGTTAGTTTTTACACACAAACCGATGGCAAATTATTGCCTCAAGCTGAACTGATGATAAAATCCCGGTTTTAGGCTCTGGAGTCGACAATATTCAAAATAATCATTTTGCCCTAAATGAATTTGATTATTTGGCTTTTGAGGATCATTTCTGATTTTGACAACTTTGGGTTGGATAATCAAGCACTGGAGAATATCAACAAACGCGTACTCGTTGATGTATAATGAACTCATTTGTTCATTTCGCTCGTACGTAACAGCGAAGATTTTCAAAACAAACGCAATTCATCTACACTGGGTTGAAGAGATACTTCTTGCGTATGATGGTAAATGATAAAAACAGACACTGATGCTCAGTGTCGATATGTTCAGCAGTTTTTATTTATATTAAAATGTGCAACAGAAAATTGGCAATGTTTAAAAAATCGTTGCTCAGCAATTTATGAATAGATTTTAAATCTTTTGACACCGAATAATTTCAAAGTATTTAATTTCAAATGTCATCAATACATTTTAATAACTTTGTCAATAAATTGCTGATCTATGATTTTTCAAGCACACACCAAAAAATTTTGAATTTTACTGCCGATGTAAACATCCATGCACGCAAACATTCATACATGTAAACTTCCTTTTCACGTAACTAGCAGCTTGCAAGAAATGTTGCAAACAAAAGAGGACAGTTGCATACAATAAATGGAATATTGCACGACATGTCTCATAAATTTACACGATCTATAATCTAAACTTGTATGATATATGACGCTCCATTTATGTGCATCATATTAACGTAAATTTACACTACTTTTTTTAGCTGTGCATTGCAAGTTTGCCGTTACTAATTTTACTATTTTAAAAGTGACGCGAGAGTTGTTTTTTGTTCGACGTACCGAAACAGGAACCAAGCAGAACATTGCATTAAGTCATAAGTATCGTTGATCGATTCTCTTTGTTGACTTTCTCTTTCGTGTATAGCTTGAGGTACATCAATTGCATCAGTACGTCACATTGCGGACATAGAATCAGAGACATGGAGTGATGAACAGTACTGACAAGTTACCAGCTGTAGCGGACCCGGTGGTGTACACTGAGACAAATAAACTTAAGAATTTCATAAGGCTTGACGGATCGACACATGAGTTTCATAAGCGTGACTTATGAATGATTTCCTTCTAAAATGAGGTAGCTATTATACGTTTTAACCATTTCATTTTCCCAAGCGTTGAAGGACGAGTGGTCAATACACAGGCCCCGTAATCTCAATGTTCATAGTTCGGTTCCAGTCTGCTCTGTTTTATTGTTTTTTTTTTTATCAACATCATTTTTTCATGAAATTCATACCGATTTCTTGTGGCTAAAATTCAGAAGTGGTTCTTATGAAATTTTTACGCTTTTTTGCCTCAGTGTAGTAGTAAGCGCGATTGCCTCTCAAGGCCCAAACGCAATGTGGACGGAAGTGGAACGGAAACGGAAAGTTTGACAGTTGTCACAAATGACATCATGATGCCTAACCGAAGTCGACTTGATTCTAACCTTTCTAACTAGTTTTCAATCCGACAAGTAGGCTAACTCAGATCGGGATTTTCCGCTGCCGCTGCCGTTCCGCTTCCACTGTCATTGCGTTTGGGCCTTCACTCCCAAGAGGGACTGGGTTCAATCCCAGTCGGCGATCACGCCTTTCTTCGGAAGGGAAGTAAAGTTGCTGGTCCCCGGTTCATGAGTCAATGAGTCCATAGGTTGGGTCTTGGTGTGGGAGCTGCCTCATTGGCGTCGGCAGCATTGGTACTCAGTACGGAAAACAAGACCGACGGAAAACAAATCAAGGAAAAGAAAATTACTTTTAATTAATTTAACTGCCTCTAGGTCCTCTAATCATCTTAATTAAATTTTCGCCAATTTATGATGTTCTTGAAAGTCCCATGATAGTCAAATTATTATTTTTAAATATTCTCACATTTTCCCGATGTAAATGCAACCTCCTTTACCTTTCTGAAATTCTTTCGGAGCTTTGTTGAAGATTCCGGAATTTCCTTGAATTTCTCGAAACTTCTGTAACCTTTCTGCAATTTCATTCAAATTATTTGGACTACCCTTTGGTTCACTGATCCGTCATGAACCTAGATGCTGGCCATCTACAAAATTTCTGTTTTCTGCAAAATTGTTCAGATGATCAAGGCCTTTGCATGGTGAACAGATAAATTTGGAATTTTCTCACTACGTGGCACTAGTGTACATGTGAGTTTCCTATACCTATAAGCTATATCTCGACCTTCTAACCATCTAGGAAGGTACTGCTTTCTTTTTTTTTGTATTAATTTATTTGTACATGCTCAATCGAATAAACTTTACAGAGCCAAGTTATCATTTGCGTTATACATAATAGATGTCTTAAAGCTAGAGTTAAAGGAATTGAACCGATTACTCGCGGTCGTCTCGAGGTTATTAGAGATATACAGTTTTATGGATGACGAAAGGGAGAAGGAGGTTTGAGTTATGATTTACGATACAAATAATTCATTATTCCTAAAACATGAACTTATTCCTATTCAATTTGGTATCCACAGTGTAATTATACAATTATTAAAAAAAAAAAACCACACGAACAAAACAAAAACTAAACACAAGGTTAGTCAAACTTACAATCTACGGTTAATATTCTTTAAGAAAACATATATAAGTTTCATAAACTCCAGATTGCGTCTACCCAAAATATCCCGAACTGGAACATTAGATTGTCTACCTCGAGCCCGAAGGGAATCGTACAATTCGGATCTGACTCCGCGATGCTCAGCACAAGACCAAATAATGTGATCTGCGTCCTGGTAACCTTGTCCACATTCACAGAGATTGCTGTCCCCCAGCCCAACACGGAACAAGTGAGCGTTTAACGAGTAGTGATTGGACATGAGACGAGACATCATACGAATGAAGTCTCGACCCACATCCAACCCCTTGAACCAAGGACTCTTCGACACCTTAGGGATGATCGAATATAGCCATCGTCCCAAACTACCTTCGCTCCATTTATTCTGCCAGCTGACGATACTGTTTTCAGCAAATATGTTCCAGTGATCAATGCTTTTTGACTGGTAGACAAACAAAGTCACAATTCTCTCAACTCGCAACTGGGCTCATAAACTTCCACTATGTGATATATCCACTGAAAACGAATCTTACTCAGAGAGTGAGTAACGTTCACTCATTCGTATGGAGGAATATCTAAAAGCGTAGGTTACTCATGCGCTTAGTGACCTATGCTTTTAAAAATGTTGCCATACGTTTGAGTAAAAGTGACTCACTCTCTGAGCTAGTTTCGTTTTCAGTGTCAACGATTGGTTGACCAACCAGGATGTTGCTGTCTTTGGCAAGGCATGGCATACTTAGCGTTGTTTATTGAGAAAATTGTGAACTAATCTGTCTTACATCTAGAAGGTTTCACTCATGTTAACAACTTTCCCGGAAACAGATAATGTCTCGATAATCAGTATATCAGTATGTATCCACTGTACAAATTTGCCGAAGACAGTAACCAGGATCACAAAATATTCCATATATTTGTATGTATTTATCAAATTCATTCCTCAAATAGAAAGGAAATTTTCTGAAAATCATTGCAATTATGGTAACCAATCTAGTGATCAATATTGGCTTAATTTATTGCTGCAATGTTGAATACATTTGGTTGATTTGTACTTTAAGCTTAGGGAGGCCGTTTTACCCCGTCATTATCTAGTAATTATTATTTTCAGTCTCTAATCCCATTCCACCTGAATTACCATTAAAAAATCAGTCTCAAATTACAAAACATTCACTATTCAGCCTAGGTGTAAATTCAACGTTTTCACTCTTTACCATTAAGATGGCGTGAGTATCTGTCAATCAAATGTTTAACTGCACTTGAATCCATGCCAAAAACGATGTCCAAATAATTCCGCCTTGAAGCGAAACCCACCGAAAAAAAAACGGGATTTAAGAATTGATGCATTAAGCCCATTTAATAAATCGAAAAATAAATACGCCACCCATTGCCACTCGTGGAACGGAACCTCTTAAGGCACATACAGCACGGGAAAAACTGGACACATCGGCGCATGGCAGCGACTTGGCTGATGATGATGGTGATGATAATGATGAAAAATGTGATTATCTCCGTAGCCAGTGGGTCAGCGTAAATGTCTTCAACCGTTACCAAGTGTGCACACGCGTGTGTTGGCTTGATCAATAGAGCCATCATTGCCGTCAAAAGTTCTCACCTGTGTGATTTCGTTTTGTTTCTCGATGATCGAACTAATCGAATAATCCGTTCAATGGCCACACCTGATGACGACGACATCACAGTTAGTTAGTTAGTTAGTTAGTTAGCAGCACCAGAAGAACCGGACCGATTTGCCCAGTTTGATGGCTGCCACGGAACAGCAGATGGGCGATTTGAAATTCATACAAGCATTTGCGGGCCATTCCCAGCTGAATCCACGCCGGTCCAGAAAGTGTTTGGCCCATTAAAGCTCACCTGGTTTTAATGTTTATTTAATTTGAGCCCCCCGTGCCTTTAGTTTGAGTTGTGCAACCACGGTTGCCGAATTCGTGCTCTGAATTTTTTCCCAACTGAAATTGCATATGGGCCAGCAGTGCGAACGTGTGATCCCGTGAACATGACCTTGATAGATTGCCGGTTTCGGGGTGTCCGGTTGCAAACCATACATATGGAAGTGAAATTTACGGGAATTAGTGGATTTGGGAGGTAAGTAGGTAAAGCGGAATCACAGGGGGTTAATTGAATCCGATCCCAAGCAGCACTGGTTTGTTAAAATTACTTAATTTATTGCATTTATATAACTTAAAAAAGTGCAATGGATGAAGCAGAAGCACCAGTTGTATTGCCAGAATAAAAATTAAAAGTATTTTCCACTCCAATATAACAACTCCAGACGAATCTAGAACCGAAGAGGGTGACACATCTAAATCTCAATTCAAGATGCTCAAAAAATCACACACAAGCGAATCAATAGTCGAATAATCTTCATTCATTTCTCGCATCTACTGGCATCGTGCATCATCTTTTTGCAGGAAATCTTCAGAATCGTCATCAATCTTCTTTCTATCTACGCAGCGTGAGTGTAGCTATCCACAGAAAAACACAATCTTTCTTGCATCGTAGATAGAATCACCCCCTCGTCTAGAACCGCACTACCGTTTATACTGGCGACAACGCTCTAATGAGTCAGCCCAAGCTCCTCCCCTGATCCTATCCTTCCCCTCTAACCACGAGACATATAATTAAGCGAATTTTGCTACAAACAATGCACAAAGAATTATCGACTCCGTAAAGTTAACACAATTGAGCTTTCCAAATAAACGAATTAGATAAAACAAAAATTGTTAAAAGCTGTTGTGGCTTAAGCAGCTTGGTTCAAAATGTTCAATAGAATTCTAAGCAGCCTCATTTTTAAGTCGTTATAAGAACTTGAAAGTGCCGGTACCGTAATTGAAGAGCATTCTAAGCAGCTTCTGGCGGAACTTGAACGGAAGTTTTTGAAAATAAGTTTAAAAAAGGTTTGTGTCCTCTACACCACTTTCATGAAAGTTAGTTCTAAAGCCGTTTGTTGATTTATCAACATTAGTAGTAGTATTGGAGCTGTTTGTAGAAATTAATACCAGTCCTTCTGCGTGAGAGCCCCAGCACGAACTGCTACGTCATCTTAGATATATGAAAGTGATCTGTTGTCCCGCTTACCGTTGGAGTTTTCAGTGCCAGCTGACTGACTTGAATAAGAAACAGAACACCTTGATGAATTTTAAATCGGTGTTCACCCGCATGGTGTTCCAAACACACTTGTGACGCAGTGGTTGGCGTTCGTAAATCGCATGCTCAATACACGGATTCGAATCCAGGACTTTGCCTTTTATTTTTTTATGTGTGGATAGAATATTGATGCACTGCATAGGTAAATATAAGAATGACGATTTATTTGAGCCACTGATCATTTCACATTTACGTACATTCAATTTTGTTACTAATAAAGACTTGTGCGGATTGCTTCATGTGAGCTATGAAGGACCTTTATAGAAACTTTCAAGTTGCTAAGAAGTTCCGCTGGGAACTTGTTCGGAACTTTGTTGTGGTCATGTTTTAAGCCTTGCCTGAAATTCCTAAAAAGAGCTTAGGCATGATTTTTTGAACTTTTTTCGAACTACAAGTTGCTATCCTCGTGTGCTTTCTATAACTTCTTAAGTACCCAGAAAGTTGTGTTGGAACTTTATATGCACTTCGGAACTTTTGGTTGCTTCGAAGAAAGTTCTTTCGGAACTTCATTTGAACTTTATGGACCTTGAAGGTTCTATCGAAAGTTTATTAGAACTTTATGGAACTTGGAAGTGAGTTTTATCGTTAAATGCGGAACTTTTGGTTACTTGGGAAGAAGCTCCTGCTTTTGACATTAACGGATAAATGATTAATCATCCTGGAAGTGAGATCCGAAATGTATTGTTTAAAACATTTCTTATTAAAAAAAAAGATCCGAGATCTTCAGGAAAATCCAGAGATCTTTAGAGAAGTTAAGTAAATTTTAGGCAATATCATAATATTCAGGAATGTTTTGAATACTTCGAGAATGATTGATTGATTGATTTATCTTTATTAAGGAGGCTTTCAGCCTGAGGCTGGTTCACCTCCAAATACTTCAAGAATGATCAGAGAACTTCAGAGTAGTTCCATTTAGAAATTACAGGAATTTTGAAGAAGCTCCGAGGAATTATTCAAATTTTCGAGAATTTCAGGATGTTTGTGAGGTCTTCCGGGAAGTTTGATGCATTTCAGGAAAATTACTGAAGCTTTAGAAAACTTGAAAGAACTTCTGGAAGATTTTTTTTCAATTCCGTAAAGCTAACGCGATTGAGGCTTTCAAAACAATGAAAGAGATAGAAAAACTCCTTTACAGGCATGTCATGGTTGTTACTTATGGTCACTCCAAGTGTAACCAGCTTCAAAGTTCTGAAAACTTCAGGGCAGTTCCATGAATAGCAGGAAAATTGTGGCAACTTCAGGAATGTTCCGAGAACTTTAGCTAAATTTAAAGAACTGTAGGACAGTTCCATTAATTTCAGAATGGATTCAATAAGTTCCATAAATTTAAGGATATTACAAAGAACTTCCGCAATCTTCATAGAAAGGAAAGCGAACTTAAGAAAACATTAGCAATATTTTGGAAACTTCAGGAAACTCCAAAGAACTTCAGGGAAGTGTAAAGGTTTTCAGGACAGTTCTTTTTATTTAAGGATCGTCCGAAGAACTTCAGTGAAGTTCTGAGAACATATTTTTACTTATGGTCACTCCAAGAGTAATCAGCTTCGAAGTTCTGAAAACTGCAGGGCAGTTCCATGAATATCAGGAAAATTGGAGCAACTTCAGGGAAGTTTCGAGAACTTTAGGTAAATTTAAGGAACTGTATGACAGTTCCTTTAATTTCAGGATGGATTCAATAAGATCCATACATTTAAGGATATTACAAAGAACTTCCGGAATCGTCATATAAGGGAAAGCGAACTTCAGAAAACATTAGTAATATTTTGGAAACTTCAGATAAGTTCAAAGGTGTTCAGGATAGTTCTATTTATTTAAGGACCGGTCGAAGAACTTCAGTGAAGTTCTGAGAACATATTTTTACTTGTGGTCACTCCAAGAGTAACCAGCTTCGAAGTTCTGAAAACTTTAGGACAGTTCCATGAATAGCACGAAAACTGTGGCCACAATTTAAGGGAAGTTCCAAAAACTTTAGGTTAATGTAATGAGCTGTACAGTTCCATTAATTTCAGGATGGATTCAAAAGATCCATAAATTCAAGGATCAGGCATGGAAAATCATTTACATTCATTTCATGCATTCATTTACATTCATTTGCCTCTAACTTTTTTCATCAATAGCATTCCATAAAATGATGTATGAAGAATTTGTAGGTTTTGTTATTAGCTACAATTTTTGCCCATAACTCAAATCTCTATCTCTTATGCATTACGGTCTACAGCGGGCAGACCTTGTCACTGAAAAACAGTAGTGGCTTCTGTTCGCTTTGGTTCGTCATGCATAAGAGATACGGATTTGAGTTGTTAACAAAAGTTGTAGTTAATAACAAAACCTGTTGTTGAAAAAAGTTAGGGACAAATGAATGTAAATGAATGCACGAAATGAATGCAAATGATTTACCATGCCTGTCAAGGATATTACAAAGAACATCCGGGACCTTCATTTCTATGAAGGTCCCGGGAGTTCTTTGTAATATCCTTCAATTTATGGATCTTATTGAATCCATCCTTAGAAATCGAACTTAATAAAACATTAGTAATATTTTGGAAACTTCAGGGAACTCCACAGAACTTCTGGGAAGTTTAAAGGTTTTCAGGACAGTTCTATTTATTTAAGGACCGTTTGAAGAACTTCAGTAAATCTCTGAGAACATCAGGACTGTTTAGATAACCTAAGAGCAGTTCAATTTATTACAAGTAAATTGGTGGAACTTTGAAGGAGTTCCGGAATACATAAAAAGCATTTTCAACTCCTTTACTGGCCTGTCATGGTGGTTACTAATGGATACTCCAGGAGTAGTCAGCTGCAAAGTTCTGAAAACATGAATTTCAGGAAAATTGTGGGCACAATAGGTAAATTTAAAAAAAATGTAGGGCAGTACAACTAATGTCGGGATTCAATAAGTTCCATAAATTTAGGGATGTTACAGGCCTGTCATGGTTGTTACTTATGGTCACTCCAAGAGTAATCAGCTTCGAAGTTCTGAAAACTTCGGGGCAGTTCCATGAATATCTGGAAAATTGTGGCAACTTCAGGGAAGTTTCGAGAACTCTAGGTTAATCTAAGGAACTGTAGGACAGTTCCATTAATTTCAGGATGGATTCAATAAGATCCATACATTTAAGGATATTACAAAGAACTTCCGAAATCTGCATAAAAGGGAAAGCGAACTTAAGAAAACATTAGCAATATTTTGGAAACTTCAGCGAACTCCATAGAAGTTTAGAGAAGTTTAAAGGTTTTCAGGACAGTTCTATTTATTTAAGGACCGTTCGAAGAACTTCAGTGAAGTTCTGAGAACCTATTTTTACTAATGGTCACTCCAAGAGTAATCAGCTTCGAAGTTCTGAAAACTTCAGGGCTGTTCCATTAATTTCAGGTAAATTTTGGCAACTTTGGGGAAGTTCCTAGAACTTAAGCTAAGTTTAAAGAACTGTAGGCCAGTTCAATTAATTTCAGGATGGATTCAATAAGATCCATACATTTAATGATATTACAAAGAATTTCCGGAATCTTCATAGAAGGGTAAGCGAACTTAAGAAAACATTAGTAATATTTTGGAAACTTCAGAGAAGTTCAAAGGTGTTCGGGACAGTTCTATTTATTTAAGGACCGTTCGAAGAACTTAAGTGAAGTTCTGAGAACATATTTTTATTTAAGGTCACTCCAAGAGTAATCAGCTTCGAAGTTCTGAAAACTTTAGGACAGTTCCATGAATAGCAGGAAAACTGTGGCTACAATTTAAGGGAAGTTCCAAGAACTTGAGGTAAATTTAAAGAACTGTGCAGTTCTATTAATTTCAGGATGGATTCAATAAGATCCATAAATTCAAGGATATTACAAAGAACTTCCGGGACCTTCATTTCTATGAAGGTCCCGGAATTTCTTTGTAATATCCTTCAATTTATGGATCTTATTGAATCCATCCTGGGAAAGCGAACTTAAGAAAATACTAGTAATATTTTGGAAACATCAGGGAACTCCACAGAACTTCAGGGAAGTTTAAAGGTTTTCAGGACAGTTCTATTTATTTGAGGACCGTTCGAAGAACTTCAGTAAAGCTCTGAGAACATCAGGACTGTTTAGATAACCGAAGTGCAGTTCAATTTATTACAAGGAAATTGGTGGAACTTTGAAGGAGTTCCGGAATTCATAAAAAGCAGGCCTGTCATGGCGGTTACTAATACTTCAAGAGTAACCAGCTCCAAAGTTCCGAAAACATAAATATCTGAGAAAATCGTGGACACTATATGTAAATTTAAAGAACTGTAAGACAGAACAACTAACTTCTGGATTCAATAAGTTCCATAAATTTAAGGATGTTACAATGAACTTCAAGAATGTTTTAGTAATGTTAAGAAAATTTTCGGAATCTTCATGGAAGATCCAAGTTCAGAAAACTTCAGAGAAGTTTAGAGATCTTAAGGGCAGTTCAATTAATTTCCGGGCGATTGCAGGAACATGATCAGGAGAATAACGAGAGCTTCAGGGAAGCTCCGTGAATATCAAAAAAGATTAGAGGTTCTTAGGTCTTTAAAAAAAGTTTTAAGAACTTTAAGTCAAGATAATTTCAGGGAAGTTGATAGAACTTGGGGAAAATTGTTTAATCTTTAAAGAAGTTCCAGTTATTTCAGATCTAGATATCTTAAGTGGTTACAATGATTTATGGGAAGTTTCAAATACTTTATGAAAGCACACATCAGTAAGGGTACGTTCCAATAAATTCAAGACAGATCAATTAATTCCTGGAAAATTCCGAGATCCCTGAAGAAGTTTCTGGAATGTCCAGAGAACTCCAGCCAACGTAACAATACATAAGTGTTGTTTTGGAAGCTTCACAGAAGTCCAGAGCGCTTCCGGAAAGTTTAAATGTTTTCAAGACAGTTCGAAGAACTTCGGGGAAGCTCAATTAATTTCATCATTCAAGTTCCACAAATTTAAGGTTACAAAGATCTTCGGGAACGTTTTAGTAGACTTGAAAAAATGTTCAGAATATTCATAGAAGATCCAAGTCCAGAGAGCTTCAGGGAAGTTTAAAGATCTTCACGGCAGTTCCATTAATTTCCTGGCGATTGCAGGAAAATGATCAGGAGAATAGCGAGGGCTTCTGAGAAGTTCCGTGAATATCAGAAAAGATTTGAGTTTTTCAGGGTAGTTCCATTAACTTCACAAACATTGTAGGAACTTTCAAAATATTTTAAAACTTCAGAGAAGTTGATAGAACTTGAGGAAAATTGTTGAATCTTTTAAGAAGTTCCAAGTATATCAGATCAAGAGATCTTAAAGGTGGTTCCAATGACTTCTGGAAAGATCCAAATACTTTATGCAAGCCCATATCAGTAAGGGTAGGTTCCAATAAATTCAAGACAGATCCATTAATTTCTGGAAAATTCGAGGAACTTTACGGAAGCTCTGAGAACATCAGAGCAATTCAGACAACTTAAGTGCAGTTCAATTTATTTCAAGGAAATGACTGGAAAATTGAAGGTGCTCCGGAATTTATAAAAAAAGTTTTTTCTACTCCTTTACAGGCCTGTAATTGTGGTTACGCAATAGTTAATGCAAGAGTAACTAGCTCCAAAAAACTTCAGGGCAGTTCCATGAATATAAGGAAAATGGGATAAATGGGAATATCTGGGAAGTTCTGAGAACTTTAGGTAAATTTAACAAACTGTAGGACACTACCATTAATTCCAGGATTCATAAATTTAAGGATATTACAAAGAACTTCAGGAAAGTTTTAGTAAACTGAAAAAAAATCGGAATCTTCATAGAATATTCAAGTCTACAGAACTTTAGGGAAATTTAGAGATCTTAAGGGCAGTTTCATTAATTTCAGGGCAATTGCAGGAACATTATCAGGATAATAGTGAGAACTTCATGGTAGTTCCGTGAATATCAGAAAATATTAGCGGTCCTTAGGGTAGTTTCGTTAGCTTCAAAAAATTTTTAGGATCTTTAAAAAAAGTTTTAAGAACTTTAAGTCAAGAGAACTTCAGGGAGGTTGATAGAACTTGAGGGTGGTTACAATGATTTCTGGGAAGTTTCAAATACTTAATGAAAGCGCACGTCAGTAAAGGTAAGTTCCAACAAATTCAAGACGGATCAATTAATTTCTGGACAGCTTCGAGAATCCTGAAGAATTTTCTGGAACTTCAGGAATATCCAGAGAACTCCAGCCAACTTAACAATACATAAGACGCATTTCGCGCCAAATAGTATTCGGAGCTGGCAGCACCCTTTCAGTTTTCAATGAAACTTTCTGGATGTGTGGGCCTTGACTTAATAAGCCACTTTGCATATACTTTGTTTTTCCAAAATTTATCTAGAAGGGCCAAACTTTGTTTTGTCAATTTAAAAAAAAATATTGTGGAAAAATGACAACGCCTACAAAAATGTGTTGTATGGATGACTTTTAGGAAATTGTCCAAATTATCAAAAAAAAAAAAAAAAAAATCATTTGTGACCTACATTGAAAAAAATCGATTTTTTTTAAATTTGAAGTTGATTTAAAAAAAATTGCCATGTTTGATTTGGATGAAACTTCGTCTCAAGAAAGGTAATTATGTTTACTACCATCCGTCCATATATCGCGAGATGGGCACTTTATTTATTGCTTTGTGCTATTATATAGTTCATCGAGTTCTTCTGACATTACAAAACCCGAGCGTTTGTTCTCGAAACAGCGTCTGACTGGCATCCATCACGGCGGATAGGGGACCTTAGGCCAACCACTTACTGTCTCCGAAACCTTCAAATTGTTACAGAAACCTATCGTGAAAGATTGCGAACTGATTTTATGGCAATGACTTTTAGCGCTAAACAACGGACAATAATTGGAACATGGAATGTACTGACGCTAGCCCAACAGGGTAAACTGACACAACTCGCCAGTGAGGCCCACCGTATGAAGCTAGAAATCCTGGGACTTAGTGAAGTCCGCTGGCCGAACTTTGGAGAACACAAGCTGCCTTCGGGACATCGTGGAGTTGGCTTTCTGCTTAGCGCCCAAGAACAGGCTGCGCTCATCAAATGGGAACCTATCAATGAGAGAATAATCGGTGTAAGATTCAGAACACGGGTCCGAAACCTTACCATAATCCAATGTTATGCACCAACCGATGTTGCCGAATTGCAGGTCAAAGAGAACTTTTACAGTCAACTGATTGCTGTCGTGGATAAGACTCCAAAAGGTGATATCAAGATCTACACAGGCGACTTCAATGCGAAGATCGGCTCCGACAACTCGGACTATGAGCGCATTATGGGACGCCATGGTCTCGGAGATATGAGCGAGAACGGCGAGCTGCTTGCAGAGTTATGTGGCAATAACGACATGGTGATCGGGGGTTCGCTCTTCCCCGGTCGCCCAGTGCATAAGGTCACATGGGTCTCCCGGATGGATATACAGAGAACCAAATCGACCACATCTGCATCAGCCGAAAATGGAGACGGAGCCTTCTTGATGTTCGGAATAAACGCAGCGCTGACATTGCATCTGACCATCATCTCCTGGTCGGTGAGATCCGCCTACGCATTGCGCGGGTTCAACGACGGGAGGAGAGACTCGGGCGACGACTGGAAGACCCAGCAGTGAAGAGATCGTTCGTCCAAGAACTCGAGGCTCACGCAGCTAATATTACGGAAGGTGGCAGCGTAGAAGAACAGTGGACGAGCATCAAGAATGCCTTGATTGGAACAAGCGAGAATAACCTGGGTGAGCTGCGCACTCAGAGGAAGGAGTGGATCACCGATCAACCCTGGAAGAAGATCGAGGAGCGGAGAGAAGCAAAAGCCGCGATAGAGCGAGCAAGGGCCCGAGGAGCCAAGAACGAGGCCCGTCAGTGGTATTCGGCTCTACAGAGGGAAGTTAAGCGCTCCTGTATACGGGACAAGCGAGCGTGGGTGGACTCCCTGGCTGATGAAGGGGAGAAAGCCGCAGTAACTGGCGATATCCGCTTTCTCTATGATGTTTCACGATGCCTGAGCGGGGCAAGGATGGACCCAAGGATGCCTGTGAAAGACGCGACTGGACAGTTGCTCACCGACTTCACTGACCAGTTGAAACGTTGGTTTGAGCACTTTGAACAACTTCTCGAAGTTTCAACGGTCAACCAACCATCAACATCTCGGCATGATCCGCCAAGGGTGAGGCGTGTTACTCGCGTCAACACTGAAGCTCCATCATTGCAGGAGATAGAAGCAGCCATCCGAAGTATGAAAGCCCTGGGAGTCGATCGCATATCAGCAGAGATGCCCAAAGCTGACCCCATGCTATCCTCACAAATGTTGCATCAACTATCCGTCAATATCTGGGACACCGCGACTTTTCCGGAAGACTGGATGCAGGGCGTTTTGGTAAAAGTCCCCAAGAAGGGGGATCCAACTGTATGCGACAACTGGCGAGGCATCATGTTACTGTGTATTGTTCTCAAAGTTCTGTGTACATTTATCCTCAATCGGATACAGGAGAAGATCGACGCGACTCTCCGACGACAGCAGGCAGGATTCCGTGCTGGAAGATCCTGTGTGGACCATATTGTCACGCTCCGCATCATCCTGGAGCAGGTCAATGAGTTCCAAGAGTCCCTGTACTACGAAAAAGCTTACGACCGACCAAACCACGAAAACTTGTGGGCGCTCTGAGACGCAAGGGAGTCCCTGATAAGATCGCCAACCTCATCGAAGCGTAGTACGACGCTTTCTCATGCAGAGTGATGCACAACGGACCCGATGTCTGACCCGATTCGGGTAATCGCGGGTGTGAGGCAAGAATGTATATTATTAGATCATGGTTGGAGCCGTTGACCGTGTACCGAACCGTGGGTTGCTGTGGCAGCCTTTTACTATAGAGCATCTCAACGACTTCGATTTGGCTGATGATTTTGCGTTATAAGCACAACGGCACTCTGACAAGCAGAGTAAGCTCGACGACCTTGTGAAACGCTCCTCTGAAGCAGGTCTAACCATCAACGTCAACAAGACCAAATCGTTGGATGTCAACACGGAAAACCGTTCCAATTTCACGGTAGCTGGGCAGGCAGTGGATAAAGTCGAAAGCTTCCAATATCTTGGCAGCCAGATAGCGTCGGACGGTGGGACCAAGAGCGACATAGGTGCACGGATTAAGAAGGTGAGGGCTGCTTTTGCCAAGAGTGAATCAGATCAGTCGACGCACCTAAATCCGAATTTTTAACTCGAACGTGAAGTCTGTGCTGTTAAACGCCAGTGAAACATGGTTTGTATCAGCGGAGAACACTCAGAAGCTGCAGGTGTTTATCAACCGTTGCCTGCGGTACATAATTCGTGCCTGGTGGCCCCACAATTGGATCTCAAATTCCGAGCTTCATCGTTTGTGCCATCAGAAGCCGATAGAGACAGAAATTCGTGAACGGAAGTGGAGGTGGGCCGGCCACACACTACGACGGAGCGGAAACGAAATCTGCAAGCAAGCACTGGACTGGAATCCAGCAGAGGCAGACCCAGAGGCTCGTGGCGTCGGAGACTAAACAGTGAAAAAAAGAACGTTGACCGAAATTTGATTTGGGCACAGGTCATGGCCAAAGCTAGTAATTGCCCAGGATGGAAATCTTTCACAAAGGCCCTTTGCACCCCTGGAGGTGAGCAGGATCGTTAAGTGAGTAAGTAAAATCGATTAACGTACCCCATTATAGTCGAAATTCTAGTTTTACACAATGTTTGTTTTGATTCGCCATGAAAGTTTGATAGATAAAATTATTGGATTTTCCTATGTTTCGAGGGGTGCATCGATTAGCTTGGGACCGAAGAGAGTACCAGAGCTGAGCCAGAAAGTTGAGGACGTTTCTTCGGGAATTTCTGGTCTTAGAGTTACCTCCATGGTAAAACCGTGCCTTTACTGATTGGGCAATCTGAGGCCCAATAATCTCTTCCCAATTCTTATTACAGATCAGTGATTAGCGGCTTATCTAGGCTATTGTCTGGGACAACTTTAATTGGCGAAAGTATTTCA
Source organism: Ochlerotatus camptorhynchus (assembly GCF_037179485.1). Classification (NCBI taxonomy): domain Eukaryota; kingdom Metazoa; phylum Arthropoda; class Insecta; order Diptera; family Culicidae; genus Ochlerotatus; species Ochlerotatus camptorhynchus. Next base: position 106,639 of record NW_027040900.1, on the reverse strand, counting down.
CGCGGGATACGATCCCAATTAACAATTGGATTTATGCGAATTCTGTAGAGCATGAATTAGATTTGTAGAATGCTTTAAAACCTCGACAAAACATGCAATGTTGCGTGGGATCGTTACTATTATAAAAAAAAGATGTTCTGTGTGACAACTTGTTATGCGCTGTGAAATGCTGGTCACGCGGTCAAGGTTTTGGGTTCGAACATTTTTCAGCTGAATGAGCTTAAACAAATCATTAACGAATGCCTCGGAATGGTTAAGTCAAAAAACTCTCGGAGAAGGTAAAAGTTAGAAACCTACTGGGGCAGTCCCCGTCGGTCATAAACGCAAACACACGCGCACACGACCGTGCACACATAAACGAGGTGCACATCAACGCACGGCTCAAAGTTTCGAGATGAAAGTGAAGCTGCCACAATCTTTAGCAGGAGATGTGAGTGAGAGAGTCGTCGAAATATGTAAAATATTTTATTATATTTTGTCGCTCTCTGGCTAGCTGCTGACGGTCGCCCTGGTTGTGCCCTCGGGGGGCTGTCAGGGGGCAGAAAATGAGTCGCTCGGTCGGTGGGTCAGTCTTTCAATGGGTTAAGTTCGTGGAGAAAGTCTAAGATTGGAAGAATTTGAAAATTTTCGGTTTATGGATGGAAGTTTTCGATGCTAGGTTTTTGCCAAAAAAAGCGATCTTCATTTTGCAAAACTCGGCCACAACAATCAAATCTGTTTCAAACAGACGTGGTCTATCTGAAACGAGTAAATCTATGCATTAATGTTTGTTATTCAGTGTTTAACTCTTAATCACAAGAGCAGATTTTACGCGTCGATCGCAATTTTTTTTTCTTCTAAAGACTGACTAAAAGTAATTTGGTACGCACACAAAGACCTGTCATTTGTGATTCAATAAGTTTAAACATTCCATTAATGGTTGCTTGACAGTAATTTTATTAAAACTTCAAAGTTACAGCATTAGATGGTTACATTTCTCCAGTTCGAACGAAATCTCGAACCTTCCTCTTGATAAAGCCCATCAGCGCCCGCACATTTTGCCAACATTTGCTGGGTGTCCTTGCCTGCCCAGTGCTTTTCGAATGGTCGAAAATTGGTCCGGGCAATTTCGCTTGGGGACAAAATCGTTTTTGCTGGCAGCATACCACTCAAGAACCACCTTGGAGTAGTGGCAGCTGGCCAAATCGGGCCAAAAGATGACTTTGCTCCTATGCATGCAAGTGAACGGTAATACACGCTTTTTCAGGAATTCTTCGATGTAAACTTGGGATGTCATCGTCGAGGATGTGACGAACTGTTCCGTTTTCAGGCTACAACTGCAGATCGCTTGCCAAATCATGGCCTTCTTCGCGAACTTGTCGGAAAACACGAGCTTGAATCTTCCCGGCACATCCCCACGTCTAGTCGCGATGTAAAACTTTTGACCGGGAAGCTGCTTAAAATCGAGTTTGACGTATGTTTCGTCATCGATCAAATGATTGTTCTCAACAATAAGGGCCTAGAGATTATTTCGTATACTACGTGGACTGAATCAGTTTGGTTGCATAAGTGTGATGTTAATTAAACGCACTAATGGAGGGATGCTGCATAGTTTCAGAATATGTCTGAGCAGCATATTACATTTATGTCCAATTTTGTTCATTACCGGAACACTTTTACTAACATTCATTCCTAATAATTTTAATTTATCTATAATTGTATTTGTTTCTTTTTTATTTACAGGTATACTTAACACCCACACGCAATAAGAAAAGATGATACTTTCATGAAGCACTAGCAACCTTTTTCACATGAGGTATGAGTAAAATAGAGCACAAACACCCTTGCACTGATCATAAATTCTTAACTTCTGCGTATAATCGAAGGCATCATATCAAGAAGACTGGCAACTTTGCCAGAATCCAAGTGACAGATACAATAGCGCTGCGCTTGAGTGAAGGTGGAAGCAACGCATAAAAAAATGGGCAGATACACAAACCTTTCTTCTGAGGATATAGTCTTTGCTATCTAATTCGTTCAAAGCATTTACCTTTGAGCGGCAGATGACGCGATTTTACCTGTCTCATAGCGTTCGTATGAGAAAATGGAAGAGTTGCCAGTCTTCTTGGTTTGTTGTATTCGGTATAATACCCATACACTTAAAAAAAATTAATGTAATTTTACAAGACATGTTTGTTTACGTCTCATCCTTTATGTCAAAGATGGATTCCTTCACGTGTATTTCTAAGTGTGCAGTTGGTACTGATCAACTGGGAAATTGATGATAGCGGGAGAGTAATAACACGATAAAATTCAGTGTGGGTGGAAACTAAATTTTTGATCCTGAACTTTGAAAAACGCAAACTCTGACCACATGAATTCACTTCTTATAGTTGCATCGAGCATTGCAAAAACAGCTGAAATACACCAAAATAACCATCGAATGCATTAGCTAAATTTTCACTTATACCGAAACGGCTAACTGGCCGTTCGCATAAACAAAATTGAAACTCGTAATGTTTACATCATCTGTTAATAACTGACGTATAATCGAGCCAAATAACCAAATAAATCGGCTTCAAGTAAAGTATTCTTGGATGACTTTTGTGCCACCGAAGTGGTTTTCACTAGAGGCAAGCCAGCTGTACACAAAGTTAAAATTTTTGCTCAGAGTAAATTTGAGTAACTCATAATTACTAAAAAATGATCATAGTAGTCTGGCCTTATATCCATCCACAAATACAAACTACAGTGTAAATCAACATTATGTGTCAAAGGAGGAGGAGAATCAGAATTATTTTATTATATTCTTGTTATAAATCGTTTCTAATTAACAGCATGAATCACACTGATAAGCGGAATCTAAGCAGTTTGCTTTATGTAAAAGCAAACAAGGTAAAAAATGCCATATCCGAAGATGGCCTAACATGAAAAAAGTATCCGTATCACCCGGCAAGACGTGCTTTATGAGGCTTCATTTGCATGTCTACACATTACAAATTTCAGCATTTTCAATAAACATGAATAAGTTGATAATTCAAGATGGATGGGAGCTAAATTTGGTGTGATCGAAACATACAATTTTAAATATGACTATACGATGACAATGTTTTGCTTTTCTATTAATCTCGGCTCGAACTAAGTGGCAAATAGAATTGCTTATAGTTAATTTTTCTGAATGACAACCATCAACCAAATCAATAAAAGGATTATTGTTCTAGAATAGACTTCTCTGAATGCCCAAGTATTAGTGCAGAACTATGAGGTTGCTGCCTCAAAGTTCTGCCCTAATGCTTGGGCATTCAGACAAAAGTCAGAGAATACTATTACAAAGCAGTAGTCGTAACTTTGATACCTCTCAAAGATTCAAACTGCAGTCAATTTAACCAAAAATGTACTTCAGTAAATTGCTCATATTTTGAATCTGCAAATGCTATAGACAACGTCGACCGATAACAGGCTGCACTAGATTCGGATGAAAACGGCTTACAAAGGATTGATACGAAGAATTAGGAAGGTCATGGGATCTATGGATGGTTATCCAGTGTATTCGGTATTCCACTAAGATGCCCACATTTATCAGGATTCGCCATTCGATAATGCGAAGCAGCAGCATTTAGAAATATTTATCACCGTTGAACGCCTTTGTTTGACAGTTTGGTAATAAACACAAAAAGGTTGCTGTGTTGGGCCTTGGTTCAATCCCAGTCGGCGGTGTCGGGATTTTCTGAGGTAGGTATATAATCTTTGATCACGCCTTCCTTCGGACGGGAAGGATAGCCGTTGGTTCCCGGTTCATGTTTTGATGGGTGGATAGGAAGAGTCCAGGTGTGGGAGGTGCCTCCCTGGCGTCAATAGCATCGGTCCTCAGTACGGAAAACAAGATCGATGGAAAACAAACCAAGTAAATAAAAAAAATAGAACTACACAACAGTTGACAGAACTGCAACTATTGTTAGAATAACTTCAACTTATTATGAATCATAAAATCAAACTACTATGAATAAAAATAAATAATTCTAGAGTCACTGAAGAAAGTCCAAATGGACCGATCCATTGGACAACATAAAATGCAGTATTTTCATTTGATCAAGACTGATGGAAGACTCAGGGCATTATAAAGATAGTTTCAACACAATTTCGTGGAGATTTCAAGCTGAACATTGCTTAGGTGCTAAGTAACATTGATTGATTCTCTTCGTCGACTTTCTCTTTCGTTAATAACTCGAGCCCGTAACCGTTTCTTGTTGTGTTTGTCGTATTAGATGCTAGATAAAAGCTTCTTTTATCGATTTGTGTGCTGAAAATACTTGGGAATGTCTTTACATGGCCGTGGAGATACAAAGAGAAAGTCGTCGAAGAGAATCTGTCAATGTTACTTAGGACCTAATGCAATGTTCAGCTTGATTTACAAGGGATGTCAAAGAAGAATTCGTTTGACTTCTCGACGCAAGATCTCACTAATACCATAGAGGTAACTCTAAGACTAGAAGGTCCCGAAATAACGTGCTCAACTTTTTGGCTCAGCTCTGGTACTCTCTTCGGTCCCAAGCTAATCGATTCACCCCTCGAAACATAGGAAAAACCACTAACCCCTCATTTTATCTGTCAAACTTTCATAGCGAATCAAAACAAACATTTTGTAGTACTAGAATTTCGACTAGAATGGAGTACGTTAATCGTTTGCTTGGGACCAATAGGCTAGTCAAGTAGTGAGCCAATTTAAAATCAATAGTTTCGTATTGATTGTTGCTAAAAAATACAACCTAGCCGAGGGGTGCGACACATCTAAATCTCGATTTTAAATGGTCGAAAAATCTCACACTAGCGAATCAATCTACGAAAAATCTTTTTTCATCTCTCACATCTAAACCCATCTACTCGCATCGCTCTCCACCTTTTTGCAGGAAATCTTCAAAATCACAATCAATCGTGTTTCTATCTATTAAGCGCGAGTGCATCTCACAACAGCAAAGCAATAAATTTCCTGCATCTTAGATAGAGTCGCCCCCCTCGAACCTAGCTAATGTAGCCGTTTAAAATCGATTTGTTTATTATTTTCAACCGCAAAATCAGCTGTCACTTGGTTTATTTTTTTTTAACCAGTAAAATGCATGTATTAGTGAAACAGCGGTAGAGAACTCTATTGGAATTCTAAGAAGAATTGGATGGAATAAATTTGAAAATAGTTCCAAACGAGGGGGGAAGACAGTGAGAAATTAAGTGCAATCCAGAGTATTTTTTTTTTCTTTGGTTTGTTTTTTCCGTCGATCATGTTTTCCGTGCTGAGCAACAATGGTACCGACGTGCCAGGAAGGCAGCTCCCACACCTGGACCCTACCTATCGACCCATCAACTCATGAACCGGGGACCAACGGCTTTACTTCTCATCCGAAGGAAGGCGTGATCAGAGATGTTATGCCTCAGAACATCCAGGCGGCGCCGACTGGGATTGAACCCAGGCCTGCTGGGGTGAAAGGGAATCACGCTTACCACTACACCACCGGCGCCGTTAAATCCAGAGTAGCTCTGAGGAACTCTTTTGCTCTCTGATGAACGATTTTATTATCTCGATTATTTTGACAGCGCATCCCAAGCAATCAATGTTTTTGGTGTAAAGGAACGTAAGTTTTTTTTTCGCCGGAGAACCTGCTAGCAAAACAAACATCATGCAATAACGTTGCTGTTTTGATACAAAATAATTGGGGCTAGGGGGCGTCTGTGGGAGTTTGGTGGAATAGTTTGTACGTTTGTATTTTCCTGCTCTAGCGATCGAGACCCTCACAGGATTCATTCTCAAGTACTTGTCCTCACCGGAGCTGGTAGCCAGAAGGGCATATCCATTCGCTTGCTCTAAGCATCTGGATGCTCAGTACTACGGTAGCAAGATCCTGGTCAATTTCATTCCAATCGCAAAGAGAAAAGTGCCCTGCAGAAAGCCATCATCAGAGTGATTTACGAAAATAGCCACAACTTCAATGAACTGGTAGAAAACGAGATCATTTCCTTATTTAAATATTGCATCCATTTATTTGCTTCATTCATTGTTTTCGTTTCGTCATCAAACTGACATTTGCATGGTCAGACTTCAAAACTATATGCCTTACTAATTCTTTTTCGTCACAAATTAGATCAGATCCCAAAGCAAACCAGTGTAGCTCGGAGCAACTCTGAGTAAAAAAGGTACTCAAATGAAAGCCGTCTTCCCCCTCGTTCCAAACAGTGCTGCAAAATCTCGACAATACACGCTAACTTAAAAGTCCCCATTAAAGAGTAAAAAAATACCCATTTTGAAGAAAAGTGGCTTAACTCACGAAATGATTAAAACAGACTTTACTCATTAATGAGTATTCGATGAATACGTCAAAAAAATTTACCCTTTTTGTTTCTGTAGATAAGTAAGAAGTAGCCGTTTTGTTGATTTGTGTTTTGATTCATGGGACTACCTGGACTATTGTCTTGAATGAAACAGACAATACTAGATTCGCGAATGATTGCAACACCCACTTATTAAAAAAAGTTAAACACTTTGGGTCTTCACTTCGTCAGAGATGTGTTGACGTTGATTGAAAGCATGTTTTTACCCATTCTTTTTTGCAGAAGACATTTACCCAAATGGGGAAAAAGTACCCACTTTTTGTTTATTTAAATACCCATTTTTTGACAGATTTGAATGGCTTAAAAAAATGAGTACAAGATACTTTTTTAATGGGTACTTCCGAGTAAGCGTGTACACGGTGATTTCTCAGAGAACAGACGTCCAAATTCGGTCAGAAACTTGTGTAAAGATAAGTGGGAAAGCATCTACGTCCTGAACTACTTGGATAACAATAATGTGAAACAGAATGAACGAAATTACACTTTTTGTTACCAGCTGAATCTTTGTTATTGACGAATAAATGAATGAAATTTTGACGACGGTTTTTTTGAGGATCAAGTCTGTCAGTGACTATGTGACGAACAATTCACAACACGCAAAAGTATGACAAATTTCAGCACTGGTTCCAAATGGACTCTCTACGGAAATCCGCATAGGAAATCCTGGAAATCTGTCGATAGTTTCTAAGTAATCCTGAGGAATGTTCCAAGGTATTTCCGAGGAACAATTCAAGGAAACTAAATGGGAATTGTACGGGAAGTATACGGGACGTTTCTAAAGATTTATGAGCAGATTTAAAAAGATGTTTGGAGGACAGAGAGATTTACACATTCTCATCCACATTAACGAAATCAAAATATCAGTTTTTTTTTCTATTCCTGACACCCCTCTTCTATTTTTATGCTCCCTGTAAATTTTTTTGGCAAAATCCATGTGTCTGTTTGGTCTATTCCGATTTACACGCTATTTCAAAACTATCAAAATTAGGTAAGATCCACTTAGATCGGTCAAAACTGAACCTACCCAAAAATGGGTAAACATGTATTTACTCAAATCTGAGTAAACGTACCTGCGACAGAAACTGGGTAACGGTTACTGAGATGTTGACATTTGATAACACGCATTTGAATAGAATTTAGTTGAAATGACCGCTGCAGTATCAAACATAACCACACCCGACTAGCTCCTCCTGCCTGTTATTTATTGTTGAGTTCGTATTGTCGGAAAATATTTAACTAGGGAATACGACATTGAAATACCCAGAAATCGATACCGTTGCAAATGCTAAACATTTATTGATATTTGATTTTAAATGAGTTCTATAAATTAGGAACAAAAACAAACATTTGGCATCGAGAAAAGCGTCGCAGAATATCTCGAAAAGCTAGAATTAGGAGAATGTTCGATGTCCAGAACAATTAGCTTACTAACAATAGCTGCTGGTAGCATTCGCCATGAAAACAGTTCCATATCTGTAAATTGTTTAGCATCAGATTTATATATTTTGAGCATTAATCTCCCTTTTATACCAGCGGCATTTATTTACTTTGGGGAAATTTCGATTATAACTATTTACCCAGAATCTGGGTAGATTCTACTCATCATAACAAAACTAGTTTACCCAGATTTTGACAACTCCTTACTGGATACAAGCATGGGTGACATCCACCCAGCCACTGAGTAGATTCAGCATAGCGTGTATGATTTCCATCCAAGGAGTAAGTCAATCAGCACATTATGCTGAAATTAGAATCGGCACAGCTTGGGCACATCCATTCGCCTTCAGCACAATCTCGTAGGCATTGAATTGTTGTAAATAAAATCGGGAGCACTGCTGGACAACTGTCATTAAACTTGTTCACAACATTACGTGCTGTTTGACTTACCGAGGAAGTCAGATTAGCAGTTCACTTATTGATCTAAATACGAAATGTAGGTTCTAGAGTAGACTCAAGAGACAGAGGCAGTTAATTAGACCCCATCAATACCCTTAATTCAAATAATGCTGCAAATCACGCAAAACAAACTACAGAAGTCTATTCATCATCTTCTAAGGTTGGTCTTCAACAATGTTCCCCACCTGTTCCAACTCTTTCCGGCTGCTGCTAGACCATTGCTTTTCACATCAAGAAAGGCTAGGTTTCTGGTCTGCCTTTGAGGTCATCATAATAACCTAAAACACAGGACTTTTATTATCCTATGAACATATAAAACCAAAATTTCGCACACCCGCCATTCAAGGTGTCAGAAATACCAGGTTGCCGGGATGGATATTTTACAAACAATCGCAGCTTGCTCTATGAGCGGCACCATCGGCGCACCTGCGGCACGCTTACGTCACACTAACACAAAGATGACCCAATACTGGTGTGCGGAGTGACCTAACCCTTGTTTCCATCTCGCTTACATGCCATAGCAGCGCTGCCAAATGCTGAGAAGGATTCTATTACAAGTCATCGGAATATTGCATTAGAATTCTGCGAGGACTATTAATAATTCGGAGAGAATCACAAAGTAGATTCCTAAAGTTTTCTGGAGAGTACAGGAATCCCTCGAATAGCACGGTGGGTGGTGCAGTCCAGGCATGCCAAATCATTCACATTTACCTCTAATTTTAATCCATCAACAGAATTCCGTAAAATGATGTATGAAGCTTTTGTAGGTTTTGGTAAAAGCTACAAATAACGAATAACTCAAATCTGTACCTCTTATACATGACGAACTAGAACGGGCAGAACTTGTCATTATTGTTCAGTGACTGTAATTTACATTCACTGAAAAACAATGCTGGGTTCTGTTGGCTCTGGTTCCTCATGCATAAGAGATAAAGATTTGCGTTATTCAGAAAAAAAATGGAGCTTATATAAAAACATACAAAAGTTTCCTACATCCTACAGTTCTCACAATTATCCTAGGAGTTAATAGTTGAACTGCCTTGAGGTTCTTTCGAAGTTTTGAAAAAGCACCCTGATGCTCATGGAACTTCCTATAAAATCTTTGTACTTCTTTAGACTTCGCTAAAGTTCCCTCAATTTTGCGAATAATCATGGATCTTCTCTGAAGTTCCACAAAGTATCCTGAAGCTGTCTCGAAACTTCTTCTTTTGTTTTGTAATTTCCCTGAATTAAATGAAGCTGCCCTGTGGTTTTCTGATCTTATCTGAAGTACTTGGAACGTCTCTAAAAAAAATCCAATTCTCTTGAAGCTCTTGGTACTGCTCTGAATTTAGTACAACAATCCCAAGAGATTCTCAAAATATTTCTGAACTTATCTAAACATTTCTCTATGTTACTTGAAAATTTGGGAACCGCAATTTTCCAAAAACTTATGGAACTACAACGATCTGTCCTGATGTTTATGGCCTTCAATATAAAATGCTTCCGCATTTTCTAATGTTCATATAAAACATTCCAGAAGTTCTTGGAGTTTCCCTGAAGTTTTCGGATATCCCGTAGCTTTTTCTGGACTTCTGTTAAGTTCCCGGAGTTTTCTTAAAATTATCTGGACTTCTGAGAAGCTTTCGAAGTTTTCCTAAACTTTCATAACTTCCCGGAAATTCCGGAAGTTTCCGAAGGTTCCTGAATCAAGAACGAAATATTTAATGAAATTCTTAGGTTTTCAATTAAGTTCCCTATTTTTTTTTCTGAAGTCCATGGACCTATCCTTAAATTATCGAAAATAATTCTTCATCATCTTCAAGCTTCCTAGAAATTCAAGACTTTTCGATGTTTAACGTGCTGGTATGATGTTATTAGAATTGCACAAAAGTTGTCTGAGCTCCGCTATGGTCTCTAGACTTCTCTGAATTTCTCAGCGTTTTCTCTTACGTAGCATTATGCTTTTGTGGACTATACTGGGGTGCAACTAAAAAAAAAGTGTGACGAAATAGTGTTAGGTTTTGAACGCTTATACCATGCTCATTTATGAGTGAAATTCAATTTTACCTGCGCAATATTATTCAGATTGAATGTAAGAATTGTTTGGTTTAAAGATGATAGTTGATTATCAATGGTTAGCTAATGAAAATTGATCAAAGCTAACCGAAATCAATCAATCACGTGCTGGTTCGCTATGACTATAAAGAGAACCGATATAACCCAATTTAATTTTGTTTGCTTTTTTCTATTCTTGACATACATCAGCAAAATACAAAAAAAAAAAAACTGGAGCTTAGAATGCTTATCTAAACGCTTAAGTAAGAGAAACGTAGAAAATTTGACTGCAGTCAAGCGATGCCGAGTGCTGTAAAAGGTTGTTCATTGCGTTGTACACTAAATTTTACTCATTTTTGAGTCCCTACTTTTGCTCGTTCGTATGGATAAATTTCTGAAACCGTAGTTTACTCATGCTCTGAGTGAGCCTCACTTTTGGAAATATCTCCTGTGTGATTGGTCTTCAACTCCGAAATTCCACGATTGTTGATGACTCAATCCAAACGGTGGAATCCTCTGATCCTTTCTAAACTTGCATTCTGTATAATCGAAGACAACAAATCAAGAACACTGGCAACTCTTCCATTTTCTCATATAAACGCTATCCACCTATCCACCTTCACTCAAGCGCAGCGCTATTGTATTTGTCGCTTGGATTCTGGCAAAGTTGCCAGTCTTCTCGATAAGATGTCTTTGGTATAATGCTCATTCATTCTGGGCTTGCGGCGAGACAGTTTTTGATCATGAGCAAAATAGGAGCTAATTTCGAGAAACTCTGAGTAACTCGCGTTGCTCAACATCATATACACATAGCAAGCTAATTGTTGCGATGAAACCGATACTGTCAATCAAAGTAAATTTACATATTTCAACAACATTTTAAACGGTGCGCTTGCAAAGCTTTACCGAGAAGATATTTCGGCAATGGAAGGGTAATTGCATTTTTGTATAGCACGCGTACGAAAGCAACTACAAGCTGCTGCCCCCTCAAAATCGATGGAAGATTTTCATGATGACCATACGGAACAGCCAGATATGTTTCGGAGGAGGAGGATTCATGAAAGTACCAGGTGGATTCTGGACAAACCCAGGGAGGATTCCAGTCAATCGCTAAGAGGATTTATGACAGCCTCAGAAGGTATGCCGAACAAGCCAAGGCAGGATCTAGACAATCCCAGTACGGCTTCCCAGCAATATCAAAGGGGACTTCGGACAATCCAAAGAGGGACTATGGGCTATCCCAGGAGAGATTTCGGACAATCCCAGGGAGGATTTCATTTAATATTGAGGGGGATTCATGACAATCCCACAAGGGATTCCGGACAATCCCATAACGGATTCCGGACAATCACAGGGAGCATTCCAGTCAATTCAAAGGGGGATTCCGGATGATCAGCTGTGTAAATGTGGATCCTTGGAACAAGACAGCTCTTCCTCACGACAGATTTTTGAGTTGATTTTGAGTAACTCTGAGTAGCTCATGTTACTCAATGTTCAAAACTCGATGCTGGGCTTAAATTCATAATGATGAATAAAATTGAACTAGAATGAAATCATTGCTGATATCCAGATACCACGTCCGACCCGTGGGCTGGAATAGAGAATCCCCTCCCTCTCACTCTTGGCTTCACACTTTTATAGTACACTGTACTGTATTCGTAGTCCATACTGTAAAGTTCTGGGTGATGATAAAGGTTGATCAACCCCCCTTGGGTTGAGAAGTTTTAAGAACTACTCCGAGGTTAACTGGAAAGCTTGTGCAATTTTCCTAAGGTTAATGCAGCTGTCCTCAAGGCTCGGTAGTCTTTAGTTAAGTGGATTTTATAGAAATCTTTGGGAGTCTTCTAAACCTATCGGTTATTTGAGCGCATATTTCTCCGAGGGGTGATTCATCTTTGATAGCCCGACAAACATTGTAAGCAGAAGAATTCAGACAGAGTCAGCTAAAAAAATGCGTATTCAGCTTTTAATCAGCCCACAATGTTTGTTGGTACTAGACGCTTATCATATTTTATGACACAATTGTAGAAGGCTATGAATTATGGAATTATTTTCAAAAGTGACAGGTGAAAAAATAACCAGTCAAAATTCCTAGCACGTCACTCGATTTTCCCGGACAGACCAAGGTGGAAGTCCCACAGGATCAAGAACACGGCAAGCCGAGCCAGGAATTTCAGGACTACCCAAGGGGTTGGTCACTCCGCACAGTGTGCCAAAAATAAGCTTGGGCAGACCTGGGCACAGTCATTGGCACTGTTTGGCACCCATGGTTACAATTGTTCTGATCTTTAAAGTTACTGGCAGCACTTTCAGTGTCCATGTGTCAAAATTTGTTATTGATGTTGCCACAATATAATCATTTTTTTTTTTCAAACAACCGTGAATCTCCACCAAGTCTCGTCGTTGTTTTTGCTTTCCTTCTAAGGACATGGACTCCATCTTACATTGGTTCATCGTGTTTGGATTTCAGACAGTCGTCCGTCACTGAAAGGGGCGTCACACCACGTTGCTGCCACGGTGCCACATTCGCATCTGCGACGAGTGACAGTCCTTGGTGGTGAATGTAGTTAGGAGTTCGGACATACCGGGTGGGGAACTGAAGAAGTGGAGAATCTTGCTCGTGAATGGAAGCGATTGTTCTTGGAGGCGCTGTAGTCCTTGAAGCTGATCGAATTGTACAGGAGGGTTAAGGAGTTGGTGGACTCTGACAAGTAGTTCTGCTTGGAAAATACAATCTGAATTTTGCTACCATCATTTCCGATTGGAATGTTGTTCAAGTGCTGGATGCTATATCCTGACAACATTTCCGTACAGGCAGAACTGATTGAACAGCTTATCGGTGATGACTGTGTAGTTATCGAGTCCGTAGACCATCATCTGTGCCGGTTGAATGAACTTGGCTGGTCCGTTTTGGGTCAGCGGTGCGTCCTTCATCAGTCCGACGTGTGTTCTGGTCGGTGTTGGTTTCCAGTTTTCCATCGGATGAAACTCAGCCGGTGAAAAATCCGGTGCAAATCCGTTTCCTCCGCCGGCTCCCAGAAGCGCTGGTTCAAGATCATGGTTGACTAATGATTGACGGGGTGGGCCTTTTGCCGAAGATGGTAGGATCGTGTAGCAACGGGGCTCGTCCGTTGCAGGCATCATTGGAGACGGCTGCTTCCAATGTGTAGTCCCAACTGAAGTCCGTGAGTTTTTCTTGCTTGACATAGTCGATCTTCAGTGTGCAGCAACCGGAGTGGATGTTACAGACTGGTGGCGGATTCAATGATGTGAAACTCAACCATAGCCTGGACTCCATTCTTCTTGAACATATTAATACGTTGCACTTGTCCGGCTATTGAGCGAAACCGTCTAGATCATCTCTTGGCCGGTACAGAGGCGCTTGTTGTGCGACCCGTCCTGGCCACCGCCGGCACCGTTTCTGTTGAACGCCATGATGATTGAAATTGAGCTTTGTTTACTAGCACACACTGGCTAGCAAAGAGGAGGGAACGGTTGAGAAAATGTCGCGACACCTCACTATGCTTCACTTATCACACCGCTGTTGAAAAACCTGGAACTTTTCCTCGCTCTACGTAGACTCGTACTAGGTGAAACTCCACCCGCAAGGTCCGTATCTCGAAACGAAAATGTTCTTCCTACTCCCGGGTCATCTCAGGTTTCGAAAAACAAAACAAAAACAAGCGCTCTTAAAATACCGGGTTGCCAAACAAGGCATTAATGACAAGCAAACAAAAGTCAGTTCAATGACTTCTCGGCACTACCGGTACAGCTGCGGCACACTGAGAAAAAAGTTGGCGCAAAATAAGTGTGTAGAGTTACCACCCCTTGGGCCTACCAGAAGAAGCTCGAAAGCCAAAAGGAAGAATACCAAAGGAAAATCCCGAGTTACCAATATCCATTCGATTAAAGACAAAGTTTATGCCCTAGCAGCGGATCCGCTTCTGAACAACCAGACCGTATTACACGATTGGACATGTCTCTTCCTTTCATGTCTTTGGCTTCAATCCACAGTTCTCTTTGAATATTTCTATTTGAATATAAGTCTTCCCCTACTCGATGGTGATTTCAATTTGCCAGGAAGAGCCATGACTTTCGAGAAATCTTGGAGAGAAGTCATTGTTTACAAAAGCTGTCACGCCCTAATTCCAGCTCTATCTAGATCTTTCTGTATCTGAGAAATTGGGACATTTCTGAATAATGATTATATTGAAATTATGTATGAAATCGACTCAACCAAAATTGAAACCAGATTTGTTTTGCTTGCGCTGTAAAAGTGCAGAAAATTCTATTCAATCATGGCCATCTTGGTCTTTGCCATAATGGTAATCCTCAAATGTCAGATAGGGGTGATTCAAATTTTATGGCGCTCGAGCGTAAAAAGTTGGATGCATTTAGGCTCTGAACCATTTGGTGGATTATTTTAACTTTTGGTTAAAATTTGACAGATGAAAAGTTATCGATTAACCCTGCTTTCCGAGCATGGTTATTTCTGACAGACAAGAAGTTAAATTTTGACAACCGTGGCTCGAAAACCGGTCGATCGACAGCACTGGGATTTTCGAACATAGAAAATAACTTTCGAAATGTCACTTTTAACCACGAGTTAAATTTAAGTCAAATGGTTCACAGCCTTAGGTGCGTAGCTGATTGAAGAAAAAGAAGAATAATAATCGGTTTTGGAGTACCTGCTATGAGTAACCACCTTGACAGGCCTGACTATAATTTAGGGCTTTCAATTATGTATGCTTGTAAGAGTCAGAAGTGCTGAAATGCAGCTGATTGCAGGCTTCGCTTATGATTGCTTAGGCACAATGTGTGGCCGTATTCAACGATAGCTCAACCAACGACAGGCGTAATGACCGCATCTTTTGGAAAATAGGTTGGAATCAAACTGGACAATTTTCAAATAACCGATTAGTCATTGAATACCAATAATAAGTCCCGCTCGTTACTATTGCATATTCATCTGGAACAAATTTTCCGAACAGCAAATTAACATCAAATATATGCCATTCCCATCTCGTCAACATTCCAAACTGTCCCGCCGCAAGATGCCTGCCTCTGCTTCTCCGAAGGTTTCACTTTCTTCAAGCCGAAAAACCGCTCCAGTTTTCCAACCAAGCTGCCTGCCTGCCTGCCAGTCTATAAATTCCAAATCATAATCGTCCGTAACTAGCCCCGCATCTCTTAGACGCACAGACACCACCGCCGCTGCCTTCAGCCTTTCCCTGAGCCGCAGTTGCATTGCGGACTCGGACTTGAACTCGGACTCGGACGGCCCTTTAAACCATGTCACTTTCGTCCTCCGGTTGTCATCATTTGAAAATGTAAAAATGCAATAAAATCAACCCCCTCCCCCCAACCCTTCCCCCCTCACTATCAAACGGTCGACGGACGGGTGCCAAGACATCAAATTGGCATTTGGAACCTGTTCTGCGTGTTGGCCGCTTCGCATCTCGCATTGATTGGGTCCCGGAGGTGGCGGAGGGGACGCTTGCGGGGATGTTGCTGCTGCCGATTGCTCGCTCCTCGATGCGGGGAATATATTTTTATGATTGATTAATGACACATTGCATCCGTTGCCGTGTTGATGATCTGTTTGCTCGCTTTTTTTATTTCGGTTTCGGTGGACCCCGTCACGGTTTTACAACAAAATAGTAAAAGGCGTGCTGGGGCAAGGCACGAAGAAAGGGGAGCGGATCGGGAAGTCTACGCACGGTCCCGGGTCGTCACATTCCAGTCCTCCAGTTGCCACGCGGAGAGTCGTCATCAGGAAGTCGAACGAAACTTTCTTCTTCTGCTCGGTGTGCTCGCTCTCTGGATGCTGCAGCGGCGCTCGCGCTGGTGTTTAAATCTTGGCGTGGTGCCCCCAGGGCAGGAATTGGTGAGTGAGAGTTTTCGATCGGTCACGTTTCGCTTTTCTACGCTCGCTGATGGTTGCTGAAGTCTTGAAGCAGTTCCCCCCGATCCGGAATATTTGGTAGCCGAAAATATGATCGGGGCGAGTCGCGGCTTTGGCTGGTACTCATACAGGCATCGCAGGTGATCGCAACGGTGTTTGCCCTGGAGGCAAACGGCAGGTAGGTGGACAGGCAGGCAGGCAGGATTGGTCGAAAATCGAAAGCGAAACTTTTCCGTTTTCGGACGATTTAATCCCCGCAACGCGTCCGCACCTGGGTGGCGCGCATCTCGCATTCGTGTGAAACTTGACGTCGCCGGTTCGAAGGGAATTGAAAGGGAATTTTAATTGGGAAGAAGTTTCGGCGAAGGGGGTCTCTTTTTGGCAGTGTGGTCAAACAGGAAGTTTGTTTTCGGACCCGGATGCGGGGCTCGGAAGGAAGCGGAGAGCCAACGGATGAAGTGTGGGAAACTGGTGTTACATTGTACGTCAGCTGAGTATCAAGTGCGTTTTTGCGAAATGATCATGATTCCTTTCCACACTCAGGGTTTCCTTGTAGGTTTTGAGCACTCGACAAACTGTTGCTTTCGGCATCTTCAGCACTTTAGCAAGCTTGGAACCGGACCACTCCAGATTTTTCAGGTGTTTGCGCGCAATATTTTTTTCTTCTTTCGAGTTCCATTTGACGTTATTTCTGGACGCGATCGACTACTTTGATCAAACTTGCACCAGTTGTGTGAAGAAACCACTGTCAAAGATTTTCGATTCCCAACACTAGAGGCGTGCTAGCGGTGCGCGATGTACGTACCAATTTACTTTTTATATCACGATAATATCGATTCATATCGATAATCACCGTTTATACATGGTTTTATCGTGGTTTTAAGGCATTCTACAATTCTGAATCATGTTCTACAGAGCCCTCAGAAAACCAAAATTGCTACATGGGTGTCCGTGGATCGTCGGATTCCCTGCGACCGCCGATTGAACCGACGATGATGCATTTGTGTCTCCGGAAAACGGCCATATTAAAGTTGACATCCGTCAGCACAAGTCTTATCAGCTCTTTGTGCGGATCTTTCCAGAACGATCTCGCAGGCTTCCATCGAATGATGTTTCTTTGGCTCGTGGTTCATGTGCTAAGGACCCTTGGCAGCGCCATACCTGTACGAAAGTCTCCTCGCAAGGCCTGCTAGCTTGGTTGAAGTCGAATCCATTTTCCAGACTTTTTCGGCGCGGGAATCGCGAAACAACTAATTACTCTTTCATTATTATTTAAACTACAGCCAGGAATCCTTATTGCCGGGGTAACGGAGGCGTAAATAAGAAACCGCGAATAAGGAACCACGAATAAGGATACCCACAGCTTATGGAATTTGCACTAATAGGGCCTGTGGTGGATTATCTCATTTGTTTCAATATATGAAGCTATACTGTCTTCGTCAAAGTTGTTGTACTGGGTTAGACCAATAAGCCTGAGTCATTTGGTATTGGTTTAATTGGGAACTACTCCGCTAGAGGCGCTTCACTTTTATATTACTTTTGACGGGGGCTATAATATATGGAACTTGATTGAGGTTATGTGGCTTTCGGTCTTTTGATGCTCAAAAACGGGGTTTTAAGTTTTCATCTGATGTGTATTGTGCCTTTTTCAAATAATCTGTGTAAATATGCTTTTAAATGTTGGAATTTCGTTTTCGATTTTACTTACTAACTAAATTCCGTTTTAGTGTTAAGAGCCCACAGCATAGGCACAATTGTCATGATGTTCGGTATCGTATGCTACAAAACAAGATCTCATTGTTAGCTGGACGTCATACTCTCGAGGAGTACATTCGAGGACCCTTCTACTCACTTGAGCACTCCAGTTTTGCGGTAGTGGCGGGAAATTCAAAATAAATCGGCTAGCAGGACTTGAGTGCAGTTTCTCGTTTTGGCGGCACCGATACGTTTTGTGATTCTTGTGCTCTTTGCTGTGTTCGTCTACTACACCTATTGTTTTTCACTGTGTGAAGAACCTCAGCATACGTGCTATTTAAATTGTCTGTATCTGTGCGCTTGTTGACAGTGTGTGGTGTGTTTATAATGTGACATGTTTCGAGTATTGGTAGATTTTGTTTTTAAAGACTAGAATCCAGTGTGTGCGATCGAATGCGAAGATATGTTGGTTGGTGACGGAGTGATCCAATAGTGCTGTTCGTTCTCGTAGTGTTGCTATCTCGTAATCTTCAGCTGTCTTCCCTTGTTCCTATATGGTTTGCAGTCTTTTGGCACAGGAGCGATGGCCGGCGATCCGGGCTTTCAGTGTGTTTGACGTCATTCCTACGTAGCACGATGCGCATCCCGCGCATGGGATCCTGTAGATGACGTTCGATCTGTTGTTTTGGTCCAACTTGTCCTTCGCCGTCGGCAGTAGGTTGCCGACCGTCTTCTTATTCTTGGCACTGATGATGATATTGGCGTAGTCTTTTTTCAAGCTTTTCCGTACTTGGCCGGTCAGCTGTCGACTTGTATCATCGATCGATACTGCCTTTTGTCACCGCTCGTGACGTCATCGGTTTGTGTTTCAATGCGCCGTTCTCTCGATCGATTGACAAGGCGATGCATTAGTTTCGACGTTGGTGGAGAAACTTTTTACTCGGTGAATGAAATTTTGTGCCACATTCACTTTGAGTTGCATGCTGTGGGCGGGAATGGTAATTCAGAAACCTACCTGATGCGATCGGTTTCATGTACCATTCGGTTATTACTGTCTGGTCATCCTGTGAACTCCACTCCACTGTGAACTGGGTTTTTTGGGTGATATAGGTTAAATGTTTCCATCACCTAGGTGCACCTGTTCGATTTTCTCCTCCGGCACGGCCAATATCAGGTCATCGGCGTACTTTTTCAACACCGGGCGGTGGAAATCGAGCCTTGCCACTGTAGTGTCCAACAACGTTTCCATCACTAGGTCCGAAATGGTGAGTGAAAGCGGATTACCCATCGCTGTTCCAAACACCTGGCGATAGAGTTATCCTTTGAACCGGAAGTAGCTGCAGTCAATGCAGAACTCCGTTATCTCCAGAAACAGTTCCAGGTTGATGTTTGTGTGTTGCTTGATGTTGTCCCAGTTGTTGTGACGTCGTGCAGTACCAAGTCCTTAGGGATGCACGTAAAACGTGACACTACATCCAGGGAAATCAGGACGTAGCCGGGTGAAAGCTGCACGTTATTGATGTACTCACGGGAGATGAATAAATTTGGCACATTGTATCTACCAGCGATGGACTTCTGTATGATTTTACCCACGAACTGCGAGAGTGTGTACGATGGTGGCGTCATGCATGGTACTACTGGTGTCAACGGCAAACCCTCTTTGTGTGCCTTGGGGGCACCGTAGATTTTTTTGCTTGATATCATGTTGTTGGATCCCGATTCAGCTTCTGGTAGGTGTCGTCATCGTCTACATCCGTTGCAGTTTCGGCTCATACTCATCACGTCTCATCACCACGGTTCTGTTCCCTTTGTCCGCCTCTATGACTACTATCTCGGGGTATTGCTTTAGAAACTCTTTCGTTGACTTGGTGGTGGTACGGTAGAAATTTTTCACGGGGTCGTGCCTTCCCTTTTCCCTCTCCGCGAGAAGAAAATTCTGGATTCTCGAACGACATTCTCCACATCGGCGATCAGGTGGTAGATAGGAAGCTCATTCATATCTGTGTATGGCAATGCAAATTTCAATCCCAGGCTTAACAGCAGTTCGACCTCCCTAGGGATTGTGACGTCGGTGCTGTTAAGGAGCGATTTTTTGTTGTGGCTTGGGGTCCTGCTGGTTGTAGCTTCCAGCGACCTGTCGATGATTGTTTGCTACTTCCTACCGGTCCTAATCGAGGTTCTCCGGATGTGTCTGTCGAGGAACGAATCTTGGCCATCGAAGAAGCGCTTGCTTCCGCTTTCTGGTGTGCTCTGACATATCCGAAGTTTGAGCTTGGAAAGGGTCCCCTTTTGTTGTTTCAGTTTGTGGAATGTGTGCTTGATTTCCACTTTCAGTATCGCCTTCTTGAATCGCGCGACGTGCCGATTCAGCTCGTTGAAGTACGGACTGTTATCCTCGATCAGCGGAAAAAACGCACCTGAAGATGTTTGTTATGTGCGTTGTACACACTCCCGTTCTCCTGCACCTGAGAAGGAACTCTTTTCTCGACACTGTGTTTCCAAGTTTCCGGTTTTGCGTGGCGTAGTCCTTGAGTAATGTTCTTGTACCGGGTCCGGGTGTTGAGTTTAACATAGAATATTTCATGATCCTGGCCATACAGAAAGTTGCTGTCTTGAGCAAAGTTGTTCAGGTGATCATTTCCGTTTGCATGGTGCAAAGGTGGTGCAAAGCATGGTGCGCTAATGTGCATGTGAACTTTTTATATAAACTGTATCTCGAGAGCCTGGCCATATAGAAAGTTGCTGTTTGGAGCAAAGTTATGCAGGTGACCAAGTCCTTTCGGATGATGGTCATATTAGTTCAGAACACTCTCAATACGCGGCACTAGTGTGCGAGTGAACTTCATGTATAAACTGAAAGTTTCTGTCTTCAGCAAAGTTGTTAAGGTGACCAAGCCCTTTAGGATGGTAGTCATATAACTTCAGAACTCTCTCACTACATTGCGCTAGTGTGCACATGAACTTCCGAACTTCAGAAACCGTAAAAAAGGGATGACGTGTAGAGGAAATCGATTTTGGACGCCATTTTAAAATCCAAGATGGCGGACATCGGTTCAAGAAAAAACTGTGAAATACCCTACAATATGGGCAACTTCGGACAGAGCATGACGTGTAGAGGCCGGAAATCGATGCCAGATGCCAAACCCAAGATGGCGACCATCAGTTCCATCAAAATTGTCAAATACTCTACAATATGGGTATTTCCGGAAAGGAGACGCCAAAACCAAAATGGCAGTCATGAGTTCAAGAAAGCTAACATACCCTACAATATGGGAATTTCCGGAAAGGGAACGACGTGTATAGGCCGGAAATTGATGCTATTTGATCGGTGGTACAAAAGGAAATTGAAAGTGTGCCGTATTTTCTTACCCAGTGTTCAACTGCAATGAAACTGTTTTACAAAAAAAGTGTTTCGAAGATCCTATGTCTCAGAGCATCTGAAAATAATGCCGGGATTGGATGACCCGAAAATTATTTGAGGACTGAATAAACTACTACTTCTCACCACATAAGCAATCCTAAAATCAATCTTCTATACATGAAACCAACGACAACGTCTTTGATTCAACCCCTTGATCAAGGCGTCATCAGAAATTTCAAGCTGAACTATGTCAAGAGAACCTACAGTATATTCTGCAAACAGTCGAGAATGAAGGCCTTTCGCGAATTCGCAAGTTAATGAAGACGACATCGAGGATTTGCAGATCATGTCCGAAATTCAACAAAGTTTGGTACGCCGGGGTTTGTTTGGGGATGACTCACAGTGAAATCAACGAAATCATAGGAGATGAACCGGCATCAGTAGATGAAATTGTTAGTGAACTGGACCCATCTACAGTGAACAGTGATGGAAAAGTTCGCAAAAAATCACTATGACTCGCGAACTTTCCCCTTGGAGAAATTCGAGAAATATCACGAACTTTTCCAACACTGTCAGTGAATATGGATGATATTTTCATGCCACACCCTGTTGCGGCAGAAATTGAGTTCAAAATAATTCAACTCTCCGAGTTCAAAAGCAGGTCTACGATAAGTGTGCTGAACTGATACTGATGTCCCTTCTAAAGCCAATTGCCACCATTTTTGATCCCAAAATGATAGCAGACATCGATTTTGGGCAAATACACGTCGTCCCCATTCGTAGTTTACGTCAATGCAAAGGCCGCCATCTTGGATTAGAAAACGACGTCTGGCATCGATTTCCGGCCTCTACACGTCGTTCCCTTATCGATAATACCCATATTGTAGGCTATTTGACAGTTCTTCTTGAACCGATGGCTGCCATCTTGTACTCCAAAATGGCATCTGGCAGCGATTTCCGGCCTCTACACTTCGTCCCCTCTGCGAAAATAATAATATTGGAATGGTGTCCGAAATCTATTTCCAGTCTCTACACCGGCCTATAAAGAGTACGTGTGGTACGTGTGGTAGTCTACTTTGCTTGACG
Organism: Ochlerotatus camptorhynchus; assembly: GCF_037179485.1. NCBI lineage: Eukaryota > Metazoa > Arthropoda > Insecta > Diptera > Culicidae > Ochlerotatus > Ochlerotatus camptorhynchus. The sequence continues at coordinate 84,302 of NW_027040900.1, read as the reverse complement.
AAATAAATAAATAAATAAATAACCACAGGACTGCAACGCCTGTCATCTGCGAACGACTCGAGTGAAGCCACATTTCTCTGGTGCTCTGGTGCTAATTTGACAGCTCCTACTTCTCATCTAAGATTAAGACTGGTACAGAGAGAAAGTTTTCAAGAGGCTTGCAGAAGTTTCCTGGAGTTCTTAAAAATCTTCTTTCCTTTATTTAACGTCAGTCTCTGTTCCGCTATCTAAATAGTGCCAATCACCGACGGACATCGATTGCCATCCATTAACGGCAATCGAATGTGCAGGATGGCAGCTTGCACTCCTGCGTAGAATATCGCACCCATTCAACACACATGGGCCGGGACCAACGGCTTTACTTCCCTTCCGAAGGAAGACGTGACCAGAGATGTTTATGGCTCGGAAAAATCCCACTGACCTCGGCTGGGATTGAACCCAGACCCATTGGGGTGAGAAAGCAGTCACGCTTATTACTATACCACCGGTGCCGGCGGTTCTTAAAAATGTTTTGCATGTTTCAAAACTTTCCAGAAGATCGTTAAAAAATGTAAAAAATTCGCAGAATGTTTGTTTTTGTTCTGTACATTTTGAGAATTTATTCAAGTTTTAAATGATCTGTAAATGCCGAAAAAGTTGTGACGAGCCCGTTGAAGTTCTGGGAACTCCATCGAAGTTTTTAGAATTTTGTGGGACTTTGTTCAAATTCCGGAAACGTTTTTTAAGTGCTTGTTGCTCCAATGAATATTGGAAAATTTCTCAAAAATTACGAAGATTTTAGAAGTTATACAATTTTTCCAAAAATTATTGGAACTTTTCTAAAGTTCTGAGAAGAACTTTCTTGGAGCTATGGAAAGAACGTTTCGGAAGTTCATGGAAGACCTTTTCTAGAGCTCGTGGATGAACCTGCCAGAACTTCAGAGAAGTTCATCCCTGAATTATTGTGAAGAAGCTCCCTGGAGTTCTGAGACGAACTTCCCTCAAATTCTGGAAAGAAATTCCCTCAAATTCTGGGAAAAAAAAATTCCTCAAGCTCTGGGAAAACCTTCTCTTCTTGTTCTGAGAAGAACATCCTTAAAATGTTCAGAAGAACTTTCCTGAAGTTTTGTGAGGGACTTCTCTGAATTTCTACGATTCCACAATCAAGTTGCTGCAAGATTCTGCCACAGCTTTGTGCTGCTTGGGTTTTGGAAATTCTGAAAAGAACTTCCCTAATGTTTAAAGAAGAAAAATTCCCTCATGTTCTAGGATGAGCTTCCCTTAAGTTCTATGAAGAACTTCCCTAAAGTTCTGGGGAGAATATCCCTGAAGTCGTGGGAAAAAGTTCTAGGAAGTACTTCCTTAAAATTCTCTGAAAAAAATCTTAAAAGTTCTGGGATGAACTGCTTCTCAAGCTCGGGGAAGAACTTCTTCTCAAGTTTTGGGAAGGATTTCTCTGACATTTTGGTAAGTAGTTCTCTGAACTTGTTTGAAGGACTTTTCCGAGGCTCTGAAAAGAACTTTTCTTAAGTACTGTGAAGAACAATCCTTAAGTTCAGGGAAGAAATCCCCTAATGTTCTGGGAAGAAGTTCCATGAAGTTTTGAGAAATACTTCCCTGAAGTTCTGGGAAGATTATACTGAAGTTCCGAGAAAAACATTTCTGAAGTTCTGGGAAGATTATACTGAAGTTCTGAGAAAAACATTTCTGAAATTTTAGAAAGAACTTCTCTATAGGTCTGGGTAGAACTTCCCTAAAGATAGGAGAATAATTTTTCATAAGTTCTTGAAAAAAACATCCCTAAAGATTTTGGAAGAACTTTCCTATAGTTTTGGAAAGCACGTCCCTGAAGTTCATGGAAAAACTTCCCTAAAGATGTTTGACGAACTTTACTGAAGCTTTAGAAAGAACTTACTTGGAGCTCTGGGATGAGAATTTCTGAAAACAACAATTTTAAGTTTTGGCAGAAACTTCTCTCAAGTTCTGGATTAAACTTTCCTGGAGTTCTGAGAAGAACTTTTCTGTTGTTTAGAGAAGGACTTTTCTGGAGTTTTGAGAAGACCTTTCCTAAAATTCTAAGAAGATCTTCTTTGAAGTTTTGGGAAAAGCTTTCCTGAAGTTTTGGAATGACCTTCCTTGATATTCTGGGAAGAACATCTTTTAATTTCTGAGCAGAATTTCCTTGGAGTTCTGTGAAAAACTTTCCTAGAATTCTGGGAAGAACTTCCCTTCAGTTCTGGAAAAAACTTGCCTTAAGTTGTGGATAGAACTTTTCTTAAGTTTTCCCGAAGTTCACTTCAGGAAGAAATTTTCTCAAGTTCTGGATAGAACTTCCCTCAAGTTTTGGGAAGAACTTCTCTCATGTTCTGGATAAAACTTCCGTGGAGTTCTGAGAAGAACTTTTCTGTTGTTCAGAGAAGGACTTTTCTGTAACGGCGCCGGTGGTGTAGTGGTAAGCGTGATTACCTCTCACCCCAGCAGGCCTGGGTTCAATACCAGTCGGCGCCGCCGGGATGTTCTGAGGCATAACATCTCTGATCACGCCTTCCTTCGGATGGGAAGTAAAGCCGTTGGTCCCCGGTTCATGAGTTGATGGGTCGATAGGTGGTAGGGTCCAGGTGTGGGAGCTGCCTTCCTGGCACGTCGGTAGCATTGGTGCTCAGCACGGAAAACAAGATCGACGGAAAAAACAAACCAAAGGAAAAAAAAAAGAGAAGGACTTTTCTGGAGTTTTAGGGAAGACCATTCCTAAAGTTCTGGGAAGATCTTCTTTGAAGTTTTGGGAAGAGCTTTCCTGATGTTTTGGGATGAGCTTCTTTGGTATTTGGGAAGAACATTTTTCAAATTCTGAGCAGAATTTCTCTGGAGTTCTGGGAAAAACTTTCCTAGAATTCTGGGAAGAACTTGCCTCAAGTTGTGGATAGAACTTTTCCAAAGTTTTCTCGAAGTTCATTTCAGGAAGAAATTCTTTCAAGCTTTGAATAGACTATTGCTCAAGTTTTGGGAAGATCATCTATGAAGTTCTGGATAAAACTTCCCTGGAGTTCTGAGAAGAACTTTTCTGTTGTTCAGAGAAGGATTTTTCTGGAAATTTGGGAAGACCATTCCTAAAGTTCTGGGAAGATCTTCTTTGAAGTTTTGGGATGAGCTTTCCTGATGGTTTGGAATGAAATTCCTTGATATTCTGAGAAGAACATCCTTAAAGTTCTGGGAAGAATTTACCTGGGGTTCTGGGATTTTTTTTTTCTAAAATTATGGGAAGAACTTTCCTTCAGTTCAGGGATTTTTTTTTTCTAAAACTATGTGAAGAACTTTTCTTCAGTTCTGGGAAAAACTTGCCTCAAGTTGTGGATAGAACTTTTCTAGAGTTTTCCCGAAGTTCATTTCAGGAAGAAATTCTTTCAAGTTCGGGATAGAACTTCTTTCAAGTTTTGGGAAAAATTTCTCTCAGGTTCTGGATAAATTTCCCTGGAGTTCAGAGAAGAACTTTTTTGTTGTTCAGGAAAAGTCTTTTCTTGAGTTTTGGGCAGACCATTCCTAAAGTTCTGGGAAAATCTTCTTTGAAATTTTGGGAAGAGCTTTCCTGAAGTTTTGGGATGAACTTCCTTGAGAAGCTAGGAAGAACATCTTTGAGTTTCAGAGCAGAATTTCCCTGAAGTTCTGGGAAGAACTTTCCTAGAATTCTGGGAAGAACTTACCTCAAGTTGTGGATAGAACTTTTCCAAAGTTTTCCCAAAGTTCATTTCAGGAAGAAATTTTTTCAAACTTTGAATAGGCCTCTGCTCAAGTTTTGGGAAGATCATCTATGAAGTTCTAGATAAAACTTCCCTGGAGTTCTGAGAAGAACTTTTCTGTTGTTCAGAGAAGGATTTTTCTGGAGTTTTGGGAAGAACATTCCTAAAATTCTGAGAAGAACTTTTTTAAGTTTTGGGAAGAGCTTTCCTGAAGTTTTGGGATGATCTTCCTTGGTATTGAGGAAAGAACATCTTTCCATCTCTGGGCAGAATTTTCCTTGAGTTCTGGGAAAAAAAAACTTTCCTAAAATTCTGGGAAGAACTTCCCTTCAGTTCTGGGAAAAAATTGTCTCAAGTTGTGGATAGAACTTTTCTAAAGTTTTCCTGAAGTTCATTTCAGGAAGAACTTCTATCAAGTTCTGAGTAGAACTTCCCTAAAATTTTGGGAAGAACATCTCTGAAGTTCAGGATAATACTTCCCTGGAGTTTTGGGTTGAACTTTTCTGTTGTTCAGAGAAGGACTTTTTTGAGGTTTAGGGAAGACCATCTCTAAAGTTCTGGGATGAATTTCTTGGACGTTTTGGGAAGAGGTTTCCCGAAGTTTTGGCAAGAACTTCCTTGATATGCTGGGAAGAATATCTTTAAAGTTTTGAAAGGAATTTCTTTGATCTTCTGGGAAAAACTACCCTGAAATTCTGGAAAGAACTTCCTTTCAGTTCTGGGAAAAACTTGCCCCAAGTTATGGATAGAACTTTTCTAGAGTTTTTCCGATGTTAATTTCTGGAAGAACTTCTCTCAAGTTCTGGATAGAACTTCCCTAAAGTTTTGGGAAGTAGATCTCTGAAGTTCTGGATAAAACTTCCCTGGAGTTTTGGGTTGAACTTTTCTGTTGTTCTGGGAAGGACTTTTCTGAAGTTTTGGGAAGAGATTCCTGAAGTTTTGGCAAGAACTTCCTTGATATGCTGGGAAGAATATCTTTAAAGTTTGAAAGGAATTTCTTTGATACTAGGAAAAACTTTCCTAAAATTCTGGTAAAACTTCTCTTCAGTTTTGGTAAAGCTTTGGAAAAAAAAACTCCCTTGATATTCTGGGAAGAACAGTTTTAAAGTTCTGGGAAGAGTTTACCTGGAGTTCTGAGATTTTTTTCAAAAACATATGGGAAGAACTTTCCTTCAGTTCTGGGAAAAACTTATCTCAAGCTGTGGATAGAACTTTTCTAGAGTTTTCCCGAAATTCATTTCTGGAAGAACTTGTCTCAAGTTCTGGATAGAACTTCCCACAAGTTTTGGAAAGAACATCTCTGAAGTTCTGGATAAAACTTTCCTGGAGTTCTGGGATGAACTATTCTGTTGTTCAGGGAAGGACTTTTCTGAAGTTTTGGGAAGAGCTTCCTGATGTTTTAGCAAAAGCTTCCTTGATATGCTGGAAAGATCATCTTTAAAGTTTTGATTTCTTCTTTTTCTTAAAATTCGTATACGAACTCCCCTTCAGTTTTGGGAAAAACTTGCTTCAAGTTGTGGATAGAACTTTGCTAGAGTTCTGGAAAGATCTTCTTTGAAGTTTTGGGAAGAGCTTTCCTAAAGTTGTGGGATGAACTTCATTGATATTCTGGGAAGAACATCTTTAAATTTCAGAGCAGAATTTCCTTTGAGTTCTTGGAAAATTTTTCCCAAAATTCTGGGAAAAACTTGTCTCAAGATGTGGATAGAACTTTCCTAGAGTTTTTCCGAAGTTCATTTCAGGAAGAAATTCTCTCAAGTTCTGGATAGAACTTCCCTCAAGTTTTGGGTTGAACTTTTCTGTTGTTCACAGAAGGTCTTTTCTGAAGTTTTGGGAAGAGATTCCTGAAGTTTTGGCAAGAAATTCCTTGATATGCTGGGAAGAATATCTTTAAAGCTTGAAAGGAATTTCTTTCATATACTAGGAAAAACTTCCCTTCAGTTTTGGTAAAGTTTTGGGAAGAACTACCTTGATATTCTGGGAAGAACATCTTTCAAACTCTGAGCAGAATTTCCTTGGAGTTCTTGGAAAAAACTTTCCTAAAATTCTGGGAAGAACTTCCCTTCAGTTCTGGGAAAAACTTGTCTCAAGTTGTGGATAGAACTTTTCTTAAGTTTTCCCGAAGTTCATTTCAGGAAGAACTTCTATCAATTTCTGAGTAGAACTTCCCTCAAGTTTTGGGAAGAACATCTCTGAAGTTCTGGCTAAAACTTCCGTGGAGTTCTGGAATGAACTTTACCTGTTGTTCAGGGAAGGATTTTTCTGAAGTTTTGGGAAGACCATCTCTAAAATTCTGGGAAGAACTTCTTATTAATTCTGGTAAGAACATCTTGAAAGTTTGGAAGGAAATTCCTTGATATTCTGGAATTTTTTTCCTAAAATTCTGAGAAGAACTTGTCTTTAGTCTTGGGAAAAACTTGCCTCAAGTAGTGAATAGAACTTTTTTAGAGTTCCGGGAAAGATTTTATCGAAGTTCATTTCAGGATATTTTTTCAAGTCTTCAGGTTGATCAAGTACTACTCTGAAGATCTTCAACTGTCCAGGAATTCTAATAGCGTCTCTTAGATATTTACCCATGATACCACTTCGATCATAAATTATTTCAAAAACGTACAGATGATCAGAGAACTCCCTGAAATCCTCAGGATATTTTTAAAAGTTTTCAGGTTTACCAGGTATACATTTCAGCTATCCAAATCAAGTCTATCTGATTTCCATACTTGGATGATCTGAAATTGGTTCATAAACCAACAGATGATCATGGACTCCCTGAAGTCCTCCGGATTTTTTTAAGACCTCAGGTTGATCCGGTATTATTTTAAAGGTTTTTTAAAGTTTTCTCTGTTACTTGCGGAGATTTTCTTAAGTTTGCAGAATTTTTCTCGTGGAAGCAGACTTTACTGAAGGTCTCAGAATTTTCATAAAGTTCACCGCCTTTACTGAAGTTGGTGGAATATTTTTGAAATTCACTGAATTTTCCAGAAATTCACAGACATTCTTGAACTAAGTAGGATTTTCCTGAAGTTTGTTGACTTACTTGAAGTTCACAGACTTCCCTGAAGATCTCAGATTTTACCAGAAACTTGCAGAATTTTCATGAAGTTTGCAGAACTTTCCACAAAACATTCCTGAACTTGTCCTGAAATTCGCAGAATTTTCCTGGAGTTCTTGAAAGTTTTCTTACAAATTCAACACTTTCCAGAAGTTCGTTGAAACTTAATGAAGTTCTCAGAATTTTCCTGAAGTTCACCGACTTCACTTAAATTGACGGAATACTTTTGAAGTTCGCAGAAGGTCCTATAAATTCGCGGACTTTGCATAGGTTTGCAAACTTCCGTGAAGTTCACAGACTTTCTATAATTTAGTACAATTTTCGAAGGTTTATTAAGTTTACAGACTTCCTTGAAGTCCACAGATTTCTCTGAAAATCCCAGAGTTTCCTATTTTTTCCTGAAATTTGCAGAATTTTCCTGATCATTACAGAATTTTCCAAGAATATGCTGAACTTTCCTAAAGCTCGACGAATTTTATTTAAGTTCATACAAGTTTTCTGAAGATTTGAAAAGTGAGAAGTTCCCTGAAGTTCACTAAATTTTCCAGAAGCTCACCGACTGCACTGAAATTGTCAGAATACTTATGAAGTTCACAGAATTTCCGAGAAATTCATGGACTTCACATAAGTTCGCAGAAATGCAGCTCGCAGACTTTATTTAATTGAGTACAATTTTCTGAAGGTTTATAAAGTTTACAGACTTTCTTGAAGTTCCCAAATTTTCCTGAAGCTTCCAGACTCTCCTTAAGTTACCATACTTTTCCTGAAATTCAGCAATTTTCCTGATTTTTACAGAATTTTCCTTCCTGAAGCTCGCTGAATTTTATTCAAATTCATACAAGTTTTCTGAATTTTTGAAAATTTTCGGAAGTTGTCGGAATAATTCCTGAAGTTCCCTGAAGTTTGCTAAATTTTCCAGAAGCTCACCGACTTCATTAAAATTGACAAAATATTTTTGAAGTTCACAGAATTTCCGAGAAATTCGCGGACTTCACATAAGTTTGCAGAAATGAAGCTTGCAGACTTTCTTTAATTTAGTACAATTTTCTGAAGGTTTCTAAAGTTTACAGACTTTCTTGAAGTTCCCACATTTCTCTGAAGCTTCCAGACTTTCCTAAAGTTACAGGGTTTTTATGTAATTTCCTGAAGTTTGCAGAGTTTTCCAAGAATAGGCTGAACTTTCCTGAAGCACTTAGAATTTTATACGAGTTAGTAAAAGAGTTCTGAATTTTTTAAAACTTCCCAGCAGTTAATTAAAACTTCCAGAAGTTTTCGGAATATTTTTGAAATTCCTTGAAATTTGTTCGACTTTCCTGAAGTCACCAGAATTTTTCAGAAATTCGTTGAAATGAACTTGCATGTAGATTTTTAAATTTTCCTTTATTTCTCAAAAATTTCGTAAAAGCTTAGAACTTTCTTGGAAATTGCAAAATTTTACAAAGTCAGCTGATCTTTTCTAAAGTTTGCAGAATTTTCCTTAAGTTTGCAATATTTTATTACAGCTTTGAGAAATTTCTTGTAGTTGTGCACTGTACTGTAGGAAACTCACAGATTTTTGCAAAGGAATTGTTGGCAGAATAATTTTGAAGTTTGCAGTCTTCCTGGAATTTTGAATAATTTTTCAGAAATCTACAGACTTTCCTGAATTTCGTTGAATTTTTCTGAAGTTATTCTTCTTCATATGTCATGTCCTTGCTTATCACATATTAGCTTATTGCGTGTTCTCAACTTAGTGTTCTAGATGCACTTCCACAGTTATTAATTGAGAGCATCGATGTACCATTTTTGCACAGGACATTTACAACCCGAAAACTTCCTAGACCGGACCGGGAAACTAGACCCAGCAACTTCCAGCATGGTCTTGCTTCGCAGCTGAAATGAATTGCCACATCATTTATACCTGGTCCATTATAGACAAAGCATCATCAACTAACAGATCAACACCAGTAGCGGTACCTTCAATCACTCACCATAAAATATATCACCACCCTGTACTCGCGGCCCTTCATCGCTTTGACGAACTGATTAGATAATGCCTTTCTAATTGATTAGTCCTATCGCAAACCCCTGCCATTAACTAATGACCATCGTGATTCGAAACTGCTTCATCACACATATTACCTCCACCTCACCATTAGACACCCCCTAGCGCCCCCCCCCCTCCTGACTGACAGTGAATTGCTCGCGCACGTCGCGATATAAAGTCACTGACTAATTATTACCCCCCACCAATGGCGGTTCATTATCTCAACCTAACCAACCGAATTAACGTTCCATCTCGTTTCAACAAGAGCGCAGGGTCTGCTGTTGGTGGGATCACACGACACGGCGACCGTCGTGTGGTGAAATTGAGCTTCTTTTCTTGAACCAACTTTCCCGCCCCGATAATAATAGCCGACGACCCACACTTCGACACACAGCAACAGAGAGATAGCGGTAGAGCAGAACACGTGACTCTCATGCTGAGCCCTCTGCTGCTGTCGCAAGAGAGTCGATAATTATCCAATTCACTTTCTTCGGTCGTCATCTTCGACATTGCCGTCGTCGTCTTTGCCTCTTAGACAATGGAATTATTTGGGAAATGAAAAGGTACGCACCTGTCGATTTGTCCCGGAGGGGTAATTATCGAACTCGACGCATACCAACTACGCTCACTTAGCCGCTTTGCGAACTCCCATCCCTTTCATTTGCACTCACTCCCACTTTGAATCGGATGGGTAATTGGCCTGGGAGCTGGGCGAGAGAGCGAGAACGGTCCGATGAGGAAAGGGTTGATAACAGCGAGAAAGTAGTTCGAAATTGGTAGCTTTGCCGGTTGGAGAGTGTACATGAGGGGGGGAATTGCCATTATAATGGGGAAGAATGCTTAGTGGGTTGAAGATCATTTGGGGTCATTAGGGAACTTTCTGAAGTTATTAAGGGAAATACCGATGTTACTTGGGATGATTCCTGGACTACAGGTATCCTTTTTTTTAAGGGAAATGTTTGCTGCGTTTTTCAAAGAATGCAATGGTTCAAACATGTTTTCTAAATACAGTCAACTCTCCATGTCTCGATATTGAAGGGACCATCGAGATTATTAAAGCTCAATCTTAAAAACATTTGGTATAGTTTGGTTGCGAGATTGAGCTTTTATTCGTGAGAAATCAGCGATTGACGTGCTAATTTACAAAAGCAATTACGACCAAATCTCAAAGTTCTCCGGAATGAGATATTTTGTACTTCGCGGTCTTCAAAGGTTCTGGAGCTCGAGAATTAAAAAAAAATCTATGTCACAGCATCAGGATTTGATTTTACGAAAGCCTGTCATGAGGATTTCTTTTTTATATGGGACATTCCAGCTCAAGTGAATACAGAGATTTGGTCAATGTCACCGATTTAAACCAAACTTTGCCCTAAGGCTTATTTTGATGTTCTAAGAGAAAAGGTTTGTTGGATTTTTCTCTAAAGTGCTAATTTCTCTCTAGGCTACAACCCTGGTATTTTTGACATAGGACTACGTCTGTGATTTCTATATGGGGGTACACTTTGTGAAAACCGATAATGGAACATGTAACAAAATTATGAAAGATTTTGAACGTTAATAACTCAGCTGCCCCTGGACCAATTTCAATAATTTTATAATTTTTCATTTTTCATGATTTTGCTATTGAAAATTGTTCGAATATGCAACTGTTGCTATGATAATTAAAATTATCACTTGCGAAAAGCGACTTCCCTAACACAGGTTTCAAAGTTGAATTCCATCCGGTCTCAATCACCACGTGGTGAGTGGTGGCGTTCTCCAGTACACAACGAAAGGCTCCCCGCAAACAGCTAACTATCAAGGCCAGTGCTGAGATTTGTCATTGTCATTGACAGACTTTCGCGCGATATTGACAAAATTGTTCGTCACAAAGTCACTGACAGACTTGATCCTCAAAAAAATCTTCATCAAAATCTCATGCATTTTTTCGTCAATGACAAAGATTCACCTGGTAACAAAAAGTGTAATTTAGTACATTCTGTATCACATTATTGTTATCCAAGTAGCTCAGGACGTAGATACTTGTTCATTAAAATGGATCCATGTAATTGTTTTGCTCAAGTCATTTAAGTTCGTTACAAATTTAGCTAATAAACAAATCTAAAGGGTGTCCACGATGAAATTGCCACATTATGAAATTGCTCTAACTTTTTAACCGTTGGGTAGAATTTAATGAAAATTTGGGTGGATTTAGTTCATAGTGCATTTTTTACATCCTGCAAGTTTTAAAGTCCTGTGATCAAAACTCGCGGAAATGGAGTCGAAAGAACAGCTCGTGCGTGATAAAATCTTGCGCATTCATCACGAGAACAAGGATCTCTCGCATCGTTCCATCGCTAAACCGTTGGGAATCGCGAATTCCACGGTGTCGCGAGTGATTAAGCGGTTCGAGGAACGGTTGACCACCGATCGGAAGCCCAGAAGTGAAGGAAAAAGTATTCCGTACAACACCAAAAATCACAACCGCGTAGTTGGGGCCTTCAACCGAAATCCGAACGCCTCCGTTAGGGATGTGGCTAAGAAGCTGCACCTAAGCCGAAGTTTTGTCCAGAAGGCCAAAACTAAGGCTGGGCTTCGAACGTTCAAGGTACAAAAGGCCCCTAATCGCGACGAGAAGCAGAACAAGTCCGCCAAAACCCGTGCCAGGAAGTTGTACCTCAACATGCTGACGAAAGTTGAATGCTGCATCATGGACGACGAAACATATGTGAAGGCCGACTTCAAACAGATCCCCGGCAACCTGTTTTTCACGGCCAAGGATAAGTTCAGCGTTCCGGAGCATGTCCGCACTCAGAAGATGTCCAAATTTGCGAAGAAATTCCTGGTTTGGCAAGCCATCTGCACGTGCGGGAAGCGGAGTGCACCTTTCGTGACCCAGGACACGATGAACGGACAGGTGTACATAAAACAGTGCGTCCAGAAGCGGCTGCTTCCTCTCCTGAAGGCCCACAACGTCCCAACAATCTTCTGGCCGGATTTGGCCTCATGCCACTATTCCAAGGACGTGCTGAAGTGGTATGCGGACAATAAGGTCAATTTCGTGCCGAAAATGTTCAACCCTCCCAACACTCCGGAGCTCCGCCCCATCGAGAAGTACTGGGCGATTATGAAGCAGCACCTTCTTAAACGACCTAAGGTAGTGAAGACAGTCGAGGAACTGAAGAAAGTATGGGTTTACATGCAAAAAACGGTTGATTCACAGGTTGTGCAGAATTTTATGGCCGGGGTTAAGGCCAAGGTGCGGGCATTTGCGTATGGACTGTAAATAAAATACGAGTAAAATGGTAAAATGAAGTTTAATAGTTATTTCTCAATCCCTGAAAATTTGATGGCAATCGGATGAAAACTCGAATTTTGCGAATCAATTTTGTGTGTGGCAATTTCATCGTGGACACCCTTTACCCATGTTCGTCACTGACACCATTGTCATTGACAATTGACATGGTTTGCCTTGACTATGATTGTTAGCTCAAATGAGTGACCAAAGCAGAATTGTCAATATCACCGTGTACTGTCGAGATTTTGCAGCACTGATCAAGGCTACCCCCAACCGCTGATCGAATTTAGTTTCAATCACCGTGTGTGGTGATGTCCGGTCGTCGGCATCAGTAGCAGCGCTTTCGGCGCGTGACGTTGAACATTGTTCTCCAGTACACAACGAAAGGCTATCTGCAAGCAGTGAATTGCAGCCCACATGAGCATCCATAGAAGGAGGAAGAAGCAGCACCGCTATTAATCGGAATCATTAGCTCTTCTTACTCGTTGTAAATCGTTGACTTCACGCAGGAGTAATACTAAACATATAGTCAAAGTACATAACTCTGGATAGGAGCATACCATCAATTACTGTCATTGGTCGAAAGGTACAGTGGCAGCACCTACCCCACCCGTGTCCCCTTGAGATCGTCAAGTCGACGATGACAGGAGCACATACCGTGGTAGGGGTAAAAAATAGCTGTAATTTCCAAACCTACGACTGGATGCCTTCCTTCGAATAACAACTGGAGTGCGGTAAAAATCGGTAGAACTGTTTCAAACACATCGTTGGTACTTGAGCGGTCGGCGATCATCTCTTTTTGCCAGTGGTGGCGGGGGGGGGGGGGTGACACACCCCTCACCATCCGTTTCCAAAGGGGGAGTTTGGTAAAGAGAGATGATAAAACCGATTTGTACCTTCCTTAAAAGTTGTCCTAGCTCGCTATCCTACTCTCTATATGCAATTTTCACACTGCCGTAATCTAAACGGAACTATCAATTCTATACTTTCATCTCCTCCTCATCTATCGTATAAAAATTACCACTTCAGTCTGTCGAAATTAGCATCTTCAACTATGTAAATCGTTGACTTCACGCAGAAGTAATACTAAACATAAAGTCAAAGTAAAATTACTCTTTGCGTTCTAATAGTTGATTTACTTTTTATATTCTAATACTTACTTTACTTACTTACTTTAGGCGTGACTGGCCTAAAGAAGCCGTGATGAAACTGTTTGTGGAATGGTCGTCCAATCTACGAATTTCTCAGAGGTTGTACGATTTTTCCATGTGCCTTACAAACTTCCCAGAATTTCTACAAACTTTCCACTAGTTTTTAACATTTTCCCAGAAGTTCTACGAATATTTTATAAGTTTAATGAACTTTCAATAAGATCTACCAACTTCTCTGAAGCTCAACAAATTTACCATAAGTTCTATGTTCTATGAATTTCTCAGAAGTTCTACAAATTTTCAAGAAGTTTAATTAATTTTCCAGAAGTTGTTCGAATTTCTCAGAGGTTCTTTGAATTTAGAATTTAGAATTTCAACGATCTTCCCAACAGTTCTAAATTTTCCCAAAAGCTCTACGAAATTCTCAGAAGCTCTAAAAATTTCCCTGAAGTTCTACAAGTTTTCTAGAAGTTCGTAGAATTTCTCTGAAGTTCAAATAATTTCCCAGGAGTTTTAAGAAATTCACAGAAGTTGTTCAATTTTTCCAGAAGTTCTACGAACTTTCAAGAATTTCTACAAACTTTCCAGTAGTTCTAAATTTTTCCCAGAAGCTCTACGAATATTTTATAAGTTCAACAAGTTTTTTTAAAGATCTACCAACCACTTTGAAGTTCTATTTACTATAAAATCTAAGAATTTCCAAAAGCTCCACAAACTTCCCAGTCGTTTTAAAATATGCCAGAAGTACTTAGCATTTCCAAAAGTTCTACGAATTTCCTAGAAAATCAATGAATTTTCCATAAGTTTTACAAATTTCCAAGGAACTTCTTCGAACTTATAAAAAATTCTACAAACTTCCCAACAGTTCTCAATTTCTCCAGAAGTTCTAAAAATTTCACAAAAGTTATACGAATTTCCCAGAAGTGCTAGGATTTTTTCAAAACTTTTATCAGAAGATCTACAAATTTCCCAAAAGTTCTACAAACTTTCCAGTAGTACTAAAAGTTTCCAGAAGTTCTAAGAATTTTCAAAAGTTCTACGAATTTAGCAGAAGTTATACGAATGTACCCTAAGTTGTACGACCTTTCCTGAAGTTCTACGCATTTCCCAGAATTTTACCAATATTCAAGAATTTTTACAAACATCATTGCAGTTCTAAAATTTTCTCATAATTTCTAAGATTTTCCCAAAAGTTCTACGAATTTTTCAGAAAATTCTACGAGCTTTTTTAAAGATCGACCACTTTTTTGATAAGTTGTACGAAATTCCCAGAATCTCTACGAACTTCCAAGAATTTTTATGAACTTTCTAGCAGTACTAAAATCTAAGATTTTTTTTCAGATTTTCTCCGAATTTTGTGTAAGATCTACGAATTATGCAAAAGTTCTATGAATTCTGCAGAAGTTTTAAGATTTTTGGAGAGATTTTGCGAATTTTGCAGAAGTTCTACGATTTTTCCAGAAGCTCTACAAATTTCCAATTATTTCTACAAATACGTCGTTAATGGGAATAAGGGTGTTAGCAACCGATGGAAACTAACGATTTTAAATTGGCTTACTACTTGACTAGCCTATTCGTCCCAAGTAAATCTTTAAGCGTTCCCAATTCTAGTTGAAATTCTAGTACTACCCGAGTACCACACTTGCATCACAATAAGTTACAGCAACTTGTTTATGACTGAAATAAGTCGTATATAAGTTTCTACAATTGATTTGTGACAAGCGTGCTACTAGGGTACACTAGGGGAAACGCTCCTATAGTTGCGGTACGTTAGAAGCGTTAGGTTCCTATAGTTGTGTATGGAGACGCAATACACAACTATAGGAACCTAACGCTTCTAACGTACCGCAACTGTAGGAGCGTTTACCCTATGTTCGTTTTGATTCGCTATGAAAGTTTGACAGATAAAATGAGGGGTTCGTGGATTTTCATGTTTCGAAAAGTGCACCGATTAGCTTGGGACTGCTGAGCCAAAAAGTTGAGCACGTTTCTGCGGGACCTTCTGGTCTCAGAGCTACTTCTAAGGTGTTAGTGAGCTGAATTTCGTTCAGAAAAAGGTTTCAAATAGTGACATGAAGATCAACCCTGCCGACTTCAATGCGAAGGTTGCCTCTGATATAAAAGTCTATGGGAAGGCATGGTCACGAAGAAATGATAGAAAACGTGAACTGTTTACAGTCTTATGGGTATAACGATATGGTGTTTGTGGGTTCACACCTCCCTAATCGGGCAGTGAGAGAAGCACGTGAGTTTCGTGAAATACAAATCAAACACATCTGTACTAGCCGAAGAAGACGAATTCATCAAGAAGAAGGCCTTCATTATGGATTGAGTGATTCACCACGCAAATGGAGTATCATTTAATCGAGGATGACTCGTTGTCACTTCACTTCATTATCAACGTGAAGTGACACCGGTAATAATGGCCATAGAGTCAAGAATCCGGAACAAACGAAGTACCGAGATCGTACCTGAGTCTAGGGGCCTAGTGATGTGGTTGTGGTGTGGCATCACTCAACATACACCAGCTTCATGGCACATGACATCGAATAAATTGTTAAACGTGTGAGGTAATTCCCTACCATCGCCACATCAGTGAGGTTTGGCCTATCAGTCACCTTCTTTCTGGTTGCTGAGAACGGAAAGGCGGAAACTAAATAGGCATCTATTTTTCTGGTGGTGTGAACCGATCAAATTAGTAGGTCGTTACCTTGTAATGAATTGATAAATAGGGAGTACGGTATCAGTTATCATGGAATTTGCGGAGGTACAGTCTTCTCAAACAGCCCCTCTCAAAATCGTATCCTGTTTTACGATAAACGGGCGAACTTTTCCCAGTAGTTTTTCAAACAATGGAGCTGACATCCTGACAAAGTTTTGGAAGACTTTTATATCCTCGTACCGAAGTTCTTGTAGCACCAGGTGAGCAAGATCCTTGCTGGTATTTCTCCTCAGTAGTCCCGGCCGACTCCACAATATTCTTTTTCGCTTTTTTTTTGCATTTTATTCAAAATTATAAATGTACATATACCAACGGAAGCAAGTGCTAAATTCCGACAATTCATGGGAACTTTTTTTTTTTTCCTTTGGTTTGTTTTTTTCCGTCGATCTTGTTTTCCGTGCTGAGCACCAATGCTACCGACGTGCCAGGAAGGCAGCTCCCACACCTGGACCCTACCTATCGACCCATCAACTCATGAACCGGGGACCAACGGCTTTACTTCCCATCCGAAGGAAGGCGTGATCAGAGATGTTATGCCTCAGAACATCCCGGCGGCGCCGACTGGGATTGAACCCAGGCCTGCTGGGGTGAGAGGTAATCACGCTTACCACTACACCACCGGCGCCGTTGTTCATGGGAACTTAAAAATGAACAATATGTATTGCCTACTTTGATCTCGTTTTATATTTTCAAATCCAAATCGTTTGACAGATTACCTTATCGACTTGTGCAAACAATGTAAACACGGTCGGATAAAGGGATTCGACATGATTTGTCGAAAGTGAAATCGAGCAGATTTTTCATTATAGAAGCATAAAAAGTCAGACATACAAATCAGATAGTCTAAACGGACCTTAAGACGCAGCCAGCGCCAGCTCCTCACCGGCCGAATCAACACGCGACCAGCGCCGAAATCAAACCGACAACTCCTGCGAACGAAAACAAACGCGTCTAATAGCAACTTACGGCACACTTCGATCGCATTTCTGAAACAAAACTTCAAAGCACAAATACGACGACGACAACATTCGACAATGCACACACAGAGCACGGCACGAGCTGAACTGCTAATGTTGAAAGTCAAACGCTAACCGTACAATCTATCTAGGGGAATTTACGTATTCTCGGCACCCTAAGCAGCGACCTTCTTTCTATAGCCTTTTTCTCTATGGAACGCACACATATGCAGTATTGGTTTGTTTACAATCTTTTGCTGCCAGCTGCTCTAACAATTTTAGTCGAAAGAATTGTCAAAAACTGTTTGGAAACGCTTTTACAAAGCGAGTATTGTCGGCAACCAGTTTTTCTTCGGCAACCGTTCCATTTGAACTGCATGTAAATCTGCTGTTCTATTATCGGCAACTCGAAATCAGCTAAAATTTGTAGTGCGTGTGTTTCATTTCAAGAAAACCCTGCTAGATTGCTTTTTCTCAGTGGTAAAAATATAGTCAAATTGAAGCTGAAAGCATAAAGAATCGTTTGTATGCATTCAGCAAAGTGTTTTCGTAAGAAAATCCAGTGAAAATAGTGTTTCAATTTGGGTTACCGAAAATAGTCTGTCATGCCGAAGCCGTCATTTCCCCTACTAGATGTGCTTCGAAAAGAAAATGATTTGAAAATCAGTCTTATTGCCGAATTCCTTATTGCCGGGCTATCCACGAATAAGGAAACCCACAGCTTATGGAATTTTCACTAATAGGGGCTGTGGTGGATTATCTCATTTGTTTCAATATATAAAGCTATACTGTCTTGGACAAATATGTTGTACTGGGATAGAACAACAAGCCTGTGTCATTGGATTCAGGTTTAATTGGGAACTACGCCGCTAGAGGCGCTTCACTTTGATGTTACTTATGACGGGCGCTATATTATATGGATCTTAGGTCCAACATAGAATATTTCGTGATCCTGGCCATATACAAGGTTACTGTCTTTAGCAAAGTTGTTCAGGTGATCATGTACTTTTGTATGGTGTTCATATAAGTTCAGAAGTCTCTCACTACGCAGCGATAGTGTGCACATGAACTTCCTTGTCTGGAAAGCTTGTCCATTAGACTGATGCAAAATTTGAAATTTTCGCTCCACAGTGCTCAAACGGTTCCAAATTAGGTCCTGCTTAGCCTCCCAAAATTTGAATTACTTTAGTGAGAAACTGACTTGGCACAAACCATTTCAATTTTATATGGGAATTACTATGGGAAAACTTATGTTTTTGTTTATATCGATCTAACAATTCACCACATCACTGTGCTTTTAAAAATGATAGCAGTGATTGTATGAATTTTCTCAGCTACAACTTTGTTGAAAACCACTTTTAAATCAAATGCGCGGAACAAAAGTTATTAATGATTCAAGTCACTGATGTCTTATGATTATGCTCATTCAACTGTTCTATTCGTCATACAGTGTTGTTAACAGAACAGCTGCTTGATCATGCCATAAGATTATCAATCTCTTAAACAATTAATAACTATTCAATTAGACATTTAGCTGAAAAGCGATGTACCGCAAAGTTTCAGCTTAGAAAAATTCACATCAGAATAGTTATAGAACTTTTCGAAAAAGCAATATGGAAAATGGGTAGAAGACAATGAACAAAAAGTTTGGTTTTCTAATAGTAATTTCCATATAAACTTCGAATGATTTGTGCCAAGTCAGTTTCTTACCAAATGAGTTTAAATTTTGGGAGGCTAATCAGGACCTGATTTGAAGCCGTTTGAGCACTGTGGAGCGAAAATTTCAAATTTTGCATCAGTCTATTGTCCATATAAGATGTTGCTGTGCAATGTGAGGACACGAAACGGAATAGGGATGACAGAGAGGCTGTAAATCGAATTCGGACGCCATTTTGAAATCCAAGATGGTGGTCATCGATTCAAGAAAAACTGTCAAATGCCGATGGCCGCCATCTTCCTATTCCTATTCCTATTCAGTAAGGTATGTTGATCATGACCGATCAGAAAGTGTTAACTATATCCAGGAATATTTTCTAAAACATACCTGTTCATTTCATCAGGATTTCTCTAATGTACCCTCGGTAAAATGGAATTTTTAAAAATAATATTATTATTTTTTAAATCACTGATAAGTTCTATCTGAAAGTAAATTTCAGTTAGGTACGTTGGTCATGACCGATCAGAAAGTATTCAAGGGATTTTTTAAACAGTACCGATTTTCAATGCCTTTGTTCGCAAATAGCATATTTTAAGGGATCTTAATAAAATAACTGATTGTGGTCCTTAAATGGGCTAGAATGCACTTAAGTATCATGTTTTTTTTATATTAAATCGGGCTTAGATGTTCTGAGGAATTCAATTGCGTTGTCAGAATTAATATACAACACGGTTTTAAAAATTTAGTAGAAGCATTTAAGTGAAAATGAGAGGTACGTTAAAAATAAGTCACGAATGACCCAAGAGTGTTAAAGTGACTATGAAAAAAAAAAAAAAAAAAAAAAACGTTAAAAATGAATTGCAGATTCGTAAGTGAGCGGTTCCATATCATTAAAGCAACGAGTAATTTTCATCTTTTTTGATTTGCATGAAACCTTGCATACAAGTTTTTGGGGAAGAAAAACGCCGTTTTGCATACTTGGTTCGCCATTTTGAATCTAGCCTTACTTATGAGAAGGGCCTATGAAAAATGCACATGATATCTTCAAAAAATTGTATCTCGGAAACGGTTTGTCCGATTGGTTTGGTGTCTTGGGCGAAGTTTTAGACAATTGTTGGTGTTATATGGAAAAAATATGCACGGTAAAAAAAAGTTTGGTATTTGTGTTTTGAACTAAAATATAAATTTTCCCTTCAAAGTGACATGTCAATAATTTTTTTATTATCCTTATGTTATAGCTGACTAAAAATGCTATCTAGTACACAGTAGGTTGTTTTGGAGAAAAATAGGTTACGATGAAAAAAATTGTTTTTTAAAAAAATACAATTTTCAAAAAAGCTATTAAGAAAAGTCAAAAAAGCTTGTCACCCTAATTTTACGAAAGTACATCAAATTTGCAAACAAAAAATACTGCAGTAACATTTTTCTAAGATGCACCGTTTAGAAGATATTACTGATTTAATATTGTTTTTTTTTTATAACTGAATAAGTTTTGGCCCTTTTCGGGTGTACTCCGTGTTTTTCCAGTTTTAAAAGTATTTTTTCGGAAAGATTGGAAAATTTTGAGTTAAAATGACACTGACAGCTTAAAGATTCGAGTGAAATTCTCTGCCTTAAAAGTATTTAGAAAAACAAGTTACAAAATCCCACTATCAGGAACAATGATTTCTTCAAGTGATTTTTGGTGCGTTGTGCTGAAAATGTGCATTCAACTCTTGCATATCGCCTAACAGTTTAATCCATTTAAACTGGATGTGTTTATACTGTGCATATTTTCTCTCTATTGCCGAACATCGCCACAGACATCAAACCGATGAGACAACTCGATTTCGAGATACACCTTTTTGAGAACTGCAAATGTAAGCTCCTCAATTAGCAAGATTCAAAAGAGCTAATTAAGCTTATTTTTCAGGGATGGTGATTGTGCGCAATAAAAAATAACATTATATGGTGGATATCATCAGTTTATTTTTATTCCTGTATTTTTATAAAATTATTGTTTACACAACTTTCTTAACAATATTGAATATTTTGGCATCATTGTCAGGACAGTTTGAATAAAGCTTTGCCTTTATTGTATTTTCTGATAGAGGAAGAAATGAGTGGAATTTTAGAGTTCCTTGAATTGTTTTTGCATTATTATATTGATTATTTAGCTGCAAAGACATATTTTCGTATTCTTCTGTAGTAGAATAACAAAATGACAACTTTGTAAGTTCTTCTTCTTTTCGTTTGTTTGCCCAATTAAACAACTCTCTTGCAGTCTTTATCGGGTGTTCGCGTTCTTTGGCTAAACTTGCTCTGGTAGCCATGCGTTTTATCGTACCTCCAATAGCATCGCATGGACCTTTTCCGTGCGATGTTGCGAAGAAATGCCATTCAGCGTCAATACCATACGTTGACTTAAATTTACAAAGGCTAGAAAAGTTTTTTCGGTTTTTATACTTTTATACGGTTTATACATCTGACATAAAATAATTTTTTTTTATGTTTTTATTTTGATCAATTTGTAAAAAGTTTATCATTTTACCAATAAACAAATTGACAGCGACTGAATCATGTCTTAGTTCTTCAGAAATTATAATGAAGCTAAAATGTTTAATTTGCATATTTTCAGTATAATATATTACGAAAGGATGGATTGTGGCCTGTTGCACGTTCCAATGGTGTGATTGAACTTCATCCTGCAAAACGAAGCTGTAATTTTCAGAAAAGTCACAAATAGCTAAAAATTCACCATCTTGCAAGTTTTGTTGTGTAGTTTTCAAAAAATTGGATTGTTCGGTTTTTACAAAATCATGCAGAATCAAACTTTCTAATTTTGAGCTGAAAAATGAAACAAACTCATCGGTTTGCTTTACAATAGTTTCTAAATCACATCTGTCAGTGGTAACCCATTGTTCGAATGAAAGCTTTTCAACAAAGTTTTCTTCCAGTTGTTTCAATAAACTGTCTTCTAAAACTGAGGTATCTGGGCAGTTTTTACATCTTCGTAGATGGCAATGAGTTGTCTTATTTTCGCAAAGTAATCTATTCGTTAATGTTTTTAGATCATTCAAGACATTGTATTTTTTTAAGCTATGTAGAATTAAATTGACATTTTCATGCGTAGTGCAAACGCAAACATTATGTGTTCGTGTGATAGTCAATAGTTTACATTGCCTTGGCCGGAGGCTTGCAAATGATGAAAACCCTATTTTTACATTGACGTACATTTCATTAAAGCGATTAAAAGCTTCTCTCAATGTCATCATTAACAATCTTTTCTGAACAGCTAATCTCTTATTTCCTGTCTTTACGCTAACAAAATCTCTTTGGCCTGGCATTGCACGGCTTATATCATCGTCCTCAAAAAAATTCAAAACCAGTTCTTTTGTTTCATTACTCAAAGCTTTTCCAGAGCTTGAACCTTGAGATGAATCAAATACATTATCTCTTTCCTTTCTTGCATCTGATGCCATATTTCTACTGGTTTTATATTCGTCTACAATTTTTGTACTGACCATGATTTTGGCAACAATGATAAAATTGATAGTTTTTCTTGCCTTGTGGCTGAATTTAAAAATTTAATTTTCATATTTTCTATGACTTCATCAAACTCGTTTGCTTTTTCTGTTTTAGCGTCTAATTTAAAAAGATTTCTTCGTACACCTTCGACGATTTCAGCGCACTTTTTTTCAGGATAGTGAACATTTTTAACCTTACCTAAATCTATAGGCGAAACACGAATAGCTGCTATTCCTCGGTTGAATATTTCGACGTCTACAGGCATCGTGAAGTCTTCATTTGATTTAATTGTGCTTAATTGTGCGTTGACTCTGATGGTATTGTGACCAAACTTTCATAGCTTTGCGAATCAAGTACATCAGGTATGGTCTGAACAGTTGGCATCCTTGAGCCGCCGGCTACGCTTTGTTCCTCGTTTTGGGTGAGGTGAGCTCTTGAATCAATATGTAGACGGCAAGACGAACAAACACGAAAATCCTTGGTGTTCAGTGTGGATACCTTGGAAAATCCAATTGATTTTAGTTTTTGGATGATACCATCCGTGAGATATCGCAGCTCTTTCGAACACTGAATGTCTTTGAATGGGCGAATACATCTTATTTTACTCATTTTGTAATCTGTAACAGAAAATATTTTCCAATTGTTAGTTTTGTACGAAAATATCACAAAACATATAATTAAAATGTGTATTTAAAACTTACCTTTGCACCAAATCGTGTTACACTTTCCTTTACAATTATTATGTTATCAAACAACACTGGATCTCGTTCAAAAACACAGGATTATGAGCTGAAATTACTATAATCACTATGCTACTAGCAACCTTTCTGCATTTACTGTTTGGTTTTCCCTAGTAGATACTGGATGAATTCCGAGTCAGACATTATTATACAGCTCACGGGTAGAAATCATAGAATGCTGGGTAAAGACTGTTGGAAGATAGGTAGAGTTGAACGCTCAGGTATCGTCGAACCTTCAGGTACGAGTTTGGAGAGTTGGAGCGAGGTAGATTTGCTGGCGTAGGTATATTGTTATTGAAGAAGATTGTAAATTGTATATACCTGGAATGAATAAAGAGTGCGGCGGTTGTTGATTGAGGTATCAGTCGGCATCCCTCTAGTTTGATGGAAGGTGACTACTGCGTTCTTTTTATTTATTATTAAGGAACGGTCAACGACGGAGCTAGCCTCGTTATGGCCAGCGTGGCCATGGTGGACTAGTTCCAACAAAGACCATGTTTACAATCACCAACTGTACGTAGTACAGCTAACTGGTATCTGATTACCTGTATCTAATACTTGTTAGCACGTTTTCAGCACAACGCACCAAAAATCATTTGAAGAAATCATTGTTCCTGATAGTGGGATTTTGTAACTTGTTTTTCAAAATACTTTTAAGGCAGAGAATTTCACTCGAATCTTTAAGCTGTCAGTGTCATTTTAACTCAAAATTTTCCAATCTTTCCGAAAAAAATACTTTTGAAACTGGAAAAACACGGAGTACATCCGAAAAGGGCCAAAACTTATTAAGTTATCAAAAAAAACAATATTAAATCAGTAATATCTTCTAAACGGCGCATCTTAGAAAAATGTTACCGAAGTACTTTTTGTTTGCAAATTTGATGTACTTTCATAAAATTAGGGTGACAAACTTTTTTGACTTTTCTTAATAGCTTTTTTGAAAATTGTATTTAAAAAAAAAAAAAACAATTTTTTTCATCGTAACCTATTTTTCTCCAGAACAACCTACTGTGCACTAGATAGCATTTTCAGTCAGCTATAACGTAAGGATAATAAAAAAATTATTGACATGTCACTTTAAAGGGAAAATTTATATTTTAGTTCAAAACACAAATACCAAACTTTTTTTTACCGTGCATATTTTCTCCATATAACACCAACAATTGTCTAAAACTTCGCCCAAGACACCAAACCAATCGGACAAACCGTTTCCGAGATACAATTTTTTGAAGATATCATGTGCATTTTTCATAGGCCCTTCTCATAAGTAAGGCTAGATTCAAAATGGCGAACCAAGTATGCAAAACGGCGTTTTTCTTCCCCAAAAACTTGTATGCAAGGTTTCATGCAAATCAAAAAATACAAAAAATAAAAACTGGAAAAATTTCCCACTTGTTCGTGGAACCGCTCAAGTACGCATTTGGTACATCACATTTATGTGAAAATCTGGTCGAGCCACGCGATCATTGCCGAAATTGTATGTCCATCCAGCGGGACACGGGTTTTCCGGGAAGCAAAATCCTTGAAGGTACGCAATTGGTACATTCCAAAACACGTATCAACATTGATTTTTTTTATAATATGTACTGATATTTGACCATGCATCAGCAGTGCTGCAAAATATCAATATCAAAACCTACAAAATGTTGAATTTCACTAGCCACCTGATGTCAGTATCAGTTTACACAGTTAGAATATCAATATCAGTTATCTCAATGTCATTGCGCAAATGACATTGACATTGTGAAGGGACCACTGATATTCAAAGTTCTGCCGTAAATGTTTCTTATATACGCCAGCTAATCGAGTATCGATCTTTAGAAAACTCATCATTAATATTAAAACAATTAAACGGTACACAAAAAAGTTAGTTTATTAAGATAAAAGCAATATTTTCAACTTTTCCTCATTGATATTCATATGGATTGTAACAGGGGGTAAGTCACTCTGCCACCTTGTGCATGTGTTTATTGTGTTTCTTGCGTGTTTTTTGGTTATCGGAAGGTGTTTCTGGGTGTTTCTGCATGTCGACCTACCTGTCAAAATGTTGAGCGAAAATTAATGCTTACTGGCAACCATAACATCCACATTTGTTTATAAAATAAAATTGACGATTCTTTCGATTAAGTCCATTGTTGGTCCATCTCAATTTCAAGCGTAACTAACATTACTAACAAATCTTTAACGTAAATTGACAAAATCAATGCGACACGTTTGCAGGATTACATCTACGATCTGCGGTCGTTGGAGAATTATACCTTATTTATTTATTACTAGCTGAGTGTGCCCGGCCTTGCTCGGGATTCAGTATTAGCTTGAGTTTATGCGCCAATTGAAAAAAGCATACTATATTTAACGTAGACCCTCCCCCTCCTCTTACCTTACTCCCTATGACCTCCACATACCAAATTTGGTTCCATTTGCTTGATTAGTTCTCGAGTTATGCAGAAATTTCTGTTTAATTTGTATGGGAGCCCCTCTTTACATAGGAGAGAGGGGCTTTGAACCATCATAAGAACCTTTCCCTGCCCCAAAAACCCCTGAATACAAATTTTCACGTCGATCGGTTCAGTAGTTTCCGAGTCTATAAGGGTCAGAGGGACAGACAGAAATTCATTTATATATATATATATAGATTATACAAGATTCGTGAGCTGATCGATAAAGCGATGGAAACCTGGCGGAAAGGACAAGTTGGATATGACAGGAGGAATGCAGTACGGTGGCGGTGGAGGCGGTTCCAGTGAGTTCGGTGGTTATCAGGATAGTAAATCAGCCAATCTGGGCATCAACTTGTCGGCCCACTGCAACACCGACCCCGAAGAGATCATCAGCACGTTCAGCGGGAAACTGCAGTCAAGCAATGAAATTCTGAAAGACCTGTTCAGAACCTGTCCGCCGACGCCTCCGCCAAGGACGACTTCGACGACTTTAATTCATGGGCACACCGAATCCACGATTCCGACGCTTCCGGCTGCATCAAGGGCGGATTTCAAATCTAATTTAGAAAATCCGACAACGAATCCCGCTGGCGATGACTTATCCAATTTTGTGGTGTTCAGTTTGGCCCCGGAACCAGCAGTTGCCGCTACTCTAGTCGGAATAAATCAATTTGTCATCAGCTACCACCGGGATGAGCTTGATTGGATTCAGCCTTGGTGTGTGGACTGTGCGTTTTAACTTTGATTTAATATTTGTTTTGCAATAAATTCTGCTTCCTCGAAACTTTTCGAAAACTGTTTTTGTAATTTAAATCTAAATTTTAAAAACACCCACACTCACAATGACACAGTAACAAAACCATAGTGGAAAAAAGTGTGCAATTGCACTTGTTCCATTTCAGTATCCAGTAAACTGCTCCAGAGTGTTCCGAAGAGCAGCTAGACTCGATTTGAAGCTAGTTGAGCTTAGCGCTCCCCTTTCGAAGTAATCTCTGGATCTAAATTTCGAACTCCTTTGTAAGCGGCAGCTAGCTGAGCGGATCGTCTGCGAACGCACAACTGGTAAAACCCGTCGATTTTGCTCGCCCCGTCCAGTCTTCTTATTCTTCTTTCCTTTATTTAACGTCGGTCTCTGTTCCGCAATCTAGTGCCAATTACCGACGGACATCGATTGCCATCCATTGACGGCAATAGAATGTGCAGCAAGGTAGATTCCAAACCTGCTTAGGGTATCACTCCCATTCAAACACACATGGGCCGGACCAACAGCTTTGCTTCCCTTCCGAAGGAAGACGTGACCAGAGATTTTAATACTTACTTAAAGATTCTGCTGGGCCTTTGTGAAGGATTTCCATCCTGGGCGATTACTAGCTTTGGCCTTGTCCTGTGCTCAAATCAAATTTCGGTCAACGTTCTTAATTTCACTGTTTAGGCTCCGCCGCCACGAGCCTCTGGGTCTGCCTCTGCTGCGATGTCCTGCTGGATTCCAGTCCAGTGCTTGCTTGCAGATTTCGTTTCCGCTCCGTCGTAGTGTGTGGCCGACCCACCTCTACGTCCGTTCACGAATTTCTGTCTCTATCGGCTTCTGATGGCACAAACGATGAAGCTCGGAATTTGAGATCCAATTGTGGGGCCACCAGGCACGAATTATGTACCGCAGGCATCGGTTGATAAACACCTGCAGCTTCTGAGTGTTCTCGGCTGATACACATCATGTTTCGAGTTAAACATTCGGATTTTGGTGCGTCGACTGATCTGATTCGCTCTCCATACATTTCGCAAACTTGCAAAAGCAGCCCTCGCCTTCTTAATCCATGCACCTTTGTCGCTCTTGGTGCCGCCGTCCGACGCTATCTGGCTGCCAAGATATTGGAAGCTTTCGACCTTCTCAACTGCTTGCCCCGGTACCGTAAAGTTGGAAGGGTTGCCCGTGTTGATATCCAACGAGTTGGTCTTGTTGACGTTGATGGTGAGACCCGCCGCAGAGGAGCGTTCGGCTAGGTCATTTAGCTTACTCTGCATATCAGAGCGCCGTTGTGCTAGTAGAGCAACATCATCAGCCAAATCGAAGTCGTTGAGATGCTCCATGGTAATAGGCTGCCACAGCAACCCACGGTTCGGTACACGGTCAACGGCTCCAACCATGATCTCGTCGATTACGATGAGGAACAGTAGCGGTGATAATATACATCCTTGCCTCACACCCGCGGTTACCCGAATCGGGTCAGACAAAGCTCCGTTGTGCAACACTCTGCATGAGAAAGCCTCGTACTGCGCTTCGATGAGGTTGACGATCTTATCAGGGATTCCCTTGCGTCTCAGAGCGTCCCACAAGTTTTAGTGGTTTAGTCGGTCGAAAGCTTTTTCGTAGTCAATGAATACCAAGCACAGGGACACTTGAAACTCATTGACCTGCTCCAAGATGATGCGAAGCGTGACAATATGGTCCACACAGGATCTTTCAGCACGGAATCCTGCCTGCTGTCGTCGGATATTCGGGTTGATCTTCTCCTGTATCCGATTGAGGATAACTTTAGACAGAACTTCGAGAACAATACACAGTACCATGATACCTCGCCAGTTGTCGCATAAAGTTGGATCCCCCTTCTTGGGGACTTTTACCAAGACGCCCTGCATCCAGTCGGCCGGAAAAGACACGGTGTTCCAGATATTGACGAATAGTTGATGCAACATTTATGAGGATAGCATGGGGTCAGCTTTGAGCATCTCTGCTGATATGCGATCGAACCCCGGGGCTTTGTTGGACTTCATACTTCGGATGGCTGCTTCTATCTCCTGCAATGATGGAGCTTCAGTGTTGACGCGAGTAACGCGCCTCACCCTTGGCGGATCATGCCGCGATGTTGATGGTTGGTTGACCGTTGAAACTTGAGAAGTTGTTCAAAGTAATCAAACCAACGTTTCAACTGGTCAGTTGGGTCGGTGAGCAACTGTCCAGTCGCGTCTTTCACAGGCATCCTTGGGTTCATCCTTGCCCCGCTCAGGCGTCGTGGAACATTTTAGAGGAGGCGGATATCGCCGGTTGCTGTGGCTTTCTCCCCTTCATCAGCCAGGGAATCCACCCACGCTCACTTGTCCCATATACAGGAATGCTTAACTTCCCTCTCTAGAGCCGAATACCGCTGACGGGCCTCGTTCTTGGCTCCTCGGGTCCTTGCTCGCTCTATCGCGGTTTTTGCTTCTCTCCGCTCCTCGATCTTCCCCCAGGTTTCATCGGTGATCCACTCCTTCCTCTGAGTGCGCAGCTCACCCAGGTTGTTCTCGCTTGTTTCAATAAAGACATTCTGGATGATCGTCCACTGTTCATTTACGCTGCCACCTTCCGGAATATTAGCTGTGTGAACTTCGAGTTCTTTGACGAACGATCACGTCACTGCTGGGTCTTCCAGTCGGCGAGTGTTGAATAGCCGCCCGAGTCTCTCCTCCCGCCGTTGAACCTGCGCAATGCGTAGGCGGATCTCACCGACCAGGAGATGATGGTCAGACGCGATGTCAGCGCTGTGTTTATTTCGAACCTCAAGAAGGCTCCGTCTCCATTTTCGGCTGATGCAGATGTGGTCGATTTGGTTTTCTGTATATCCATCACGGGAGACCCATGTGACTTTATGCACTGGGCGATGGGGGAAGAGCGAACCCCCGATCACCATGTCATTGTTGCCACAAAGCTCTGCTAGCAGCTCGCCGTTCTCGCTCATATCTCCGAGACCATGGCGTCCCATAATACGCTCATAGTCCGAATTGTCGGAGCCGATCTTTGCATTGAAGTCGCCTGTGTAGATCATGATATCACCTCTTGGAGTCTTATCCACGACAGCATTCAGTTGACTGTAAAAGTTCTCTTTGTTCTGCAATTCGGCAGCATCGGTTGGCGCATAACATTGGATTATGGTAAGGTTTCGGACTCGTGTTCTGAATCTGGCAACGGTTATTTTCTCATTGATAGGTTCCCACTTGATGAGCGCAGCCTGTGCTTGGGCGCTAAGCATAAAGCAGATTTTTATGCCTCAGAAAACTCCCACCGACCTCAGTTGGGATGGAACCCAGACCCATTGGGGGTGAGAAAGCAGTCACGTTTTCACTATACCACCGGCGCCAGCGCCCCGTCCAGTCCAGTCCACAATCACCAAAGCACGAACGTCGGTCGGATCTTTAATAAACAACAAACGAATGTAAATATCAGAAGTAAACAATCCTGGCAGGGGTGCCAAAAATAATAGAAAATTTATCTTTTCATGTGGAAGAAGGGTGTTTCAAGGAGATGAACTAGCCTACGGCTTAAAATCTCCTAAATAAAGAAAAAAAAAGCTGTGCTAAAGTGGTTGTTGACACAAAGTGGCAAAGTGACTTACCCCTAGATAGTAATGTCAAACCCGTACCGCCTGATATTATGCTTACTGCGAATATCAATGTCAGAAGTGTTGCGTCAGTTGACATTGTTGGCAGCTCGCAGTACTGTGCATAGAGCATTTTATGAGACGTTTCTGGTTCAACTCATGAATGAACTTTGACAGGAGGCGGTTACCTAACGGCTGTGAGAAGCAATATCAATATCATCAAATTCTGGCAGGCAAACCAGCTCCTGTCATTTCATAAAATGGACTATTAGAAGCTTCATCCAAAAACAAATCTTATTTTCAAAAATCGAGTATCATAACCAGGGTTGTTAATTACGTTAACTTTCTTTAGCGTCTTGAATGCAAATTCCCGCCTCCTCCCTTCCCAAAGGCTCACTCTTTCTCGCATTTCTAGCTTATTGCTTATCACATTTTAGCTTATTGCGTGCTCTCAACTTAGTGTTCTAGATGCACTTCCATAGATATTAATTGAGAGCTTTCGATTAATGCACAATTTTTGCATAAGTGTAATTATGTGGGAAGTACAGGCCCAGGGAAGTCAAGAAATTTTCCATGTCGAAAAATTCCTAGACCGGACCGTGAATCGAACCCAGCCACCTCCAGCATGGTCTTCCTTTGTACCGCTGCGCCGTTACCGATTGAGCTAAGAAAAGCCCCCTAAGGCTACGCCTTTGATAATTGTTGTACCCCATTCAAATGACTCAAGAGATGGAAGATTATGGTTTATAAATCACGCTTCCAATTTCCATCGTAAAACTAAAATTCCATCTCCATAACTACCCATTTCCTCTAATTTTCTCAAAAACCACTGATACCATCAAGCAATAACGTCTAATGACAATTCAAAACAGAAAGTCCGATATTCCCGCTCCCGTCAACGCCCAGCCATGAACCATGAATAATTACCACTTCCCAAAACAATCCATCACACCACTCTTAAACAATTGAAACACCTAAGCCGGCAGTCCGCCTTTTGACCACCGGCCGGTGGGTAACAATTTTCACTTTCCTAACCTTGCTCTTGAACCACGACGACGACGACGACGACGAGACAACAAGACAAAAACATAATTCCCTTTGACGCGCGACAATCTGAATCGGCTTCGCCATTCAGTTTTGCCATGAATTCTTTCTTTTCTTTTTATTGTTTATTTATCACGGGCAAATTATACATCCGCTTACCCCTCGCGCCCTTTTGCCACGGCGTTCGGTAAGCCCTCGTTGCCACATGCGGTAACATCACAGGCGACTGAGAGGGAAGGTGAAAGAGAGACCCGGAAAGCTCAAACCCGGCAGGGGTCAGTTTTGATTGGGTGGTGGCCTTTGTACGCGGTACGGCTGTTGCACGAGGGTTAATTTCTGATGAGCCAGAGATTGCAAGGGGTCATAAATCTTTTCTCCGGAACCCGTCCGAGACTCGTCCGGTTGAGGTCCATTCAAACGACGGAGGGAAAATTTCGGGGTTCAACTTGCATATGGTTTTATCTGATCGTTTGACCGGGCCGATTCACTTTCGATTTTACGGAAATACTAGTTTCCCATGTTTTACGACTTGAATACTAATTTTAAATCGTCTTACTTCTTTTATTGCAGGTATTAATCGTCAATCGAAGGTTTTGGGGAGAATTCCATCCAGTTATCAATAAACAACGGGTGTCATCATCAACAATCGATCATCTACAAAGGTTGTATTTCCCGATCCTCGTCGACATTGATAAATGCCATCGGAGATAATCGGTGGGTAAGCAAAATCACCCTTTCAGAGGGCGCATTTCAATTTAGAGAAAATCTCCGATCGGTTTCGGCTTTGAGATGTATTATTTTTATGGCGGAATCTTCGATGGCGGTTCAAAAACCATGATCTATGGGCCGCAGCGTCTTTTCTGATACAGTAGATGACGGTAGAGAAGGAAGGAATGATTGAAATTGAAAAGAATTATTTATAGTTAACCAACAGTCACGAGGAGATGCCAGTCTTACCAACAATCAATACGAAACTAACGATTTTAAATTGGCTCACTACTTGACTAGCCTATTGGTCCCAAGCAAACGATTAACGTACCCCATTCTATTCGGAATTCTAGTACTACACTATGTTTGTTTTGATTCGCTATGAAAGTTTGACAGATGAAATGAGGGGTTCGTGGATTTTCCAATGTTTCGAGGAGTGCATCGATTAGCTTGGGCCCGAAGAGAGTACCAGAGCTGAGCCAAAAAGTTGAGCACGTTATTTCGGGACCTTCTGGTCTTAGAGTTACCTCTATGGTTTAACTATGAATGCAAGCGTAATTCATGACGACATTTTTCCTCACTAAAGTAATTTTGGTATTTATTATTATTATAGTCCATCTGACTTGATAGTCTCAATGAAACACTTAAATCTAAATGTAGTAACTCATTAAAAATTAAAAATTGGCCAACAGCAAACGATGACGAAACATCGAGGCATTGATGTCAAAGTCAAATAGGTCAGAGGCTTCGTTGAATTGATGAATCATGGCGACAAAGGAACTGTTTGCAGCATAGTTGGTTGCATGTACTACTTCATGTAGCAAGGTTCTCGGACGAAGTGTTCGGGAAGGAGCATACAAATTAATATTGACCAGTAACTCAGGAACATCAAATTCTGCGAGCAAGACTTTAGCAACGAAGACGACCTGCGATATGTTTCGTCGCTTAGCAAGAGTATCCAAACCCAGTAAACGACAGCGGTCAGCATACGGTGGTAAATTCAGCGGGTCACTCCATGGAAGATAGCGCAGTGCGTATCTGACGAATTTGCGTTGAACAGCTTCGAGTCCCGTCCATACTGCTTGGTAGGGATTCCAGACAACGCACGCGAATTCCAGTAGTGAGCGTACCAATGAACAGGAAAGGGCTTTAAAACACAGAGGATCACGAAATTCCTTAGATATCTTGAAAATGAATCCAAGCTGTCGATTAGCTTTGTCGATCGTGGTTGAGAAGTGGCGAGTGTATGTGAGCTTTTCATCCAACATGACACCGAGGTCTTTAACGTGATCGACACGTTGAACTGCAGTTCCAGCAACGTTATAATCAAACAAAATGGCAGTCCTAGTTCGACGGGAACTAATTACGCAGCACTTTGAGACGCACAGGACCATAAAATTACGTTCACACCAATCATTAAAGATTTCAAGAAGGTTTTGTAGTTTTAAACAGTCGGCATAGCCTCGAACTACTAGATAAATCTTCAAGTCATCGGCAAAAAACAATTTACCTCCCCGTAGTAGAATAAACGTTACATCGTTCACAAATAAAGAGAAGAGCATTGGTCCCTAAGTGCTACCCTGTGGAACTCCTGATCTGTTTGAGAAACATACGATGAGTAGTTTCCAATGCATACAGTAACTTCACGTTGTACGAGGTACGATCTAAGCCAGCTGCAGAAGGAAACAGAACATCCAATTTTTTCAAGCTTTGCTAGCAGAACGTCGTGCACAACTCTATCAAACGCAGCTGTAAGGTAGATGGCATCCACTTGAAGTTTCTTGCATACATTTTCCATACAGAACGACGTAAAGCTGACGAGATTAGTTTCCACGGAGCGGCCAGGAAAGAAACCATGTTGACATGTACTTATGTAATGCTTGCAGGAAGCAAACAATCTCTCATTTATCAGCGACTCAAACACCTTAGATTCAACCCCAAGCGAGGTAATCCCACGGTAGTTTTCCACATTGCGTTTGTCTCCTTTCTTGAAAACAGGGAACATAGTAGACCGTTTCCATAGTGCGGGAAATTTCTGTTGACGAAGTGACAGGTTGAAGAGCAAGGACAACGGAGCAGCTAAGATATCGGAGCATTTTTTTAGGACTGCAGATGGAATAACACTCGGACCTGGTGAAAATGATGATTTGGTTTTACTCATCACAGAGAGAACCATTTGTACATCTACGGCAAAAACATCCATGTTTACGACGTCGGTTGGCACATCACGGACGGCTCGCTCAATTTCTGCTTGCGATGGGGAGTCATTCGAGAAGACGCTTAAGAAGTGCCTAGCAAATAGGCTGCATTTGTCCTCAGTTGTCAATGCTACGTCATTGCCGAGAAACATTTTTGACGGCAGTCCAGTTTCCTTCCTCTTAGTATTCACAAACGACCAGAATCCCTTGGGGTGGCATTGCAGATTATGTTGAGTAAGAATTTCATACCTCTTGTAAAGAAGCTTGTTGTAGTGGCGATAATCATTGCTGGCAATTGAAAAATTTCGCTTGGTAAGGGTACATCGTCGATGAGTTAGAGCACGGAGAGCTCTAGATCGCACTCGTTTCAGGTTGCGGAGAGTAGCGTTAGACCAAGGCGGTTTTCTTGGAGATTGGCACTTCGGTACTGAAGCACAAACACAGTCGCGCAAAAGGCTATTATAGCGAGCGGCTGCTGTATCGATATCAAGGTCATTCAACACGTTCCAGTTGATCCGGGACAAGGAACGTCTCAGCAAACGGAAATCGGTCTTCCGGAAATTGAGCCGAGTGGCAGTCATGGTTTCATCAAAACGAATTTGAGATCCGTTCGCGATAGATATATCCAAAGCAGGGTGGAAATTGTCAAGAGGAACGATGACATCAGGCGCTTCAACGACGACACAGTCCAGAAGTGCACTGTTCGCTAACAAAAACCAAGTCAAGAAAACGAGACTGGAAATTGGGAACAAGGTTTATCTGGCTCAGTCCATGAAAAGCCGTGCCACAATGGTCTTAAACAGTCGCTTAAAGATGTACCGGAGCATGGAAGCTGATGATTGACTTCTATCGAAGGCAATAAATCAAGAAGACTAGCAACTTTGCCAGAATCCAAGCGACAGATACAATGGTACTGCGCTTGAGTGAAGGTGTAAACAACGCATAGAAACATGAGCAAATACACAAACCCTTCTTCTGAGGATGTAATCTTTGAATATCAAATTCGTTCGAAGCATTTACCTTTGAGCGGCAGATGACGCGATTGTACCTGTCTCATAGTGTTCGTATTAGAAAATGGAAGAGTTGCCAATCTTCTTTATTGGTTGTCTTCGCTTCTATGCCATATTTACCTTAAAATAAACCCCAACTTCAGGCTTTCAGTTAACAGTATTTCAAATAGCGAACGTTGAGTGACATTCGATAAAACGGAATGTGAAATTAAAATTGAAGGCAATTACATAGTTCCAGTTAGTATAGAGGTGAATCATGGTAGGGGTGAGGGGGTGTTAATTTATCAAGAGTATTCCATTGGAATTCGGTTTAGCATTATCTTAGATACATTCTAAAAATTCCTTTAGAATTCCCATGCAATTTTGCAGAGAATTCCTCTTGAATTGGATGCAGAGTTCGATTCCTTGGAACACATTTCGGAATGGATCACATCATTCGAGCAGTTCTAAATTATGCTCCCACGAACTTTGACGTGCAACAATATTTTGGTAATTTTTTTTTTTTTCTGAAACCTTAAGAAAATAGGATTGTATTCTAGCTAAGCTTGAAGAAATCTGGAATTTAATGCGTCAAATTCGAATAATTCCTGGTCGAAGAAGGTCGTCCCAAAACTGCTCGACAATATGATTAATTCACTCGGAACTCACTGCTATATGAGCATGAGCATGAGCATGATTGACCGCCCACGGTTGCTACTCTGTTATTGCCAGACCAGCTGTAATTACACAGAGAACCAATAGACGATGCTTGGGACTAGCAATCATCCTCAATGTATAAAAACTGGTGATCTCGAATTAGGCAATACCAGCGCCAGCCGCGCCTGAACGCAGGTCAAGAAAGGAATGGGTAGGAATGTGTTGACGTGACACTCGCTTTGATGAAAGCCGAGGAGTCCTCTGCACTTCCACGAGGAATCACAGGGATATTGGGTAAGAGGGTTGGGTTAGCAGCAGGGTTCGTTTTGGTAAACGATAAGCTGAATTGATGTCCTAACGATCGTATAATGCGAAGGAGCTTGGGATTGAACCCACGGTCTTCTGCTCAGTAAGCAAAAACGTTTGCCACTAGGCAGACGAGCTCCTTTTTAATCATTGACGAATCTTGAATGTGGATGGGCTTGAGATTAGACTCATGATGTTCTGCTCAGTAAGCAAAAACGGTTGCTCTAAGGTCACCGAGCCTCTCATATCACATTATAGCGTTACTCAAGTTTTTATAACTTTTCAAACCCGGCAGCGACGATAACGAAAAGTTTTACAAAATACACGAAAAACAAGCGATATATTAATAATTTTAATATGAAAGGATCTGGGACCGCGTTTTTCTCCTCAGTAAGCAAGCCACTGCAACCGACGATCTTTGAAATCCTAAAACTAAAAGCTATGAAAGAGTGCTTAGGCCTTCATTAAGATCCACTTTCACGCGACGTTCAATGTTTCGATTTTCTCTTTACGCATGGTTCAGACAATCATAACAAGCTATGACCGACGATTGCTTAAGACCTGGTTAAACAAGCTATTCAAATGAAATTACGTTCTCGAATTTCACTTGGAATGTAATGAACAACAGAAATACGCGATAATTCATATTTTCAGCATTTGATGTTTAATTTTAAATATACTAACGGTACTGCCTACGACTACGACGGCGATTACGACAGCGACTACGACGGCGCATACGACAACGACAACAGAGAATTTGTAACTTACCATTTGTCTAGGATAAACACCTTTGCCCGGCACCTCCACTGGTTCTTCATGTCCGCTATCTATCACTGTTTGCAAAATATCTAATAGCAATTACCTTTGTTGTAATATTTCCTGTATTGCCATGGTGATCTGGGAGGAGGTTCGCATCTAGTGCTTTCCCCAGGAACCGTTCACGGCCACCAGCTACCGCCCGTCCAGACTTGGGCATATCCAGCGAGACATCCTTCAGCTAACTCACAATCTCCGACACTCAATGCAAATCACAGGCACACTTACGCTAGTTACAAAACAAAACACCCTTGCAAAGAAACGGATCCAATAAACGTCACTCTTGCGAAAGCACACCCGTCGTCGTCAATCGGCAAAAAAAAGGAATCGGTGGGCAATTTTGTGATACGGATTTCCAAAATCAAACGGGAATGCACGAATTTCACCACACCCAACTCCGAAACACGTTCAGAAGCACTTATGGTACACTTTCGTTCGAAAACACTTAATTTTTTTCAAAAATAGTACAACATCATCACCGCGTAAATAAACTAAAATTTAAATTATCACTCGCGATGCCACAAATTTCTGGACCGGGAGAAAAAATCAAACAACGCAGATAGCGTTAAATCTTCTGTTGCTTGCAAACATGATGAATCATGTTTTCTTTCTCGATTCTAATACTTCTCGGAAAGCGAGAAAACCACCACTCACACACGTATAACCGTCCGGGAGGCAGAGTGCCAGCGCTAATCCGTCAAATGCAGCCGAAAACTATGAAAGCGAATGCACGCACAAAACAGAGAACACACTTAATACACAACCGTATCCAAAGGCGTTCGAAACTCGACTCCTCACTCGGAACTCGCTGCTATATGTTCTGAAAATTATCCTAAGAATTAATTTGAAATTTTCCTAAAAATTTGTCCTTAATTTTCATCAGAGTTTCCTTTAAATTCTAGTCAGAAATATTTGATATTCCCCTCAAAGTTTCTTTGAAATCTTCATCGAAACACTCTTGAATATTTTTCAAACTGTCAGAATCAAGAAAGTTTGTCCATGTTCATTAGCCGTGAGAGTTTTAACCTGAATCTTAATTTTATAAATCTAGGCTGTTGACATTTTTCAAAGTCTGACATCCCAATTTTTTTTTTTTGTATTTATTAGAGCTATTTTTAGCCGTTGGCTAGTTCATCTCTATAATCTGCCTGCAGATTTTGTTACGGAGTTGGCTTACAATTCACATGTACTCAAAAAGAAGCAATTGAAACAGATTCCAGGCAACGAAAAGAAAACAATATGGTTGATGTAGTTATGTAGGGTTCTGAAAGAGATCGGAGCTCCACCGTAGGAGGGGTAATCCCCCATCCACCGATGCAGTGATTTCGCAAAGGTAGCACATTCTGTGGAACTATGTGAGATCCTTGTATGACCTGTCCTAAGACGAGAAACCATCTTCTGGTCACGTAGTTTCGACATATCCGTCCACTTGCTCTTCGTCACCGGCTTGGGAAAGCGATCCGTCTGTGTATATGTGGGCATGGGTTGGGTAGTCCGAGCTTAGCAGTTCGGCTATTGTTCTCTTCAGCGCTGCAGTTTTATCTCCAGCCTTGAACCTGCTCTTTATCCGACTCTCGATTTTTGGTGGAGGTATGCGCCAACTTTTGTCTCCGTACCAGTGGACCTTGGCCACTGGGGGGAGCTCCAAATTGGCAGTCATGCGGAGGAGTCTGTTCCCCTCATCGAGGAGAAAGATCCTGTCATTTCCTGAGGTCATTGCAATAAAGGCAGCGGCTTTCGTTGCAATTGCTGCGGTAGAATACCCATTTCGATGCATGCGGCATCGGCGGTCGTTGACGGAAGAAGTCCAGAGAAAATCCGAACGTAGGTGTAGGCAGCTATCGATGACGGCACTTGCAACCCGGACACGAGTGTCGCGATTGTTAGACCGATAGACGGTGCGGGATGGAGGCGAGAGACGATGCGGATCAAGTTGTTCCTGTTGAAGTAGAAACAAGAACGACATTGAAGCAAGCCATGCTATTATTAATTTGTATTCTTTCAGAAAATAAATGTTAGTTACTGTTAGACCACCAACCAAGCAGGTTGTACTTCTCTTTAACCTCCAAGAGGTTATGGGCCCAGCGCTTGGGTTGCCAAAAAACGGATCAACAACGGAAGAAAATTTTCATTGAAGCCAGGTAAAATGGAGAAAATTCAAGTCCCGAAGTTGAACGGAACGAATTACAGCAGCTGGAACTTCAGCACCGAACTGCTGCTGATTCGTGTAGATCTATGAATATACGTCACCGAGGCAAGACCAGAAGCACGAGCTGCGACGGTACGTGCGGCCGCTATCGAAGCCTGGAACTCTGGGGACCAGCTTGCACGAGCGACAATCGGTCTTTTGATGGAGACAAACCAGCATGGTCTCATCAAGCAGACGAAAACGGCTCGTGAAGCGTGGGACAAGCTGAAGGACCATTTCGAGAAGCCGACGTTGACATCGAAGGTATCGTATCTGCGGAACTTGATT
Source organism: Ochlerotatus camptorhynchus (assembly GCF_037179485.1). Taxonomy (NCBI): domain Eukaryota; kingdom Metazoa; phylum Arthropoda; class Insecta; order Diptera; family Culicidae; genus Ochlerotatus; species Ochlerotatus camptorhynchus. The sequence goes on along the minus strand of NW_027040900.1, from coordinate 45,511 downwards.
TCCAAACGGTACTGTGAAGGCGAGGACATGGAAAAGCACGTAAACGAAATGGAATGTCAAACCAGGAGGATGTCGGTACTATCTCACCGTCATCGACGATTATTCTCGCAACACAAATGTGTTTTTCCTGCGGGAGAAATCGGATGCTGAGGAGAAGCTGAGAGATTTTGTGATGGAAGTGAAGACGACGTTTGGCCGACCGCCGAAGATTGTGCGTTCCGACAATGGTGGTGAGTTCAAGAACAGGTCACTGGAGATTTTTTTTTTCAAGAAAGAAGGAATCAGGCAGCAGTTCACTACTCCATACACCCCGCAACAGAACGGGACAGCAGAACGCAAGAACCGCTCTTTGAACGAAATGGCGCTGTGTATGCTGCTGGATGCAAGGCTTCCGACGAGGTACTGGGCGGAGGCTATAAACACATCGAACTATCTTCAAAATCGACTTCCGACCAGGTAATTGAAGACCACACCTTACGGAGCATGGTGGGGAGAAAAACCGGACCTGGGTCACCTTCAAGTTTTTGGTGCAGACGCTTATGTGTGGATCCCGAAGCAAAACCGGACGAAGTTGGATGCAGCAGCGCAGAAGATGACTTTCGTTGGTTATTCGGTGCAACAAAAAGCGTACCGATTCCTGGACAGAAGCACTGGACACTTTATCAATAGCAGAGATGCTCGATTTTTGCCGACATGCAGCTTCCAGGACGAAGAAGATGACAATGGAAGGGACGTTCTCGGTGAGCCAACTGACGATGAGAAAGAACTTGTGTCGGAAAGCTGAAGCGGAAGAGGATCAATACGATACATCCAACGAATCATACGAGGACGCTACGCTCACCGAGCAGCACAATGCCGATGAACGTCCCTTCAACGCAACGAGAGATCCATTGTCCACGTGTATCCCGCTACGTGCCTCAAGTCGGTCAACCAAAGGGATACCGCCGAACCGATTCACTGAAACCAGCAAACTGATGAGTCAGTAATCGTTCGAGCCGACGACGCTAGCAGAAGCACTGTCGGGTGCAGAGCATGAACACTGGAAGAAAGCGATGGACGAGGAGTATACGTCGCTGCAGGAAAATTCCACATGGGATATCGTCAGCCTTCCAACCAATCGGAAACCAGTAGGCTGCCGGTGGATTTTCAAGAAGAAGCTGGATGAGGACGGGAATGTAGCAAGATACAAGGCCCGACTTGTCGCTCAAGGGAACAGCCAAAAATTTGATACTGACTACGACGATGTCTACGCGCCGGTTGCAAAACACGCCACGTTCCGAGCGCTCCTGTCGGTAGCAGCACGCCAAAAGATGCAGGTGAAGCATGTCGACATCAAGACGGCGTATCTGTATGGAGAAATCTCGGAGATAATTTACATGCGTCAGCCACCAGGGTACGAAACCGGAAGTCCAACGGATGTATGCCATTTGAGGAGGAGCTTGTACGGCCTGAAGCAAGCAGGAAGGGTTTCTAACAAGACCATTACCGACGTTCTGAAGAAGCTGGGATACGAAGCAACGGAAGCCGATAGCTGTCTATTCGTAAAGACCGGTCGTGAGTTATCCTTCATCCTGCTGTATGTGGATGATATGTTGATGGTCACCGACGGCGTCAAGGAGTACGAACGAGTACGGAAGCACCTGGAGCAGAAATTCAATATTTCGTGTCTGGGTGATGTAAGCAACTACCTTGGGATTCGTGTTGAACGTGATGCTGATGGAAGTTTCCTATTGTGTCAAGACACGTACATTTCGAAGATGCTGACCACGTTTGGGATGGAACAAGCAAAATCGTCACCGATTCCGATGGACCCCAGGTTCATCACCATAGAGCAAAAGGAGGAGGAAATTTTGTCCATCGACAAATACCAGAGCCTTGTGGGAGCTTTGCTCTACGTTGCTGTTTGCACACGACCCTATTTAGCGATCATGGCGTCCATCCTTGGGCGCAAAGTCAGCAAACGAACGGAACGTGACTGGACGGAAGCGAAACTAGCCCTGCGGTATTTGAAGGGTACTGCTGGACTAAAGCTGCAACTGGGAGGAAGAGGCAATCTTGAAGGATACGCTGACGCTGACTGGGTGGGCGACCGTACGGATAGAAAGTCCAATTCTGGATTTCTGTTCAAGCTTGGCGGAGGAGTAATTAGCTGGACAGCTCGCAAGCAGGAGTGCGTGACCTTGTCTTCAACCGAAGCGGAATATGTCGCACTTGCGGAGGCCACCAAAGAGCTTCTCTGGCCGCTCAAGTTAATACGAGGACTAGGCGAGGATATTCAGCAACCCGTGACCTTCTACGAAGACAACCAAAGCTGTATCGTATGCTGAGTGCCGAAGGAGTGACGAGACGAACAAAGCACATCGATACCAGGTATAACTTTGTCCGGGATTTGTACGGATCAGGAGTCCTCAACATCGTGTATTGTCCATCAGAGGAGATGTTAGCGGATGCGCTGACAAAACCACTAGGTCGAATTAAGCTGCAGAAGATATGGGAGGAGATTGGCTTGCAGAACATTGTCCTTGAGAAGGAGTGTTGATGTAGAAACAAGAACGACATTGAAGCAAGCCATGCTATTATTAATTTGTTAGACCACCAACCAAGCAGGTTGTACTTCTCTTTAACTTCCAAAAGTTCCTACTGCGGCAGTCGTTCTTGATCGCCTTAAAGTGCTGCTCGAAGTTGAGGGACCGGTCAACAAGTACCCCCAGAATACGGACCGTCTTCTTCAGTGGTATGGGCTGGCTTTGAACTTTGATAGGTAGCCCGCTGACACGGTGCCGGGATGGACACACGTGGCACCTGACGCTTTTGGTGACCGAAAGCTGGAAACCTACCGCGCTGGCCCACCTGGCTACAGCGGAGACTGCTGCCTGGGCCTTGATCCTGTTACGTGCTGCTGTTGGGGGCCGGTAGTTACGATAAGTACATCGTCAGCAGACACGAAAATGTAGACATTTTTCGGCAGTCCTCCGAAAACTCCGTTCATGGCCACAAGGAAGAGGTTAACGGCGATAACTGGACCTTGTGGGACGCCCGTCTCTTCTCTGAAAAGCGACTGCGACTCTGAAAGAACGATCGGTCAGGACATTTTTGATGAAGTAGACCATGGGTCCACACAGCCCCCAGTTGACAAGCTGCTCTAAGACGTGGGGCGTCCACGTCCTGTTGAAAGCCTTCGATATATCCAGCGAGACGATCTCGGTGTGGAGACCGCTCTCGTTGGCACTCTTGAGGACCTCCCCTAATGTCGCGAAATAAGTTGACGTTCCGTACCCTTGACGGAAGGCGTGCTGTCGATGATCTAGCAGGTTTTCGGCTTCAAAGAAAATGCTTTAGCCTCCTGTTGACCATTCGCTCCAGGACTGATGGGATGGAAATGACTAAGCTCTCCTTCCACGACGCTGTATACGAGTTGGTGAGCCAGAGCTTGTTGAAAAGCTCCAGCATCCGTAGCTGGCCTGGCGTTGCTAACTGATACCAGATTTCGTCGGGACCCGCCAACTTTCCGTTGCTGCAGCGGAGGGCATGCTGCAATTCCTGCCAGGAGAATGCCTGGTTGATGTCCGAGTTGCCAGCGTCAGACGAAACAGTTCAGGCAGATCTTATTATTCACCGACGGAACAAGTCTGGGAGATTTAGAGTGTGGAAAGATAATGACCTGGGTCTTTACCGCGTTGATACGGATCTTCCAGCTGTTGAAATATTCAGACAGGACGTCCAGGCCTCTCTGAAGTTTGGCAGTCAGAGCTCCGATGACCCTACCCTTGTAGACAATGGATGTGTCATCTGCGAACAGAGACAACGATCCACCATCAGGGAGAGCCAGCATATCGGAGGTGAACAGGTTGAATAGGATGGGGCCAAGGATGCTTCCTTTTGGAACCCCGGCACCGATGTTGAAAGCATCCGATGTGATGCCATTCAGAGAGACTCGGAACGTCCTGTCTGATTGATAGTTGTTTATTATCTTCACTAGGAAGATTGGAAGACCGTACTGCTGCAATTTGAACTCCAGGCCATCATGCCAGACATTGTCGAACGCTTTTTCAACGTCCAACAACGCCATGGCAGATGTTTTCGAAACAGACTTGTTCCGTCTGAGAATGTTTGTTACTCGAGTGGTGGACGGTCGAACGACCTTTCCGAAAACCAAACTGTTCCTCGAGTAACAAATTGTTTTCATCGGCAGATGTTAGGAGCCGGTGGTACACTGTTCTTTCGAACAGTTTTGATAACCCTGAGAGAAGGCTGATTGGTCGATAACTTGAAGGAGAGGACGGATCCTTCCCAGGTTTCCGGATGGGTATGACTTTAGCTGACTTCCAGCACGAGGGGAAGTAGCCAAGTCGGAAGCACAGATTGAAAATCAGTGCCAGATGGTTGTAGAATCTGGAACTCAAGTATTGGAGTTCCAGATTCAGAATGTTGTCGAAACCTGGGGCCTTCATGTTTTTAGATGATTTGATAAGGCCTGTAGTCGAAAAAAAATGCACCAGACAAAAGCTTTCGCCAAAAATTTATTTTAAGTCGGATTTTCTTGAAACTTTCAGGGAGTGAACATATGGATTATGTTTCGGCATACTTTATTCAATTTCCTTTCCATCGCTGAAAGCCCGCACCTTTCCCTTAAGACCCTTCATTACATTTTGTGCAATGCAGGAGTCGACCTTTTTGGTCACTTTCATCCATTCTTTCTTCAACTCCAGCTCGTCCTTAAACACCTTGGATGATTTTCGAACTTTGGCCTTCATTATACCCAAAATCTTTCCACCGGACGAATCTCTGGTGAATTTGGGGGGTTTGCGGTTTTTGGTACAAAAACAACGTTATTGTCTCTGTACCAATCCAACGTCGATCGCGCGTAATGGCATGATGCCAGGTCCGGCCAAAATAATGTCTCGCCTCCGTGGAACCGCAGAAAGGGCAACAGACGCTTCTGGAGGCACTCGGTGCGGTAAATTTCGCTGTTGATGGTACCCATTGTGATGTACGGTTTACTCAGTTTACCGCATTGGTATATGTCCTGCAAGAGCAAGTATTTTTTGGCGAATTTGTCCACTTTGTTTTTCCTTATATCTTCCGGAACATCAAACAGTGATTTGGCAACGTAGAACTCCAGCCCCGGTATCTGCTTTACGTCTGCCTTGATGTAGGTTTCATTATCCATAACCACACACATCGGTTTCGTTAACCACTCTCGATGCAGCTTCCTTGCCCGGGATTTGGCCGCCGTGTTTTGTTGATCACGCCGGTTCGGTGCCTTCCGGACCTTGAATACACGAAGCCCAGCACGTTTCATGGTTTGCTGAACGAACCAGGCGGAACACTTTGCCTTCAGAGCCGCGTCGCGAATCGAAAGGTTCGGATTTCGCTTGAAATAATCCAGCACCTTCCGGGTCTTCACAGGGTCAGCTGTCTTCGATTTTCTTCCACTTTCAGCCCGCCGCTCGGTCATCTGGGACTCCTCAAACGATTTTACCACCCGAGACACAGTTGTATGGGTGATTCCCAGTTGTCTTCCGATCCATCTCATGGTCGCACTCGGATTTTCCATGACGGTGCGCAAAATTCTCCGGCGATTTTCTTCTTGTTTCGATGACATCTCAATAACGACTGAACCGATTGTTATGAAATTTGGCACATGTAAACAATTCATTCCAAACTGGTTATTCCCAGATTTTCATCAAATTTTACCAACGGAAACAAGCCTTATAGCACAGAACAGAAGGAGAAGTGCAAACAAATTGGTGAATCAAAAAGTGTTCGTTTTTCTGCTCAACAAGCGATGTGTTGTGGTAGCGTTCCACACGGGCTTTCTATGTGTACTCACACTATCATAGCATGCTGCCTATCTTAACTGCAGGCAGAAGATGCTTTCTACCGCTAGGTGCGCTAGTGTTCGCAAATGACAAGTGGAGCCACTTTCTGATCCAAAGTTCCACTCCTGTGCTTATAGGCCAACAGTTCGTCAGCCGTAATCTCGGATGAACAGAGACACAACAGCAGTTCTATTTTATAACTTTTCAGGTTCAAGCAGAACGATGTGCACTAGACTGATGCAAAATTTGAAATTTTCGCTCCACAGTTCAAACGGTTTCTAATCAGGTCCTCATTTGGTAAGAAACTGGCTTGGCCCAAACTATTCGAAGTTTATATGGAAATTACTATGGGAAAACCAAACTTTTTGTTTATTGTTTTCAACCCATTTTCCATATTGCTTTTTCGAAAATTCGGGAGAACGTCAAAACGCGGGTGCAGCAGTTTGCGGATGCCAAGACGAAGAAAGCGGCCCAGCACTTCCCCAGTATGCCAGCCGTCCAGGAGATGGTCGATTCCGTGGTTGACATTTCGCATCTGGCTAGCGATTTGAAGATCGCCATGCTGGACGCGGTGCAGCAGTAAGCAACCCATTCCTAGGGTTCGAATTTCTAAAGCGATATCTAGTGATCTCAATTGTTGTGTTTCGCTTTCTGATAGGTGGATTGATTTGCGATCAGGGGAACGGTTATATCTCGTATATCGCGGGAAATTATTCAGTATTTTCTCATTGAACCTAAAACAAATACAGCATTCCCTCCATGTATGAGGTGGGTGGTACCGTCCACCCACCGCTATTTCTCGGTTGTCTTTCAACCAATTACGTTGATTTTCTGTATGTGATAACTGTCAACCATAAACTAGTTATCTACAAAAAATCAGCTCAATTGGTTGAAGGACAGCCGAGAAGTGGTGGTGGATGGATCGTACCACCCACCGCATATGGAAGGAATGCTGTACTTAACCGACCGTACTTAGGGATCAAAATTGACCGCATTATGAAAAGTGGTCAGGTTTTGACCACATATAACTCTGTCAATACTGGATGGATTTTAATTCTAAACAATCCAATCGATTAAAAATTTCGCTACGAGTCTGCTAAATTGAAAACTATAGTAATTTCCAATAGGTCACTGTCCAACTGTTGCAATAGTGATCAAAATTATCACCGATTGCCTGCAAACAGTGCTTTCCCTAACACAGATTTCAAAATCTAATTCGATCCCGTCTTTCTGAACGGTGCTTATTCAATCACCGTGTGTGGTGATGTCCGGTCGGTCTTCAACAGCAACAGCAGTGCTTTCGGCGCGTGGCGTTAAACATTGTGCACAACGAAAAGCTGCCCGCAAGCAGGGAGCTACAGCCCATATGAACGTTCATTCACCGAAGAAGGAGGAAGAAGCCTCACAACTACTGATCGGGATCCATCTTCGTGAGTCACTGTGGGCCATTTATGCCAAGCGCGTCACCCTCGTTCCAAACAAAATACAGCTCGCCAGCCTCATCCATCTCTAAACCATCACGAGAAAACGGTCCTTTTCAAGACCACCATAAATTTGATAAAGAGTATTTTATGGCATTTGTCAAGGTCACCAAGCGGATGTCAGTTCCCATATGTTTAAATCTAACATACCATATATCTTTATGGCAACATTGGCAGTGCAATTTCAGAATCCAAAGTCGATCGCGGCATCAAAGTGGTCTGATTTTGATCCAGAGATGATCAATTTTAATTCTGAATACGCAAACCGAGAGTAAATTTGTCTACGAGTCTGTTAAAATTAAGGATTTATCATTTATCAAAATGTCACTACTGAAAATTTCACGAATGTGCAAGTGTTGCCATGATCATAAAATGGTCACTGATTGCCTGCGAAAAGCGCTTTCCCTAACACAGATTTCAAAATTGAATTTCATCCGGTCTCAACGAACGCTGTTCATTCAATCACCGCGTGTGGTGAGTGGTGGTGTTCTCCAATACGCAACGAAAGGCTCCCCGCAAGCAGCTAGCTATCAAGGCTGCCGTCAACCGCTGATCGGATTCAGTTGCTCGTCGCTGTGGGCCATCTATGCCAAGCGCGTCACCCTCGTTCCAAACAACATACAACTCAGCGGCGCCGGTGGTGTAGTGGTAAGCGTGATAACCTCTCACCCCAGCAGGCCTGGGTTCAATCCCAGTCGGCGCCGCCGGGATGTTCTGAGGCATGACATCTCTGATCACGCCTTCCTTCGGAAGGGAAGTAAAGCCGTTGGTCCCCGGTTCATGAGTTGATGGGTCGATAGGTAGGGTCCAGGTGTGGGAGCTGCCTTCCTGGCGTCGGTAGCATTGGTGCTCAGCACGGAAAACAAGATCGACGGAAAACAAATCAAGGAAAAAAAACATACAACTCGCCAGCCTCAGTCGTTTGGAGCACCCTAATAGCTCAGCATTATTCAACCATCACGACAAAACGGTTCTTTTCAGGACCACCATTTTGTTGTTTAAGAGTTAATGTACCCAGCAATAAAAAGTTTGTGGTCAAATGCGTCAAGTATTGAAGTGGTACATAAAAATTCTCGCAATGGCCGAATACCACATGACCATGTCAAATAACCAGAAGCACTTCGTAAGGTGTTCTCCAGGACGCTAGAAAAAGCAAAAAAAAAAATAAAAAAAATCGAGAATTTATATGATTGATCGCGAATATCTCGCGATTGGAAAAATTTTAGCAAAAAATTCCTCCAATCAATTTTCGCTTTCTTTACTATCTATTGCATAAAACAAAAGTTCTATGCGTTGCGCCCGAAAATTCGTAATTTTGGCATCGTGATGGAAAAAGTGGTTTCCCTAACACAGTCGCCGAATATTGGTACCAAGCACTGAGCATTCCAGACCGTACCTATGGTTATGTCTTTTAATATAAATTTTAAGCCCTGCTAGGGAAGAGCGCTACTTCGTCGTAATCGCCCATTTCCGGTCTATCGATCAGAAAATATCAATAATATCAATGATTTCACTGTTCACAAATCAATAATAGGTTTGTTTCGATGCGTTAGTTCATTAGCTACAACATAAATCCTGTTAGAGCGCATTGTATGAATATTTACGCTCATTGTTCTCAAAACAAAAGAAGCGCTCCTAGCAAATCCCCTTTTTCTACGTTTATCCGTAGGACGAAGAAAATCTAATGGAGTTTCAATGCGTTAGGACGGAATTGAAACTCGTAGAACGAATTTAGAATCAAGAAGCAGTGTTAGATTTTAAACAATATCTCAACAATTTGTGACTCTTTATCAAATCCAACGGTACGTATGGAAAGGTGAATAAATTTAGAAGTCATTTTTGACAGAAATATTCAATTTTTTTTGTTTAAACTCGTTCAGAAAATAGAGGTAAAGTGCGAGTTGTGCTTAGTAGGACGGAAATTAGATCAAAAACCCTATGCCAAAAAATAAAACTTGCCGAATTCTCTTAATAGAAGAGGCTTAAAATTTGCATCAAAAAGCATAATCGTAGGTACCGTCCGGTAAGCTCAGATTCTGTGATTGATGTGTTTTCCCTAATACATATTTCATTTCCGCACCGCTATCATCTCCAAGAAAATCGAGGACAAATTTCCACCGCATTGTTCTAAACTGGTTTCCAAGCTTTCAACCCATCGATCCTTTTTAGGACCACAAATGACTGATAAAAGAGTTAACTAAAGAGTTCAAGTAAGAGCTTGTATCGAAGACATATCGTCCAGGATTGGCTTTTACTACATGGACATCGACACAGCACCTCACAAACTTTATCACTGATAACAAGTTAAGAAATCAATTTAATGTCTACTATACTTTTGCTGTGACATCAAAACTTCCTTCCGTAATCCTACGTCAAATCTACGGTCGTGTCTTGGATACAACCTCTTACTTTTTTTTACAAAATCTACATTTGCCAGCAACACTGACTGGGTGTATCCTATGGCTTTCCTTCCCTACTAACATAATTCCTTAATTCCCAAGACATTTATGAGGAGTCGTAGAGTACTCTGCATCTCTCTTAAATAAATGATGGACTAACATACCTTTCCTATCCCTACCTGTTTCAAGGAGGTGCCAGGACAATCCTTCGCTGTTGGAGAGGGATATTTCTTTATCTGGAGCATAGTAATTATTTCCTTCTTACTAAAGACTGGACTCGGAAAAAATGAGACACACAAAACTGACCATCAAAAATTCATTTTAAATCGAATACTTCTCAAATTTTCAGGGATTAAATAACTATATATTAGTTATGTTTTGGCATAATTTATTTATTGAATTTCCTCCCCCAAGCTGAATGCTCGTACATTTCTCTTAACACTGCTCATGAGATCTTGGGCGATGCTTTGCCCATCTTCCTTACACAATATTGTAGTAGATAGAGTTAGTGTTGAATAAATAATGAGTAGAATCAAGTGAGCGTGAAGTGTGACAGTTCGCATGTAAACAGAATCTCATTGGTTAGAGAATTTTGATAGGTTAGCAGGTATAAATATGAATTACCTAAGCTCGTTGCCCGAGTAGCACACTTTCATCACAATAAGCTACAGCAACTTGTTTATGACTGAAATAAGTCGTATATATGTTTCTACAATTGATTTGTAACAAGCGTGCTACTAGGGTGAAGTCATTCTTGTAACGAATTTTGGAGGTGACGGACCACCAGCAGCAGCAGAAACAGCAGCAACAGAAACAGCAGCAGCAGAAACAGCAGCAGCAGAAACAGGGAGCTGCATCGCTAATTCGTGTTGCCGTGGCCGAGGCTGGAAACCTCGGTCCGGTCACGACAATGGCGCAGTTGGTACGATAGTGTAAGTATAGTGGAATGACTAAAGAACTGAAGAATTATTTTGAAAAAAATGCCATGACCTGATGGATGGTAGATAGAATTACCATGACCTGATGGATGGTAGATAGAATTACCATGACCTGATGGATGGTAGAAAGAATTACCATGACCTGATGGATGGTAGATAGAATTACCATGACCTGATGGATGGTAGATAGAATTACCATGACCTGATGGATGGTAAATAGAATTACCATTACCTGATGGATGGTAGAAAGAATTACCATGACCTGATGGATGGTAGAAAGAATTACCATGACCTAATGGATGGTAGAAAGAATTACCATGAACTGATGGATGGTAGATAGAATTACCTTGACCTGATGGATGGTAGATAGAACTACCATGACCTGGTAATTCTGGGACGGATGGTAGATAAGAATTTCCATTACCTGATGGATGGACTGAAGAAATTTAGAAATAATTAGAATTGCCATGACTTGATGGATGAACTGAGGAAATTTTTAAATAGTTAGAATTGCCATGACCTGATGGATGAAATATCTCTGAGATGGTAGATGAAAGTCCTTCGAGAGGGTAGATAAAATTCCCCCAAATGGGTGGATATAATGCCCCCCTTCCTCAATTAAGGAGAGTAGAAGAGGGGAAGAATGTAGTAGATAGAGTTAGTGTTGAATAAAGTGAGCGTGAAGTGTGACAGTTCGCATGTAAACAGAATCTCATTGGTTAGAGAATTTTGATAGGTTAGCAGGTATAAATATGAAGTACCTAAGCTCGTTGAAGTCATTCTTGTAACGAATTTTGGAGGTGACGGGCCACCAGCAGCAGCAGAATCAGCAGCAACAGAAACAGCAGCAGTAGAAACGGCAGCAGCAGCAGCAGCAACAGAAGCAGTCGCACCCGTGGAAGCTGCATCGCTAATTCGTGTTGCCGTGGCCGAGGCTGGAAACCTCGGTCCGGTCACGACAAATATCTCCCAGTTTTTCTTCAAAGCTTCATCGGTTTTGAATGTTTTTCCGCTTTTCTTCAACTTCTTCTTCATTATCGCCCAAAACTTTTCGATCGGACGAAGTTCTGGTGTATTTGGCGGGTTCGCCTCCTTCGGGACCACATTAACGCCCTTCACTTCGTACCAATCCATTACAGGCTTGGCGTAATGGCACGAAGCGAGATCCGGCCAGAACAACGTGGGACCACGGTGAGAGCGGAGGAAGGGCAGCAAGCGCTTCTGCAAGCATTCCTCTCGATAAATCTGCCCGTTTATGGTGCCGGTTGTAACGAACGGCTTGCTGTACCGTCCGCACTCGCAGATCGCCTGCCACAACAGGTACTTCTTCGCGAATTTGTCCATCTTTCTCTTCCGGAACTTTTCCGGACAACCGACAAAAAACTCGAGGCCGGGGATTTGTTTGGTGTCCGCCTTGATGCATGTCTCGTCGTCCATGACGAGACAGCCTGGCTTGACCAGCCACTCACGGTACAGCTTCCGCGCACGCAATTTGGCAAGCGTGTTTTGCTTGTCAGTCCGGTTTGGCGCCTTCCTGACCTTAAAAACACGTAGCCCAGCCCGCTTAATGGTCTGCTGGATGAACCACTTCGACGAATTGACCTTTTTGGCCACGTCGCGGGTAGAAACGTTCGGGTTATTCTTAAAGTACTGCCTTATCTTCCGCGCCTTCTCTGGGTATTCCGTTTTCGATTTTCGGCCGCTTCCAGCGCGCCGCTCGATGGTCTTCGTCTCCTGGAACATCTTCACAACGCGGAACACGGTGGAATGGTGGATTCCAAGCCTTTTGCCGATCCATCTGTGCGACTGACCAGGATTATCGATCACCGTGCCCAAGATTTGCTGGCGTAGCTCTTCTTGTTTCGAATGCATCTTGAAAACTACTTGACAGATCGCGATAAAATTTTGCACACATCGATGCAACACTCTAAACTAGTATTACCCAAAATTTAATTAATGTTTACCCACGCGAGAAAAAGTTACACCCAAAACAAAGTGTCGCATTTTTTCCGAGTCCAGTCTTTATCTGTCCAGTAATAGATATCCGTCTTGCTCTTAATAGTTTTGAATTCGTATCACCTACGATATTGTGCAACTTGTTCAATGCTAATCTATAACTGACAAAGTTACAAGCGTTCAAAACCTAATACTATTTCGCCACACTTTTTTTCTTATTTGCACCCCAGTATCGTCCACAAAGACGTAGCTCAACGTCAAAAGGGTTGCCGACTGCGACTTGAACCACGAACGTAGCGATTATCAGACCTGTGCTTTCTCCACTGCTCTCTCCATGCTCCGGAACGTGGATAGGCTAAAAGCAAATAAGATGCGCTCATTTCCTCTCATACTCGATTTCGATTGCTTTTTCTGCTGAACGGGCATTGGAGAGAATCGAGGCAAGTCTATGCGTCGTTCTACAATGTCATAAATAAAACGAATAGCAAATGCTTGCTTGAATACTCGACAGCGTAGGCATTCGCTGCTGAGGATGATAGGAAATGCAACTAACATTCAATGTAATACATTTTTAGTTTGCGTGTAGAAAACAAAAGTTATGGCGTTTTAATGTGCATGCGAAAAACCGTAAAATGATGATTTTTTACGAAATTATAACCTTTTCGCTCATGGGAAGGTGGCGCCATGCTGTCAGTAGTTGGTGAGATTTTCGAAATAAATTCTGGTCCGAATTCTTGGCCCTACGCTTTTTTCAACGACTAGAATTTTGAAAAATATTTGTAGTCCAGTAGCTTTACTATTCGTCCCAACCTCGAGGAAAAATTCATGTCGCAAAATCTTGAATTTATTACTTAGTCCATTAAATTGTATTGTATTTTTTCCGGACTTGTACTCCAGTATCAAAAATTTTCAAGGACTATGAAGACACATTCTATATGTTTAAAATATTCCAGGCCACACAATTTTCTGAATTTGTTTGTCTTAAAGATCTTGAATTAGTGAGTCACTGCATGGTCTTGAGTCTCTAAAATTTATCTAGGAATTTTACTTTTCATCAATATCGAAATATGAAAGCCTAGTTGAGAAACTTTATACTACAAAGGGAATACATCTGGATCATATCTCGTCATACTGGCCACAGCTCTCTGTTGATCTCTACTCAGTTCCATAGAGCATAATGGTTAAAAGGCAAGAGTTAGTTCGACGGATACCGGCAAGCGCTGTTAGAGTAACGTAACCTGGTCATTCTGATAAGAATGAGACTGATGAAGAAATTGATCAAAATGGACTCTCGACCCTCGAAATTTGCCCAGGTCACCCCGAAATGAAATATTTGCTTCTGGAGACATTCTGGAAATCATCAAATCTTCTGATAGATTTCGAAGATATTCTTTGGAAAATTTAAATAAATTAAGTTCATGTTCAAAATAAAGTGAAAACAGACCCTACTCCCAGAGATTCTACTCAAACTTCGGTTTACCTTATAAACACTAAATTTAAAAATGTTAAGCGAACAATCCAACGTTATTATCATTTCGATAAACAACAATTTTCGTCAATCGCAAGCTTCAGGTGATGCTTCGGTTTTGCCGTTGATGATTTCCCGGCAACTTCATCCATACGATGATTTCTCTCGATGAACACGGTCAAATACCCGTTTGCGAAAATGTCTGCATTTAAAATTCCATTACCATCAATTAGCGAGCCCAAATCGCTCATGAAAATTCATCGCCTCTATCTGCGCTCGACTGACCAACTCCAACTATCCCACATCAGCAACGAACGGCCGTCAGAACGACGTCGCGACGTGGGACCTCACCGAACTGGACCGCTACTCATTTGCCATTCCGAGTGCAGCAGTCACAGACCCGTCTGGGTCTAATTTGCCACAAATCCCGCTCTTCCAACTCGCAGCTCACGCATCCTCCCATCCGGCCCTAATCCATTATTCATCCACTCATGTGCGGCGCAAACCTGGGTCAATTTGTTCAATTTTATTTGCTCAGAAACCTGTCATCGTCGTCGTCGGAGCGCCTGCCTCTCTACTGGGAGTTCGTCTCGCATGCAAATTGGACATTTCTTCGTCACCTTCTGCCGTTCCCAGCACTGAACGGTAGGTATCGGATCATGGAAATTTCTCCCAGTTCTCATTTTCATTGTGCTTTGTTGTACCAGCAGCAGCAGCAGCAGCAGCAGCACGGTTGCAGTTTGTGCAGTTGCACCCTCCACTCGCACAACCGCATCGAAGCATGATGAATTGCTAACGATCACAATCTCGTTGAATATGAAAAATGACCGCCGTCGACTCGGTCTCCACGGGGTAATGAATAATGAAGACCGAACTTCCTCCCAGGAGTTGCGCGCATTGCCCTTTAGGGAGATTTAATGGTTATTTTCACTTTCGATACGGCAATTTATATTTCTGGCATTGGCGGTGGCTTTTCGGTTTTATCGGATAGGTTTACCCGCGGTTGAACTACCGCTCTGGTGCTGGCACAGGAAAGGTTAGGTAAACACCCAATTTGTGCGCAGTTTGAACTTCGTGGCACAACCTGCTAATTTTGAATCATTTCGCCCTGTGAATGGCAGAAAATTATGATGGATGGATTTGGGAAAATAGTTACAATGATGTCGAGAGTCAAACGATGAACTTCGATGGATTCCTGGTGTGGTGATTTTAACCCACAATCACAGACATTGTTTTCTCGGATCACTGATCTGATCGGTAGATTCGAGTGAACATTATTTAGCATTGCTGATAAAAATCATTTCTTCTACACTCAACTTAGCTGAAAATGAAGACAACCTTAACAGATTGACCAACTACCTGCATGAATTTGAATTTTGACGTAGAAACATTCTCTTGATCAAGGCAACCTCTGAGTATCGAAATCAACCTTTATTTTTCTTCATTCGTGGCTCGTGTTCATTTTCGCCTGTGTTGTTGTCAATATTAATATTTGTCTTCATCTTGGTGGGAATGATTTTGAGGATCAAATGCAGAAAGATTATTTTCATTTTACACTAATATAGCGCTGAAGAACGTGTCGTGTGGGTTTTTATACGTGGATCGATGGAAAATGATTGCCTCGTGCTGAATTGATGATCATATCGAAGTTTTTAGGTTCTGGGGACGACAATATTCAAAATAATCAGTTTGCCCAAAATGAATTTGATTATTTTGCTTTTGGGATTGCTTCTGATTTTGACAATTTTGGGATGAATAATCAAGAAATGCGTATTCGTTGTTGTATAATGATTTCATTTGTTCTTTTCGCTCGTACGTGACAGGGAAGATTTTCAAAACAAACGCAATTCATCTACACTGGGTTGAAGCGCAAGGCCACGGTCTTGCCTTCCCTGGACATGGAGCATCATTGTGTTTAAAGTCTGGTCCACTAAGAATCTGGATACTTTATTTATTCTATAGCAGTAGTTGGATTCGGAACGTTTTGACAGCGATTTGTTTTGAAAGTATACGTGTTTCAGTTGTGAAAGTTTCGTTTCGATACGTGCAGTATTAAAAAAGATGTCCTAGATGGAAGACGAGAAAAGGAAAATGATCCTGCACCTTCACGTCGAAAACCCGACGTGTTCAGTTCGAAATTTTGCGAAAAAATTGAAAATTGCCGGCAGGTTCCCGGAGAAAAGTTTTATCTGGCCACGTTTGCTGATGTGTAGAAAATATGGTAAATCAAAGTTGCAATAGTGTCCGAGATTTGTACTCTAGAAAATTTGAAGTGATAGTGCCATGTGTAGACTCTGTATCGTATCAGTGGAAAAACAGGTCTGACGAAAATAAAACCCCTTGCTTCGGAAGTTCTCTAAACTTCTTTTGACGTAGGATTCCGTCTATCGGGGTTTGCGATTTCAAAAAAGCGAAATCGACCGCATTACGAAAAGTGGTCAGTTTTTGAACACATAGAAATCTGTCAATAGTGGATGGATTTTAATTCTAAACAAGCCAATCGACTGGAAACTTTTCTAAGAATCTGTTAAAATGGACACTTTATCAATTTTCAATAGGTCACTATTGAAAATTAGACAAATGTCCAACTATTGCAATGGTAATCAAAATTATCACCGATTATCACCGAGCATTTTCCCTAACACAGATTTCAAAATCAAATTCACTCAAACTGGTGGTGTCCGGTCGGTCGTCCTCATCATCGGCGCATGGCGTTGAACATTATTTTCCAGTACACAACGAAAGGCTGCCCGCAAGCCAGCCCACATGACCGTCCATTCGCCGAAGGAGGAAGAAGTCGCACCGCAATCAGTAGCTCTTCGTGAGTCGCTGTGGTTCATCTATGCCAAGCGCGTCACCCTCGTTCCAAACAACATACAGTTCGCCAGCCTCATCCGTGTTGAACACACCGATACCGTAATAGTTCACAAAATGTCAAAAATACTGTTCATACTTCCATCTTCTCCAAGAACATAAATTGAGGACTACTATGCCATCGTTCTTCACTAAACTGTTCACCGATAGATCCATATACAACACATGAGTACCGCTATCATCTCCAAGAACATCGAGGAAAAAAAATCCTCAACATTGTTCTAAACTGGCTTCCAAGCTTCCAACCCATCGGTCCTTTTCAGGACCACAAATGACTGATAAAAGAGTTAACTAAAGAATTCAAGTAAGAGCTTGTATCCAAGACATATCGTCCGACAGAGCACCTCAAAAACAGAACTCTCAAATTGCTTCCGAATTTCAACTTATCGAACTTCTTCACTGATAACGAGTGAAGAAATCAATTTAATATTTACTATTCTTTTGCTGTGACATCAAAACTACCTTTCGTAATCGTCAAATCTAATGGTTGTGTCTTGGATACAACCTCTTACTTTTTCGTTGAAATTTCTTTGAACTTCTCGTTGGAAGTTCTCTAAATTTTTCGACGGAAGTTCTCTGATCCTCTCCTCGAGAGTTCTCAAAGTTTCTCCTCGAAATTTTTCGGAACTTCTCTCTGGAAGATCTCTGAAATTCTAGTAAGAAGTGCTCTGAACTTCTTGTCGGAAGTTATTTGAACTTCTCATAGAAAATTCATTGAACTTATCTCCTGACAAGTTCACGGAAGCTTTTCGAACTTCTCGTTGGAAGTTATCTGAATGTCTCGTCGGAAAATATCTGAACATCTCGTAATTTCTCTGAACTTTTCATCGGAATTTTTATGAACTTCTCGTTGAAATTTCACTGAACCTCTTCGTTACAGTTCTCTGAATTCATCGGAAGTTGTCTGAATTTTTCGACGGAAGTTCTCCGATTCTCACCCTAAAGTTCTGTGATTCTCTCCTCGGAAATTCTTTGCACTTCTCTTCGGAATTTTCCACCCAAAATTCTCCAAACTTCTAGTTGGAAATTCTCTGAATGTCTCGTCAAAAAATCTCTAAACCTACCCTCAGAAGTTTTCTGAACATCTCGTTGGTCTCTGATGTTCTTGACGGAAGTTCTAGGAATTAATAATGGGATGTTCTCTGAACTTCTCGTCAGAAGTTCTCTGATCTTCAGTCAATTCAGCAACTTCCGACAAGTTCACGGAACTTCGGATAAGTTCACTGAACTTCCGACATGTTCCTACGATAAGTTCACAGAACTTCTGACGAAAAGTTCAAAGAATTTCCAAGAATAGCCCAACAAACATTGTAAGCGGAATAAGAGCTTATTATGGCAAAAATATGCTTCTTCAGGTAAAAATAGCTTATTCAGCTCTTAATCAGCACAAATTGTTTGTTGGGAGGTTCAGAGAACGTTCAACACCTTTTCTGAGATTCTCTTCGGAAGTTCTCTGAATTTTGCTCTCGGATCTTCCCTTCCGAATTTCTCTGAACTTCTCCTCGTAAGGTATCTGAACTTCTTTGAACTTCTCCTTGTAAATGCTTTCTACTTTTCGTTGGAATTTCTTTTCGGAAGTTCTCTGAACTTCTCATAGGAATATGTCTGAGCTTCCAATCAGAAGTTCTCTGAACCTCTCCTTGAAAATTCTTTGTACTTTTCATAGGAAGTTCTCTGAATTTCTTTTCGAAAGTTCTTGGAATTTCTCGCCAGAACATCTTTGAACTTCTCCTCGGCAGTCGTCTGAACTTCTTCTCGGAATTTCTCTGAACTTCTTTTCCGAAGTTGTCTGAAATTCTCTTTGGAAGTTCTTACTAGAAGATCTTTGGACTTCTAGTAAGAAGCTCTCTGAACTTCTTGTCGGAAGCTATCTGAACTTCTAATCAGAACTTCTGTGAACTTATCCTCGGGAATTCTTTGAACTTTTCTTCTGACAAGTTCACGGAACTATTTGATGGAAGCTATCTGAACTGTTATCTGAACTTTTCGTCGGAATTTTTTTTTGAACTTTTCGTTGGAACTTCACTAAACCTTGACAGTTTTCTGAATTCATCGGAAGTTGTCTGAATTTGTCGACGGAAGCTCTCTGATCCTCTCCTTGTGAAAATTCTGTAATCCTTTCTTTGGAATTTCTCTGAGTTTCTCCTCAGAAGTTCTCGGAACTTCTCCTCGGAATATCTTTAAGCTTCTAGTAAGAAGCTCTCTGAACTTCTTCTCGGAAGTTATCTGAACTTTTAGTCAGAACTTATCCTCGGAAATTCTTTGAACTTCTCATCTGACAAGTTCGCGGAACATCTCGATGGAAGCTATCTGAACTGTTTTCTGAACTTTTCGCCGCAAGTTCTCTGATCATTCGGTCGGATTTTTTTTATTTTGTTCTCTGAATTCGTCGAAAGCTGTCTGAAATTCTCGACGGAAATCCTCTCCTCGAAAGTTCTGTAATCCTCTCCTTGGAAGTTCTCTGAAGATCTAGTAAGAAGTTCTCTGAACTTCTTGTCGGAAGTTATCTGAACTTCACATCGGAAAATCTTTGAACTTGTCTTCTGACAAGTTCACGGAAGCTTTCTTAACTTTGCGTTGTAAGTTTCCTGAATTTCTCGTCGGAAATTATCTGATCTTCTCACCGGAAATTCTTTGAACTTCTCGTCGTAGTTTTTCTGAACTTTTCGACGGAATTTCTTTGAACTTCTCCAGAAGATCTCTGAACTTCTCCTCGGCAGTCGTCTGAACTTCTACTCGGAATTTCTCTGAACTTCTCTTCCGAAGTTTTCTGAGATTCTCCTTGGAAGTTATCTGAATTTCTAGTCATAACTTCTCTGAACTTATCCTCGCGAATTCTTTGAACTTCTCTTCTGACAAGTTCGCGGAACTTCTCGACGGACGTTATCTGAACTATCTGAACTTTTCGCCGCAAGTTCTCTGAACTTTTCGTCGGATTTTTTTTTTGAACTTCTCGAAACCTTGACAGTTTTCTGAATTCGTCAGAAGTTGTCTGAATTTGTCGACGGAAGCTCTCTGATCCTCTCCATGTGAAAATTCTGTAATCCTTTCTTTGGAATTTCTCTGAGTTTCTCCTCGGAAGTTCTCGGAACTTCTCCTCGGAATATCTTTGAACTTCTAGTAAGAAGCTCTCTGAACTTCTTGTCGGAACTTATCTGAACTTCTAGTCAGAACTTATCCTCGAGAATTCTTTGTACAAGTTCGCGGAACTTCTCGATGGAAACTACCTGTACTGTTTTCTGATATTTTCGCCGCAAGTTCTCTGATCTTTCGGTCGGATTTTTTTTTATTTAGTTCTCTGAACTCGTCGGAAGCTGTCTGAAATTCTCGACGGAAGATCCTCTCCTCGAAAGTTCTGTAATCCTCTCCTTGGAAGTTCTCTGAGTTTCTCTTCGGAAGCTCTCTGAACATCTAGTAAGAAGTTCTCTGAACTTTTTATCGGAAGTTATCTGAGCTTCACATCGGAAATTCTTTGAACTTGTCTTCTGACATGTTCACGGAAGCTTTTTGAACTTTGCGGTGTAAGTTCTCTGAATTTCTCGTCGGAAATTATCTGATCTTCTCACCGGAAATTCTCTGAACTTCTCGTCGTAGTTTTTCTGAACTTTTCGTCTGAATTTCTTTGAACTTCTCGTTGGAAGTTCACTGAACCTCTTCTCTACAGTTCTCTGAACTCGACGGAAATTTTGGACGGAAGTTCTTCGGTCCTGTCCTCGAAAGTTCTGTGATCATCTCCCGAGAAGTTTTCTGAATTTCTCCTCGGAAGTTCTGGGAACTTCTCCCTGAACTTCTTGTCGGAAGTTATCTGAACTTCTAGTTGGAAATTCGGAATGTATTGTCCAAAGTATCTGAACGTATCTTCGGAAGTTCTCTAAACTTTTCGTCGGTAATTCACTTTCGTCCGAAATTCTTCAAACTTCTAGTCAGAAGTGCTCTGAATTTCTCGTCGGAAATTTCTGAACCTATCCTCAGAAGTTCTCTCATCGGTCTCAGCAATTATTGACGGAAGTTCGCTGAACGTCTAGTCGGAAGTTCTATGAATTTATAGTGGGATGTTTTCTCAGCTTCTCCTCAGAAGTTCTCTGAACTTCAGGTAACTTCAGCGAAGTTCACGGAATTTCTGACAAGTTCACGGTACTTGGAAAAGTTCACGACATGTTCTGACGATAAGTTCATAGAACTACTGACGAGAAGTTCAGAGATCTTCCGACGAAAAGTTCAAAGAATTTCCAAGAAGAGGTTTAGAGAACTTCCGACAAAATATTCAGAGACCTTCTCTTCGGAAATTCTCTGAACTTTCTCTCGGCACTTCACTCTTTAATATTCAATGTACTTCTTCTTGGAAGATCTCTGAACTTCTCGTCAGAAGTTGTCTGAACCTGTCCTTGGAAATTATTTGTACTTTTCGTTGGAAGTTCTCTGAATTGCCTTCCGGAAGTTCTTAGAATTTCTCGCCGGAAGCTCTATGAACTTCTCCTCGGAATTTCTCTGAACTTCCCTCCAGAAGTTCTCTGAGATTCTCCTCGGAAGTTCTTGGAAGTTCTCGGAACTTCTTGTCGGCAGTTCTCTGAACGTTTCGTCAGTAATTCACTATGAACACTCTGAATACCTCTCATTGAAATTATCATAACTTATCATCGGAAGTTTTCTGAACTTCACGTCACACTAGCTATATCCAGAACAACATGTGAAAAGGGCATACAAGCTTTTTGTAAACAAACCTTTATAGGCCCTTTTCTCACCAACTGAAGGTCGCCCACGCAAACCAGCAATATCATCGGGAAGGGGAAAGTGTCCCCTACTCGGTGATGTTAAAGGTTTGCGTTGGTGTCATATGGGTGGCGAGAAAAAGGCATAAGAAGGTTTGTTTACAAAAAGCTTGTATGCCCTTTTCACATGTTGTTCTGGATATGTTATCTTGATTTTCAAAAGAAGTGCTAATGATGTAGAGAAGAAAAAAACATTTGACAGTTTTTTTTTATCTAGTTCGTTTATTTGGAAAGCTCAATCGCGTTAGCTTTACGGAGCCGATAAATCATTGTTCATTGTTTGTAACAAAATTAACTACTATGTATAGTAGGAGTTTGCCCGAATACTCGCGGCTTACCCGAGATTAGAAGGGTACATTGTTGAAGGAGAGAATTTGGAGAGGTATCAGGTACATTGCCAAACTGCGTGATTAGTGTCATCGTTACCGTTTCCACACCGACAGATGTTGTTGTCCACGAGGCTTATTCTATGAAGATGCACATCTAGCGAGTAGTGGTTGGACATAAGTCTACTCATCACCCGAATGAAGTCGCGACCTAAGCCCAAGCCTTTAAATTACGCTCTCGAAGAAACATTGTAATAATTGAATGTAACCACCGTTCAAGATTTCCACTGTCTCAATCGGTTTGCCAGCTCAAAAGGGTACTCTGACACATTTGAGAGTTGGGCACCAATTTTGACTTGTTTATCCATTTCGACCTTTTGTTCATTTGGACCTTTCATCCATTCGAGCTTTTTTCCATTAAAACCATATGTCCATTTCGACCTTTTGTCCACGGCCTATTGTAAATTCGACCTTTTATGCATCAAATTTCAAATCAACCTTTTGTCCTTCCACCTCATGTTCCATTTCCATTTGTCCAGTTGACCTTTTGTCCCTCTAAGTTCAATTAGACCTTTTGTTTATTTCGGCTTTTTGTACATTCGACTATTTGTCCATTAAGATCTTTTGTCCATTCGACCTTTTGTCTATTTCAACCTTTAGACCATTCGAAAAATTTCCATTTTGACCATGTTGACCCTTTGTACATTTCAACCTTTTATCCACTTCGGCCTTTTGTCCATCAATGATCAATTTGAAGTCTTGTCCCTTCGCCCTTATGGCCATTTTGACCATTTGTACATTCGACCATTTGTCCCTCTATGTTCAATTCGACGTTTTGTCCATTCGACCTTTTGTCCCTTCAGTGAAACTTCTCTGCTTAATTATGGCGGAAAATTAAGGTCAGTTCCAAGAATATCAAATTGGTTGCGGGAGCCTTAGGAAAGCTCCAGGGGGTGCAAAGTAGCTCCTGTACTCCCATTTCCGACGCCAATGTGTACAATTCAAAAGACAATTCACTCACCAACCTACTTAAGTTTGCAGGAAATTTTGCATAATTGTCTTTCACATTTTTGCTAAGATTCGGCTGTTTTGAATCTAGCATTTTTTTCAATATGGCGTATCCGAAAACGTTACTTTTAATCGCAATGAAATCCGAGACAAAGTTGTACACGCTATCTTGAAAGGACCCATTAATGAGTAAAAAATAAGTATTTTTAAGAAAAGTGGCTTAACTCATTAATGAGTAAATTTTGTTTACCAATTAATCAGTTTTGGTTATAGTTTCTATTTGATTTTCTACTCGACTTTCTATTAAACAAATGAACCGTGTAAATTTTTCCCAGAAAGGGTTTATTTTTCCCTGCAAATTTGTCCCAAGTGTCATTTTGATTTGAATTGATGTTTCCGTGCAACGATTTATTAAAAAATGAAAACGCCATTTTCAAAACATTAAAATGACCCAAAATGGCCTAGTTTTAACTCAAATGAGAATGGTTGCCCATAACAAACAATTATGCAATGTTTCATGCAAACGGGGGAAGTCCGAGTCTCATCGATTCGTAATTTGGCATGGAATTGCTCATATTCCTTAAAACGACATATTGAATTGTTATTCTTCTTCGTGGTTGTTACACTCCAAAGTGCGCGACTCAGTGACACCTGAGGTTGGTGTCACCTCTTAAGTATCAACCATGTTTTTTCACTGCAAAAAAGGTTACTTATCATTTATACGATGGTATTTAAACACTCTATGCCATTTATCAATACCTTAGGAACTCATACTCTCTCCTAACAATCACAAAATTGAAATTGCTGAATCATAATTTGCATAAATTTTCAGTTGCGATAAATATACCACAATTATTACATTACATTTGACGATAAATTATCTACATTTTGACGTAGGACTACGTCTGTGATTTCTATATGAGGGTACACTTTGTGAAACCGAAAATGGAACATATAACAACATTATGAAAGATTTTGGACGTTAATAACTCAGCTGCCGCTGAACAAATTTCAATAATTATTTTAATCACCAATCGATCAGAAATATTTCTACGCATCTTTTAAATTAAAGACTTAATCATTTTTCAAAATGTCACTATTGAAAATTGCATGAATGTGCAATTGTTGCTATGATAATTAAAATTATCACCAATTGCCTGCGAAAAGAGATTTCCCTAACACAGATTTCAAAGATGATTTCTATCCGGTCTCTTTAAACGGTGTTTATTCAATCACCGCGTTGTGAGTGGTGTTCTCCAGTACACAACGAAAGGCTGCCTGCATGCAGCAAGCTGAAGCCCACATGAGTATCCATAGAAGGAGCCGCAACCGTGAGTCGCTGTGGGTCATCCATGTCAAGCGCGTCATACTAAAGAGTATAAACAAACACTTAAATTCCTATTCCTACACAAAACACAAGCTCCTGCTGCAGTTAACAAATAAGATTTATTATATAAGACCACGTAGTCCTCCGTCACCATTGCGTACAACCCCATAGGGCTGTCATTTCATTTCATAGTGTTCATTTAGTTATGCAGGCTTATAAAACTTATAAACGAATGGTTCAAATCCTATAGCATCGATTCAAAGGCAATTTTAGGCATCCATTTAAATTCGAACTGGTTAAACAAATTCTTCGAATCATTTTATATATTGTCAAATGTCTCTTCCCGTTTATAAATTAGAAATCTAAAATTTTCCTTGTGTAAGACTTAAGGTATTTCTTATGGTTTGAAATTTTTAAAGTCTTCAAAGGCTCACATGTTTTAAATTAGTTTTGAATAACAACATCATACAAATCTTAAAATGTTGGTGCCTAATGGCGAAGACTACAAGTCAAGAAGACTGGCAACTGTTCCCTTCTCCCATACAAATGTCAAACATCACTGATAACAGTGCCTCTGTCAATCAAAGGGGCACGCTATTTCAAAACTACCCAAATTTGGGTAGAATCCACCAAGATTGGTCAAAACTGAACCTACCCAAAAATGAGTAAACTGTGTTTAGAGTGACAAGTTGACAAATGAACACCGTCGATCGAATTCATGTCGATGTTCTTCATTTGTCAACTTGTCACTTCATACACAGTTTACGGATTTTTGGGTAGGTTCAGTTTTGACCGATCTGGGTGTATTCTACCCAAATTTGGGTAATTTTGAAATAGCGTGTGGTACTTTGAAGCACAAGTTTAGTGAGACTGCTCATCTACAGTGACTGTGTGTGTGATCTAATGTCACCGAAACGAATAATCGGTTCTCGTTTTTGTTTTTGTTTTGCTCTACAAAATTTCACGGCAATTTGAATCCTAATCTCAGCAGGCCGGTGGTTTTAAAACTCCAAACCGAAAAACCTGTCATGGTGGATCAAGTAGAGGATTGAAACTTGGATCGATCTTGGAGGCGAACCAGCCCAAGGCTGAAAGCCTCTTTAATAAAGTTAAATAATAATAATAATAACTTGGATCGATACCTAGTGAAAGTAACTTTTGCTTGTGAACGAGGAACCGAAATATTGTTTAAATTGACTGTTGGAAGCAATCAATAATAAGGAATTGGCAGCTACCATCACCATTAAGTAAATTACCGTCATTCGGAAGCTGCTGAAAATTCAAGGATTCAAAAAGAAGAAAGATCCGGTACCTACATCACGATCCAACGGAAGGCGTAGCAGGATCTAATGTTGGAAAAAATGAAAATGAAAGGTTGAAGGACTACAATCCCAAACAGTGTTCACTCGGCTGTCGACAAAAGCAGGCCACTCTCGATGTGTGCTACGCGATCGTCTGTTTTCTCGGCAGCAACCATTGTGTGGTCCTCCTCATTGTTCTTCATCAGCAGTTCTTTCGGTCGATGCGTCGTCGACTTTGGAAAGCAACCGTTTCGTGATGAGTGTGTGAGTGCTGACCACGTTTTGCGTCCATTGCTGCAATGGACGCACTCTGACCCTCGTTGGCGTACAACAATTTGCCATACAATGAACCTACTGGAAGCGGCTCCAGTTCTGATGGAGGAGGCTTTTTGGTTAGCGGAAGATAAAGTGTTTATTGTATTGTACCTTTTGACTATAGTTTTAAGATGTATTGTATAGTGACCAAGAATCCTCGGCTCTGTAAAGTTAATTCGGTTGAGCCTTATCAAATAAATTAATAAACAAACAATACAATCCCAAACGGTACGTATTGCTCCAATTTCCTTTTAGATGTTGTCAGAACATGGAACCACCGGATAGTGATCTTCTGAATGCTTTAGCAATTCTTGGAATCGACCGACCCCATTCAAATAATGATAACAACAGTGTCGGATTGGCCAGTGGCATTCAAATGGTCAGCGAGTACTGTGCCAAGTTGCCGAGCGTCACAACTTAACTCCCCCCGCTGTGGCCAGGTGCCAAAGCCATGTGGAACGGGCATGCCTTTTACTAATGCACCATACGAATGCCCATAAATGCATCACTAAAGGGCTTAGGAAAAGTGGAAGATATTTCTCAGATAGCAAATTAATGATCGAGGAAGGTCCCACCATCGTTGTGAATGGCATCATTGCCATAGTTTTAATTTTCAAAACAAATTTACTTACGCATCTGTTCAATTTTAGCTGGAATTTTACTCGTTGTCAGCATAAAGCAAAAAAAAAAGAAACGTTTCACTTTTTACGACAATTATAACAAAACCAATTATTGACAGCTATTTATTTCCACCTATGTGAATTAACACACACCATCATACACAGGTTCCACGTTTGCTCAGAAGAGGCGTTGCTGTTGCTGTCTCCTGACATTTGGCAGAGTTGCCAGTCTTCTTGATTTGTAGTTTTCGGTTGAAGCTAACCCCGGTCTTTCGATCCGAGATGTGGCCACAAGGTACAACGCCAACTTTTAAACGGTGCGGAACATCCTTGCCAGCGAAGGATACAAGTCGTACAAAGCCAGTAAACATCCGAACCGGCACATGAAGCAGAATTCCTTGGCCAAAAAGCGTGCAAGGCTCTTGTACGACCGTGTTTTGACGAAGCACAAGGGCTGCACTTTGATTGATGACAAAACATACGTCAAACTCAAGTTAAGCAGCTTCCCGGTCAAAAATTTTACATCGCGGCTGGGCGTGGGGATGGGCCGGGAAGATTCAGGTTCGTGTTTTCCGATAAGCTCGCGAAGAAGGCCATGATTTGGCAAGCGATTTGCAGCTGTGGCCTGAAAACGGAACCATTCGTCACATCCTCGACGATGACATCCCAAGTTTACGTCGAAGAATGCCTGAAAAAGCGTGTATTGCCGTTCATCCGCAAGCATAGGGGCAAAATTATCTTTTGGCCCGATTTGGCAAGCTGCTACTACTCCAAGGTGATTCTGGAGTGGTATGCTGCCAACAAGATCGATTTTTTCGCCAAGCGAAATTGCCCGAAATTTCGACCAATCGAAAAATACTGGGCAATTTCAAAGCAGCGACTTCGACGAAGCGGTGGGGCAGTCAAGGACATCCAGCAAGTGCGGGCAAAATGGAAGAAATGCGCTGATTCCGTGTCCGTTTCCACTGTCCGGGCGCTGATGGGCTCCATCAAGAGGAAGGTTCGAGATTTCGTTCGAACTGGAGAAATTTAACCATAAATGCTGCAACTTTGAAGTTATAATAAAAGTACTGTAAAGCAATCATTAATGGACTTTTTAAACTTATTGAATCACGAACTACAGGTCTTTTAGTGCGTCCTAATTTACTAAAATTGATGAAAAATCATAAATAATGGGATGAATCAAAACATTTATAATTTTTGTCGATAGGAAAATGAATGCTTTTGTTAAATTTCTTTCTCATTTTGAGCTACTAAATTTATTGCTTGGATGGCGGTCTTACCCCGTCTTTCCCTACAGACAAAGATGGAGCAGGTAATCCAGCCCATTGCATTTCGATTAGTTTGAAATAGGTTCACGTCAGAGACTTCTCGGCATTCTAAGCTTGTTCACTATTTTAGCATCATATTTACTTAAATGTACTCATAATGTAATGTTGGCTTTGCTTTCTAAATTTCGCTAAACGTCAATTTTTTGTCTCACTCCTTTCAGGCGCAGCAGTCCCACGATTGAACGATGCGGTTGACACGGTTATTCTACACGACGTTACTAATTGGCATATTGCAGGTGAGTTGTATTTCTCTTTTATCGATCAACCCAGCTCCCCACACGATCCGACCGATTCACGCAAATCCACCATAATAACGGCGCATAAGCGAAACAGCATAACGCAGCATGCAACGGGCGATGTCATCAGAAAAACGCCACACCACACGACACGTGCAAACGACCAAATCGATTAGCGCGCGCAACCGACTCGCAGCCCCCACAAACCGTTGTCGCCGTCGTTGGTCGGTCGGACGGGGTGTGTATATGTAACATGCATGTTTACTGTTCATATCATCCCGAACACGGGATGATGACGACGGATGATCGAGTGGTACAAATTGCGAGACAAATTGATCATTGCCGCCATTGCCGTTGTCTTGTCATCGTCGCCTGACTGTCTGGCGCGCGTTTACTACGGAGGAACCCACCTCGGATTTTTTTTCCTTGGTGTTCCGATTTCCTTCGCTTTGATCGTTGCGTACCAGGAGAGAATTAAATTGTCATCAGTTATTAGATAAGCTGGTGGAAGTTTATTTGCAAATTGAACAAATGTACATTTCGTAAACATCAGTCAAAACGCTACAATTGTAATAAGCATTATTTGTCATCTGATGTGAATGCTAATTCAGCACACAATCTTTTCTCTCAGCAGACCACCCGCAAAACACAATTCCTCCGGTGAGAATGTGACATTTCGCATGCTAACAAAAGCCATTATTATTCATTGACAGTTCCGCCAAAAACTGTAAAGATTTCCCGTCTTACGATTCGACTTCATCTAAACGTATGCAAACACACTTTCAATTAAATTTGCTCGAAGCTCGAGACGCAAAATGAGAGAAATTTTCACACCAATTTTCAATCCGTGTGCAGTGACAGTCATGACGACGACGACAAGCGGCGATAATGACACAAGCGACATACTTAGGTTTTGTCACGCCTATCGGATGATATCCTCAACCACAGCGTGGAGATGACAGTCAGCCTACTACGTCCGGGGTGTTGGTGGGAAAGTCTCAGCTGGCGTCATTTTTCCGTTTATTTATAGCGTTTATTAGGAGAGATTCCGCCAACATTCGTGACAGGTGGAGGTTTCTTTTACAATGAGAAATCTAAGGAAAAAACCTGGGGAATTTGCCATGTTTCATGATCAAATAGGAAGTGCAAGGAGCGATGCGTTTGTCGGTTGAACGTGTCAATAGGGTGGTTTTTATCCCTTAAGACTTGGAAAGTGTGAAATGGATTGGATACAAGATTGCGAAATATTTGGAAATCGAACTAATTTCAACGTGAAATCTGAGCAGTTATGCGCCAGTGAAATGTGGGTTGTTTTGGTATTCGAATGTTTGATGTCGGTTTGACAGGTCTTTCGTTTCGTCTTGGGATCCTCAGCAATTGTGCGAAATTGGAATGAATTCGGTAACGATCTGGATTTATGGGAGAGCTTTATAATTTGTATGGGAAAATGTGTGGGAAACACTTCGACTTCTGTGCAAAAAGTTAATGTTTTTTCATTTTTGCTCTGGTGCTCCGCGCTTACTTACATGCTTATGTATATGCATCCCATTTGGTATGCGCGGAACGGGAGTAGGACATTTCGCTGATGGTAATTACGCCGAATGGGACATTTCGACGAAGGTCATTTCACCAAATGGGTAACTTCACCGAAGAGCAAGCCATGTTTTACGTTTTTGTTGTTGTTGTTGTTGTTGTTTATTACCGACACTTTACATCTGCTGATGCATTCGTGTCTTTAAAAAAATGTTGGTGTACAGTGTGTTTGTATGGTGCTAGTGTTAGTTGTTGAGTTCACACTTTGCTTCTTTACTGCTCCGGTCCAGATTTCATCGCTTCTGCTACTGCTCTGTATCTTCATTTCCTTGCTTCGTTCCACTACATATTCATCACTTTAGATTCAATTCTTTGCACTGTTTGTTTTCTTCTCAATTTCATTCGTTTCTTCACCATCATATTATTTACAATTTTCTTCCTCTCCGTCTCTTCGTCATCTCATATTTCTTGCTTCTTGTATTCCCATCCGCTGCCATATTCTTTTCCTCTCCAACAGCTTCTGCTTCCTCTCCATCATCTTCTCATTTCCTGCTTCTTGGATTTCCATTTGATACCTTGTTTCACCTTCTTTATCGCCATCTTCTTCATCCCTTTTGTGCCTGTATTCACCTTTCTGTCTTCGTTCACCCCTTTTCGTTTTGCTTCGCGTTCTACTTCATCCTCTACATAACCATCTTCTTCTCCATTTTCTTCTGCTTTCTTCGCATCATCTTCTGTCACCTTCATAAGCTTCCATTTTTGCCCTTAGGCAGCGGCAACTCTTCTCCTTCGTCTTCTTTATTTTTCTTCGCTCTTCGCTTGATCTTCTGCCCCGCTTTCTTCATCTTGTTCTCCATTCATGTCTTCTTCTGCTCCCACTTTGTATGTTTCTTCTCCATCATCCTCTGTTTTCTTCTGTTGTCCTTAACGTCATCTGAATCCGCTTCTCCTTTTTTTCTCGTTTTCACAATGTTTGATAGATATTAACATCATGCAGGAACTTCAGTAACCGCTTTTCACTGTCATCATTGACCAATTAACCGTACTGTAGAAATCTTGACTGTATTGTCTCATCGTGCATTATTCTCGTTCCGTGGCAGCCTTTTCATTACAGCATTAGTTGGATATGCTGCGGAATGTCATCGCTTTCTGAAGGCTGTTACGGCGACAAGTAGGTACATCGAACATCAGGGCATAAGGAAATGTGAAAAATACAGCTCAATCGGTTATTTTTGTTCCAACAGCAATAGTGTGAACATCTCCGATGAAGAACCGACTGCTGTACTACAGCTAGCAGTCGGGCTTATAGTGCGCTGTTGCCAATACATTTCGAACGACGCTTCGTTCGAACGATAGTGTGTACAAACAGTGGTAGTTTATTCGGGTTTAACCGAACTTTAGCGAGAAGGCTGTACTTTTGGAAAGCCTGGGTCGTTTCCGTCACTACGATCAAATCATATTTAGCCAAGCTGGAAAACGAAGGAAATTTACGTACCGAAAGTTCAGAATCGCAATCATACTCGCCTGGAGTTGCTGGCCGGAAGCCCCCGATTTTTCTTGTTGTTTTTCTTGACAGCAGCTTTTCGGCTTCGCATCTCCATATGTTGCTGTGATGCGAAAAGTGAGAAAGCAAATGACTTGCTCACTGAACAATGTGAGTTACTGGAGGTGCCTCAAGAGCAACTCTGAAATTGCTCATGATTAGGAGCTGTCGTGTTCCTTGGGTAAATGCTTGTAGATGTTTTATCAGACCAAATCCGGAATTGTGATCAGAATACAAATCCAGAAGGTCACAATATGATCCTCCGCAATGTCCGAAACATCCGTAAAAGCAGCCAGTTCATGAAACTGATCGTTGGAAAATGGTTGTAGATGTTTTATCAGACCAAATCTGGACTTTTGAGCGCAATATGAACCCTGGTGGCGGAGTGGTTCTATGGAAGATTCGGAATATTCGTGAAAGCGGCCAATTCGATAAACTGAACGTAGAGCCCCAAAGTTTTCTGGAAAATGCTTCTGGATGTTTTATCAGACCAAATACGGAATTTTGACCCAAATACGATCCCTGAAGACCAAACTAAAAATTAAGGTACATCATCCAATTTTCCAAAAGTTAATCGGGTTGCCTCGAAGTATTCAAAACTTCTCTGAATATAATGAAGTTACCTTAAAATTTCTTAACTTTTTGAAGTTATTTGGACTGAAAATTTTGAAACCATTAAGTTCCGGCAATTTTTGAAGTTCTATAGAAACTGCCAGGAAAATCACGGGACTTCCCTCAAAATGCTCTCACATTTTGATTATTGAACTGCCCTTAGGTTCTCAGATCTTTCCTAATTTTCTCAGAGCTCTCTGGAGTTTCTTGAAGCTCCTGGAACTTCTTAAAAGTTCTCGGAATTTCCCAGAAATTAATGAATCTGTATTGACTTTATCGGAACTTACCCTCACGGCGAATGAGAACGACCCAAATTTGAGCTTAGTTTACTCATAAATCACATAAGCTGCAGGAACTCAGCGATGAGTAAATTTGCTTTATGTTTTTTTCCAGGTTTATCCCGGTTCTCCTAGTTTGTCCAGGAAAAATTCGCGAATATGAGAAAAGTAAAGATTGGATTCACTAAGTCTGCTGGTACCACTCCTAGACTGAGTTAAATTTTCGCCAATTTTCCTCATTTTCCAGAAGATTTTTTAGGTTTTCCATAGGAAAACATAAGGCAAATTTACTCATCACTGAGTTTCTGCACTTTTGACGATTATGAGTGAAATAAACTCAAATTTGGGTTGTTATCATTGGCCGTGCTTAAAGTTCCAGACTTTCTTAAAAACATAAACCTTAAGATCTCTGAAAATATGGGAACATCTCTATACCAAGCTTATCTGAAGGCTTTGGAACTTTTTTAAAGTTTCAACAACTTTACTTTCTCTACACCTCTGAAATTCTCTAGACTTTCCTCAAATCATCTGGATATCCATGTGGTTCATAACACATCTTAAAAATTCCTGCAGTTTTCCTGATGCTAATAGAACTCCCTTGAAGCTCATGAATTTTCCCTGAAGTTCTCAAAATTGTCCAACTTATTTAAAGTTGCTCAATATTTGTTGTGGAATTAAGGGGGCTGCCCTGAAAATCTGATAGACCGTTGTTTTTCACAGCACGATAGGCTAGATCTCTGGTCTGCCTTTGAGGGCATTATAAAACTCTAAACATGATTCATGGTTGCATAGTGCCGTATAAAGACTAGTTGGATCGATCTCATGTTTCGTCCTGACTGCTTCAAATTTCCTGCAGTGTAGAATTACGTGCCGAGCATCCATAACCGTTCCACAGCATTCGCATGTCGGTGGTGATAATTTCTTTAATAGAAGTTCGTGTGTCAGCCTGGTATGGGCGATGCTCAAACGAGTAATTACTCGCTGGTCGGCAGAACTTTTCTGATCGTTTCACTTTTTCGTGTCACGCTGTAGGGTGGAGCGCTACTTCGTCGTTATCGCCCATTTCCGTTCTATCGATCAGAAAAGATCAATAATATCAATGATTTCCCCGTGCCCAAATCAATAATAGGTTTGTTCAGATGCGTTAGCTCATTAGCTACAACATAAATCCTGTTAGAGCGCATTGTATGAATATTTACGCTCATTGTTCTCAAAACAAAAGAAGCGCTCCTAGCGAATCCCCTTTTTCTACGTTTATCCGTAGGACGAAGAAAATCTAATGGCGTTTCAATGCGTTAGGACGGAATTGAAACTCGTAGAACGAATTTAGAATCAAGATCTTTTCTGATCGATAGAACGGAAATGGGCGATTACGACGAAGTAGCGCTCTACACTATCTGAACAATTTGTGACTCTTGATAAACGGTGCGTATGGAAAGGTGAATAAATTTAGAAGTCATTTTTGATAGAAATATTGAAGCCAAAGTTGTTGGCTCTTTGGTTCGATTATTTTTTACTCTAAGAAAGCTGATGCAAGAATTAAGCAATAAATGTTCGATTTGTTGCGCTACAATATAATATTTTTTTTTTTTTTTTAACTCTTTATTTGTTCCAAATTCAAAATAAATTACATTTCATTTTAACCTAGGTGCTCCAGTAACTGCAGTAACGTACCAGCCTTAATTGTTATGATATATATCTAAGTGTTTTTACATTGTTCATGTCTTGGCAATTCAGTATTTTAAACAGGTTTTTTAACCTGCATGTCAGTATAACAATTGATATCTTAAAACTAAAAACTAAAACTAAATCTTATCTAAGTATAAAGGGAATTAATCGTTGCAATTGAGGATTGCAACGATTTTTGCCTGAAATTATTAATTATTTTGTTGGACATTTGTGCTAAAGTCTCAACATTCGAAATTCTATGTACTTCGGTTGTACTGTACCAGGGAGGTAACTTCAAAATCATTTTCAGAATTTTGTTCTGAATCCTTTGAAGTGCTTTTTTCCTGGTAGTGCAGCAACTAGACCATATTGGCACAGCGTAAAGCATGGCCGGTCTAAAAACTAGTTTAAATATTAGAAGTTTATTCGTCAGGCAAAGTTTGGATTTCCTGTTTATAAGAGGATACAAACATTTAATATATTTGTTACATTTGGCTTGAATGCCCTCAATGTGATCTTTAAAAGTTAATTTTTGGTCAAGTATTAATCCAAGATATTTCACTTGGTTTGACCAGGAAATTGGAACTCCGTTCATAGTGACTATGTGACTACTACTAGGTTTCAAAAACGAAGCTCTAGGCTTATGTGGAAATATTATAAGTTGAGTTTTGGAAGCGTTGGGAGAAATCTTCCATTTTTGTAAATAAGAAGAGAAAATATCTAAACTTTTCTGCAGTCTGCTGCAAATAACACGAAGACTTCTTCCTTTAGCGGAAATGCCTGTGTCATCAGCGAACAAAGATTTGTGGCAACCCTGAGGCACATCAGGGAGGTCCGAAGTGAAAATGTTATACAATATAGGCCCAAGAATGCTACCCTGAGGAACTCCTGCCCTAACAGGTAGTCGATTAGATTTGGAATTTTGATAATTTACTTGAAGAGTTCTGCCAGTTAAATAATTTTGAACTAATTTCATAATATAAAGTGGAAAATTAAACTTTTTCAATTTAGCAATCAAACCTTCATGCCAAACACTGTCGAATGCTTTTTCTATGTCTAGAAGAGCAACTCCAGTTGAGTGGCCTTCAGATTTGTTTGAACGAATTAAATTGTTAACTCTTAAGAGTTGATGAGTAGTTGAATGCCCATGGCGAAATCCAAACTGCTCATCTGCAAAAATTGAGTTCGTATTGATGTGAAGCATCATTCTATTTAAAATTATCTTTTCAAAAAGTTTACTTATTGAAGAAAGCAAACTTATTGGACGGTAGCTAGAAGCTTCAGCTGGATTTTTATCCGGCTTCAAAATTGGAACAACTTTTGCATTTTTCCATTTATCAGGAAAGTATGCCAAATGGAAACATCTGTTAAAAAATTTTACCAAGAAAGACAAGACTCTCTGGGAGTTTTTTGATGAGGATATAGAAAATTCCATCATCACCTGGAGCTTTCATATTTTGAAAATTTTTAGTTATAGACCTTACTTCGTCCAAATCAGTCCCCCAGGAATCATCAAAAATATTTCCCCGAGAGAAAATATTCAGAAAATCCCGAGCAACCTGATTCTCAATAGGACTAGTAAGACCCAAACTGAAATTATGGGAACTCTCGAATTGCTTAGCAAGTTTCTGAGCTTTTTCCAAATTTGTGATCAAAATTTTACCACCTTCTTTAAGCGCTGGAATAGGCTTTTGAGGTTTTTTCAAAATTTTTGTGAGTTTCCAAAAGGGTTTGGAACTCGGGTCTAATTTAGAAATATTATTTTCAAAAGTTTTGTTCCTCAGGGCAGAGAATCGCTTTTTAATTTGTTTTTGCAAATCCCGCCAGATAACTTTCATGGCAGGATCGCGTGTTCTTTGATATTGTCTCCTACGGACATTTTTAAGACGGATCAAGAGCTGAAGATCATCGTCTATTATAATTGAATCGAATTTAACCTCGCATTTTGGTACTGAGGCAGCTCTTGCTTCAACTATAGAAGTAGTCAGAGATTCAAGAGCATAATTAATTTCATCTTTGGTTTGCAAAGGAATGTTTGGATCGAAGTTATATTCCATAAATGTTCGATACCGCTCCCAATTAGCTCTATGGTAATTGAAAGTAGAGCTGTTGGGATTAGAAATTATTTCTTGGGATATTTCAAAAGTTACTGGAAGGTGATCAGAACCGAAGTCAGCATGGGTAACCAGTTGGCTACAAAGTTGACATGAATCAGTTAAGACCAAATCAATAGTGGAGGGATTTCTTGCAGAAGAAAAGCATGTTGGGCTGTTTGGATATTGAATAGTGTAATAACCTGCCGAACAATCATCAAACAGAATATTACCATTGGAATTGCTTTGAGCATTATTCCATGAGCGGTGTTTTGCATTAAAATCACCAATAATGAAGAATTTAGACCTATGACGGGTAAGTTTCTGGAGGTCACCCTTGAGAAAATTCTTTTGCTGGCCTACGCATTGGAATGGCAAATAGGCAGCTATAAACGTAAGTTGTCCAAATTTTGTTTCAACAGAAACCCCCAATGTTTCAAAAACTTTGGTTTCAAATGAAGAAAGAATTTTATGTTTGATTCGTCTATGAATAATGATGGCAACGCCACCACAGGGTCCATCAAGACGATCATTTCTATAAATCAAGTAATTTGTGTCCTTCTTAACCTTATGGGCAGGTTTAAGGAACGTTTCAGTTATAACGGCAATATGCACGTTATGAACTCTCAAAAAGTTAAATAGCTCGTCTTCATTATCTTTAAGAGATCGAGCATTCCAATTTACAATATTTAATGCTTTAAAATCCATTACTGAATTTTAAAGTCATGACAATATTATTTGCAAATTTTACTCCAGTTTGAATAGCATCAAACATGGAGTTAGATTTAAGCATATCAGAAATCATGTCAATTAATGAATTCTGTAAAAATTCCATTTTGGGGGCAGTAATGCTTCCTAAGTCAAAATTGTCAAAATTTCCGTTAGAACGTTGGTTAGTATTTTGATTTCTACCCGCTGCAATAGCAGCATAGGTAGCTCCATTAACTCGCTGAACATTGTTAGCAGCGAGGGGAGTAGGTACAGATGAAAAATTTGAAGCAGGGGTGATATTTGTACCTACGGGTACGAATGTAGAATTTGTTCCTCGCTGACCGTTGTTAACAGCAGAGGAATTTGTACCTGGTCGGAAACGTGGAGCGTTTCCTACCTGACGGTTAGAAGGAGATTGTAGGATCGCTTTGCGAGTCTTACATTCCCAAAAATTGGATTTGTGGTTTTCACCACAATTTGAACATTTAAATTTCTTAGGATCTTCCTTCACAGGACAGTCGTCCTTTGCGTGAGAGGAATCACCACAATTCATGCATTTAGCTGGCATGTAGCAATTTTTAGTTCCGTGACCCCATCCCTGGCACTTACGGCACTGAGTGAGGTTTTGGAAATTTCCTCCAGTCTTCCTGAAGTGTTCCCACTTCACTCGGACATGGAGCATAAGGCTAGCTTTTTCTAAGGCCTTAAGGTTGTTTAGTTCACTAGACTTGAAGTGAACTAAATAAAAATCATTAGAAATCCCGTTGCGCGAATCGCCAGGACGGGATTTCATTTTCATTTTGATTACTTGGAGTGGCACAACTCCAAGTAATTTTGCCAGTTCATCTTTGATCTGATCCAGGGATTCACCACTGGGCAGTCCTTTCATGACAACCTTGAACACACGTTCAGTTTTGGTGTCGTAAGTAAAAAATTTGTGCTTCTTCTCAGTAAGATACTTGAGAAGACATTTAAATCCGTCCAGGGTTTCAGCCAATACACGGCATTCACCCCGACGTCCAATTTGTAGTGAAAACTTAACTTTCACGAAATTCAAAAGTTCCATGCGAAGAGCATGGAAATCGGTAGTGGTTATCACAATAGGGGGAATCTTTTCCTTCTTGGCATTAAGCCGGGAAAGTTTACTAGAATTTTTCTTGGATGATGGATCATTCTCATCATCCGTGAGCAAATCAAATTGATTACTCAAATTAATTTCATCAGAAGGGGGGTCAAGAGTTTGCCCCTTTCTTTTGCGATTAGGCGCCACGGCGGCAGTAAATTTTTATCCAAATCGACTTCCAAGCAGATTACTATAAGAATCTGAAGGATCGAAGAGGAATTTTCCAAATCGATATCCAAGAAGGATTACCTCGGGTAGGGTCCAAACAAGGATCGAAGAGGAATAAGAGTTGAACAAGGTAGAAAATTTTTACAGGTTGAGCACTGAAAAGTGCTGTTTAAATTTGTTGTAGCTTTAGGTAGTAGTAACACTTCCTTCAGCAAAAAGCAAATAGATCCGCACGGCAAGAGAGCACGATGCGGACTGAACAATATAATAATGAGTTTACCCGAGCAGGAACGAATATCTCGATACCTTAAATTGCAGTGGCGTCTCGTAAGAAAATTCACTAGTTGTGCACCTATTTTATTTATATTTTGTCTGTAA
This sequence comes from Ochlerotatus camptorhynchus, assembly GCF_037179485.1. Classification (NCBI taxonomy): domain Eukaryota; kingdom Metazoa; phylum Arthropoda; class Insecta; order Diptera; family Culicidae; genus Ochlerotatus; species Ochlerotatus camptorhynchus. The sequence goes on along the minus strand of NW_027040900.1, from coordinate 7,233 downwards.
CAGCAGAAGCCAATTTTGATGCAGAATAAAAAAAAAATGGGATACAAATCTTTCGGCGGGGGTACCTTTATAAAAAATAAACGAAATGATGATGGGAAACAGTTCTGCTACCAGTTCCGCTTACTCTTGCATAGAAACATTGATTTTCTTTTTAAGTCTCATGTTTATGATATTTGTCATCGTTACTCACCGTTTCCTAAGCAGTAGCGTTCCATCAATGCACTGAGGCTACTGAATGAAATGCAGTCAGGTAGTGAGAAAATTTAAAAATTTAAAAATTTCCTGTGTTCGTGTAGGTAGGTATACAACGAATGACGGCTCTCCAAGATTCAATCAATTCAGAGAGAAACTCAAATGCGACGTTGTCTATACGTGCCAATTTATTCTCTTCTCTTTAAACTGTGCAAAGAGAGAAGTGCACAAAATAAACACTAACACATCGGCAATTATGCTTACGAGACTTCAATACATATACAACTGATCTGGTTGTAAATACGAGCGTTTCTGGTGCACAAGCAAAAGTGCTCAGATTGGGAGAACTAAGCATGCGGTAGCTTTGGTAGAACGAAGGCATATTTTCCTTGCTTGTTTTGTGTCGCTCAATACAAATTTAGGGATAAGATCAGAATCAGGTATTCATTAGTTATTTTCTCCTGCTCGGGTATGTTCATCACATGTGTGCAATTAGGAATCAAATGCGTATTGTAGTATTTTTTTAAAAATTCGACGTGCTTATCATGAAAAATTCACATTTTATGAATGATAATGCATTCTTCTTCTTCTTCTTCTTCTTCTTCTTCTTCTTCGCATTTCAAGCTTATTGCATATCGCATATTAGCTTATTGTGTGCTCTCAACTTAGTGTTCTAGATGCACTTCCACAGTTACCATTTTTGCATTAATATGATTGTGTGGCAAGTCCAATCATACTTCTATGCCCAGGGAAGTCGAGAAATTTTCCAACCCGGAAATCGAACCCAGCCACTTCCAGCATGGTCTTGCTTTGTAGCTGCGCCTTTACCGACTGAGCTAAGGGAGGCCCACATTCCCACAGGGAATGATAATACATACATGATTGCTTAAAGCAAACGTGTCGTTAAAGCACGTATAAACATAACATAAAAACTATAGGCTACAGTGCTGACACCACCAACGGTGGCGGCTTCAGCAACCCTATCTCTTGGCAGAAGATTGGAGAAAATGGCCTTACAAGGTTTGTTTGCAAATTGCAGTTGAGGCCTTTTCAATTGTTGATCTTGAAATGGTCGCAGTGGTAAAGGAGGGTAGAACAGGGCAAAACGCCTGATGTGGTTTTTCGTTGCTTTCCCATTACTAATAATTCTAGGATTTTTTGTTCAGATATGCTAGTTTAAGTACTGCAATCGCAATGCTGCTTATCAAATTCATGAATTTAAAACGGGAAAGCTATGAAAAACCGCATCGGGCGCCAGGGTACATTTTAGCCGGTCTTCTCCGACCCATGAAAAAAAGGTTCACTGCTTTACGGATCGTTGAAGTCTTTCTCTCTCCCTTCGATGAGGCCACGCCCGTTGGTTCATGAAGCCACCGTCGGTGATGGTAATGCTGCTGTAAAAATTACCGTGCCGATTCAAATTTCGGACACTTAAACTCGAATTTCGGACACTTTTAAAAGTTGATTATCTCGGTCGAATATGATCCACATGTCTTGTAAATTTTAAATTTTTTTGACTAGTGCCCTCCACGATCATCTAACATTATTACTTTGTTTCTAACTGGATGTAATATTTAATTAAAAATGAAAGTGTCCGAAATTTGAATCGTCCGAAATTTGAATCGGAACGGTATGCCCTTCTAACATTTTCACCGAGCGATATGCATAAGCACCGAGAAACCCATGATAAGCACCACGCACTTGATATATTTCCACCAATGTCCATGCCACAACGTTACCATGGCCGTTCAAACGTTGTTTACTTCCGCGGTCAATGATTGACGTATAATCGAACCAAAGATCCAAGAAAATCGGCTTCAAGCAAAGTGTACTTGGATGACGTTCGTGCCATCGGAGTAACGCACTCAAGGATTCAAAGGAGACGCATGGTTCTTTTACACTAGAATTGATTATTGAGAGTTTATCACGATTATCAAAAGTGTGGCAGTGGAAAGCCGAGGAAACTCCAGATTTTGGCAGATTGAATTCCATATTTTTTTACGTTAGTATCCAAGGAAAATAATAAGCAATTTTACACGGAAATACGCCCGTTAGTTGATTGGTTGGTCTTTATAAAGGAGATGTTCAGGGGGACGGAAACGCCCGTTCGTATGAATGCATTGTGCGCCGTAGGCATCAAACTATCAATTAAATGGTCGAAAACTACCTGGAGCCTCCTTAGTATTTCAGAAGAAAAACCCAACTTTCTCCGATGTTCTAAGATCCGTTTACCGCAAATTCTTGCAATTATTGCATTTTCCAACCCCAACAGTCGTAATATTACGACAAACATTCCCACCGCTTCCCACCGATCACAGATTCTCCATGATGAACGATATTACCACGCAGTAAAACAACACCAAAAACAGAAAACGATCTTGTTCCCAGATGCACCTCACCCTACATTTTGTTCACATATGCGAGAAGGGAAGTGCATCAAACCTTTCGTTGGCACTAATAACACGATAAGAGGGCAATCATCTCCCAGCGGAGAAGACAAAAGAAGAAAGTGAATGAGAGTCGAAAGAGAGGTGCACAAAAAAGAGCAGCCAGCAAAACAACAAAACATTCCTCACCCAATTCCCAGCGGCAGAGGCAGAGGCAGAGGCCGAGTCAAGCCAAATTTGAATTTATGACAGGCAGATGGCAGTTTTTTCTTCTTCTTCTTCGAAGCAGCTTTTCCTGTCTGACGGTCGGAGTAGATTTTATTATGTTTAACTTGACCGCCGTCGTTGGTCGTACCATAGTCTACAAATAACAGTGTCGCGATCAAGATGATGATGATGATGACGATGATAAATGTGGCGGCGGTACCAAACCAAAAGAGGTGCTTATGGAGTGTGCAGGCCACGGTCTTTGGTCCAGCTGGTACCTACAATGAAAGTGTTTATGAATGTGGGCTTGCTGGAGTTTATTGGTTGCCGGATGATAAATGTGATTTCCAAAAAATTGAAATCGTAGTTTAGGGAAAATTTTCAACCAGGTATAGATGATGAAGATTTTTTTAGAATTTCAAGATTGACATTAGTAGGATCTTGAGGGTTTGGAATTGGGGAATCTTGACTGTTTAGTTTTCAGTAAACCAAAGCAATTTGCAACTTTTTGTATAATGCAAGGACATTCCACTAGTTGTTTTCTCTGCTTGCATATCTTCACTACATCAAGGCACGTAAACATTGTCTCTTCTCTTACAGTTAGCGATGTGTATGATGAGCTACGACTTAAGTAAATTCAGTATAAGTCTAGCCAATTTTCAGGACAAGGCAGACATAAATCCAGATGACCTTCGAGAAGAACTAAGAAGACCATCGAAAAATGTGACCAAGACCAGAAAAATCAATCCTTTAGGGCAAATACAGAGGGCTTGAAAATTATGGAAAGCTTCTAGGGCAAAATCAGAGAATCATGAAATAGCGACAATATAACCAGTTTAGACTCTAGAGGATCTCCAAAATATTTAAATCAAGTACAACTTGAGAGCCACCGTCTCCACTAAGTCCAAATAGTCTTGCTAGTAGGTTCTTTTGGGAGGCACACTTTTCGAGGCACACTACCCAAGTACCGTAAACCGGGGGCAAATTGAACAGGATTTTCAGTAATGTGTGAATATTTTCTTTGTTTGATGATTATAAACGATGAAAGTACTGAATCGATTCAGAACAGCTTGGAAATGTTAATAGTCACTTTACAAAGTAATGAATTACTTCAGAAAAGATCTCAAACAGTTCAGAAAAATTTGAAATCACTGAGGAAATTACTGAACCATTGCGGAAAATTCGCTTCGGAAACAATTGGGTAACTTAGGAATTCACTTAATCACTTCAGAAATGTTCGGAATCACTTCGAAAAATACTGAATATCATCAGGAATGTTCGGAATCACTTTGGACAGGTTCATGATAACTTAGGAAAGTACTGAATAATGTCAGAAAGTACTGAATCACTTCAAAAAGTACTCAATCGCTTCAGAATAGTTTGGAATCACTTCCCTAATACTGAATCACACTACTGAAAGAGCTGAATAACTCCAGGAAAGTTTGAAATCACTTCAAAAATACTGAATCAATTCATAAAAGCTCGGAATCTCTTCGAATAATATTGAATCACTTAATACAATTTCGGATTCACATGGGAAAGTACTCAACCCAGAAGGTTTATATAAAAAATTACGCAAGAATGGGATCACTTCGAAAATAATTGAATCAGTTAAAAATGAACTGAATCACTTCAGAAATGTTCGGAATCGCTTAAAAAAATATTGAATCACTTCAGACATGTTTGGAATCACTTCCGAAGTACCGAATTGCTTCAGAATCTTCATAATCAGTTCGGAAAGTACTGAATCATTTCATAAAGATCTGAATCATATCAGAAAAATTCGGAATCACTCCAGAAAGTACTGAATCACTTCAAAAATGTTTGGAATCACTCCGAAAAGGACTGAATCGTTTGTAATCTCTTTCAAAAGTACTGAATCACTTGGGAAAGAACAAAATGACTTTGTAAAAATTTGAAATCATTCTCTCATGTTTGCAATCACTTCCTCAAGAACTGTATCACTTTGTAAGCAGCTAAATCCCTACAGAAATGATTGAAATCTCTTCTGACAATATTTAATAACTTCACAAAAATCGGAACTACTTTGGGGAGCACATAATTATTTCAAAAAAAATTCAAAATCTCTTCTGAGAATACTGAAACACTTTATAAAATCTCGGAATCAGTTTGAAAAGTACTGAATTATTGCACAAAAGCCGTAGAAAGTGCTGAATCACTTCAAATAGCACCGACATGGTTTAGCATGATAAAGATTAACCGCTCGCGGTTGCTACTCCGTTGTTACCAGATAACCTGTATTGCGTTGGACTAGCATCTGCAATGTGTAAAAACTGGTGATCTAACACTTTACGATAGGCAATAACAGCGCCGGCCGCGTCCAAATGTAGGTCAATTGGGGAATGGATAGGAATGCGATGGCGTGATTCTCGCTTTGTTGGAAACTAAGAAATCCTCCTCACTTCCACTAGTTTTTCAATAGTTTTTCAAAAGTTTTTCAATAGGATTCACTTAAGAGAGTATTGATTCTTATCGCTAAGCCATATTAGTACTTAATTATGACACATTAAAGTAGGTCTCGATTTTGGCAACATAGATGAAGTAAAGTCAACTCTCCACAACTCGATATCGTGTTATACAACCATAGTAAAAATGAATGTCATGGCTACTGCGATAGCGAATTTGATTGGGATTGTTATTCTATTCTATAACTCGATGGTCCCTTCAATAAAAACCCAAGCGCAGTGACAGCGGAAGCGGAAAAGCCCGATCTGAGTAAGCCTACTTGTCGGGTTGAAAACTAGTTAGAACCAAATCGACTTCGGTTAGGTTTTTTGATGTCATGTCAGTCTACCCAAGTAACAATTTAGTAACCATTTAGCATCCACTCTGATTTATGATGGTTTTATAACGGCAATGAACAATCAATGTAGTTTAAATATAGCATTTTGAAGTGTAAAACATTCCTGCTTAGTATTTCAGCTTTTTGCTGTTTTAAAAACCTTTTATAGTCTGACAGGAAAGTCAAAAACTGTCTTGTTTTAAAAATAAATTTAAAACAGTTATCAATCCCTCCTTAAAACTGTTCTGTAATTCAAGCATAAACGTCATTAGCAATTGTTCATTAATGTCATGATAAAATTCTTTATAAACGTGTTCTATCATTATAAAAGCAACCATAAAACAATTAGGTTTTGCATTAAAGAAAAAAGCATTTATTGTTGCTTTTTAGCCTTTATAAAGTGCATCATTAACTCCCCAATTACTTTGTTCACAAATTGAGGTTAAAAGATGGTTCCTCATAGTTAATAAATGCCAAATTTATGACAAGGAAATCTCGAAGGATAAACGAAGTAGGATGAAAAAATCAAGTCGATTTAAGATAAATTCACTTCTTTAGAAGAACTAGCACACCACCAACGCACTGTGGTCCAAAACGGCAAAAAGTGGAACTTTATTCCTAGAGCCTAGCCTTTACATTTTAGCCATATAGTGTCTTCGGAAAAAATGTTTGTATAAATATCTTACATAATATAAAACTGTCAAAAATTAGTCATGTCTTACTATGCAAAAAATAAAAACACTAACTTTTTTCTTTGAGGATATAGGGGAACGATGTCTTCAGCAAAGTTGTAGACAATGTAAAAACAAGCAACTTCACTGAATACGTCAAAATTCTAAATCCTGTATTTTCAGAGTTATGGAGCTTTTTCTATGGAAGTTCCCTTAAATTTAGTTTTTCATACTTAACTTCTTTAAATTTCATTTTTCAAGTACACAATGTTCTAGACAATTATTTGAACAATCAAAACACACGTTTTTGCTCAAGATCATGAATCATTACAATTACTCCTTGTAAAGTTATTACAACTTTTATCTTTATTTTTCCATTACTTCATAAGCTTTTAGGAGAGAATGGGGCAAGTGAGGACACAAAACCAACTTGTTTTCTTGAAGCTTAACTCAAGTACTATAAAGTTGAGAAGGTTTCATTTGTCGCTCCCTTCCCAAATTTGAGTACAATAACCTTATTATTTATGGTTTTTCATATATTTTTCACTTTCTTTTTAGGTTTTTTATACATAATTTTTTACTCTTTTATATTTGAAGTATATAATGTTCTAAATAATCTTAAAACAGTAAAAACACATGTATTTGTAGAAGACCGTTAGTCTCTACAATAATGCATTGCAAAGTTATAGCTTATTTTAACTTTATTTTGCTTTATTTTTTTGTTTATATGGGAGAATGTGGCAATTGGAACACAACATCATCTAGCCTTCTTGAAGCCCAAGTACCAAAAAGCTATGCAGATCAACTTCACCCTTTCCTCCTCCTATTTGAGTATGACAACTTTACGCTGTTACATATTTTCTTGTTTTTATAGAAAACTTAATATATTGAACATTCGCTGCAATAAAATTATAGCTCAAAAATAATACACCATGTATTATTTTTGAGCTATACGCGAATAGCATAACAGTTT